>NC_040886.2:6888642-7188642 GCF_900634795.4 Betta splendens | reverse complement strand
TTGAAAATAAGTTTAGACAGCCAGAGATCTTCAAGAAGTAATAACTGAATCATCAGAATTGATCAGAAGCTCCCAGACCAGCCCCCTTCTGATAGTTTAAGGGTGTTTTGTGCGGCGAGGAAGGCAATCTTATATTCTGCACCTGTGAGATAAAAATTTCATACCATCTCCGCGAAATCTGTTTACGTTTTTCTGATGTACAATCTTCAAATGCTTATTTATTTAAAGGGGCGAGATGACTTTCAAGTCGACGGCTGTCAATGGAGGCAGTTCCAATTTCCATCGCGCCAAAACGCTTGGCTTGATTTTAAAAGGGGGAGTGAGTCACGGCGCCGCGGATCTTTTTAGCCGCGTCGACGCATTCGCCACGCGGGCGAAGTCCGACACACAAAGGCACCGGCGCCGCGAGAACGTTGTTGTTACGGTTGATTTTGTGTTGACTGGATCCAAATATAGTTCTTGTTCCCGGTGCCAACATAGTGGGAAGCGCTGCTGAAAGATTTATTACCTGAAGTTTTACAGCGCGATCCAGCTCACATGCTGCATCGTTACTCCATCATGAATGAAAGGGTGTCATGCTCTGTCTTCCACTTTTGTTTCTCTGTTGATTTTGACTCAGGATCATTAATTTAAGGCTGGAAAAGGCCTTATTGTCCCCAAAGGCCCGCTAGCTATCAAACAACGGTGGCTGATCAAACCCCACAGGATGAGCCGCCTCTGCTCACACACGTGATCACACTAATACGACTTCACTTAACTCTCCTGGCATTTGCCTAAAGGTTATTCTAGCTGCACCTCGTGCGACATTTGGCCCGTGAAGAGAGATTCTTAATCACACAGCTGGCAGCATCTTTTCACGTTGCTCCTGTATGAGCAAAAAAAAAGGGTTTAAAATGCAATTACATTGTAGATTTTCCAAGGTTGTGCTTCTGAGAACAGCTTCTTGACCTTGACACAAAACGCTGGGAAAACAAACCCGTGTTCATGGCAGCAGTTATTTGTCTAAGCGTTAACTACTGTAGGTGTCCAGAAAAGCACCCGTGTCCACTTGATCCCATGCGGTAATTGACACCAGCAGCTGACTCTATGAAAAAAAACACAAAACTCAGAAGAAGAAAAAACAATAAAAAAAACATCTGAAATATGACTCAATCAATGAGCACGTGCAGTGTGAGAAGCCCGCTCTGACTCAAGCGATGGGTTTGACCCAGTGTTGGCCCCTCATGCTGAACCTGAGCCGTGTCCAGCGCTCGCTCACCCTCTGGCCCTGTTTTTGATTACTACCAACACTTCAGGGGAAAATGTGGCCCTTGTAATATTACAGTCTGGACAGTTTAATAATGAGCTGGAGCCAGGTCCCGGTGTGGATGTGAAATTTCTGGGGGTTATGTTATATAGCAACACTTCCCTCGTTTTAAGAAATGTGTCCAGCATGCATATGTTACATTATGTAGAGTGGGATAGAGGAGAGGGAGATTATCCCTCTGGAGCGTCGGGAATATTAAGTCTGGCAGGAAAACCGCAGCTTTGGCAAATAAAGGTAAGGATTTTCCCTCAAATAAATCAATTGTTTATTATAATACAATCTACTTCCTAATATGATAATCTGATTTGTTCTACACTATATTTATCAAAGTAGTCCCCAGGACGACCAACATTTAGTTGAGTGTGGTGTGATTTTTATTCCTACCTTTACACCTTTAGGACAATGTACCATGTGACTGTTGACAGAGCTCAGCCGCTTGGCTCTTGCTAATCTCGGACAGATGGGCTCATGTGTCCCACAGCCTTCATGCTGAGACCCGATCAGGCTGAACACGCGCCTGAACCTGCCCTTGATGTGTGACGTCACACAGTAAAGTGCCGGCGAAAACCTCCGAACCAACAAGAGCTACGCTCGAGACCCAGACAAGAAAACGACATCGCCGATAAATAAATGAACGAATGAATACGAATGGCGCCACATTAAAGTCCTTCTGCTTCAATTTCTGAAAATACTAAATACATCGAACCACTTGAGTCTGTAGCTCACAGGGCTCAGTGCTCTCAACAAATCAATACCAGTCCTACAGCACAGTGAGCCAGTAACAGGTTGACTGTTGAATGCCGGATAATAGGCTCCTCAGCTGCCGGAGAAGGAGCCACAGCGCTGCTCCGTCTATTTCTCGAGGCAAGTGGCTTCAAAGTTTCGAGGCCCTGATTAAAAATGCTTCGTTGCCTTTTGTCTCTGATCTCACCTTTGAAACGGCCACAGCGTCCCACTTTTGTCTGAAGGTATTCCGCAAGATTACCGAAGATCCAGAGTTAAAAGCTGCCTGACAAAAGGCCGCGGACGGCCAATTTGTTGTGGAAGAAGTCAGACGTTTAAAGCTCAAACGGGCGTTGGGGCGCTCTGCTCCACGGAGGTCTGCCCCGTCCTGTCGCTTTTTGATGGGCAGCGGAGAACGACGTGGGCCCGTTGATGCTCGGTGGGGGGTTGGGTTCAGAATCAAAGCAGAGTGACACTGGGTGACTGACTGAGTGTGTGGGATTCCTTTATTCCTCCCAAATCAAACGGGAGCGAAAGCAGCGCGCAGGCAGGTATTAGCTGCCATCTACATAAGCAGCGCATTAGCAGTCGAGGGGAGCATCGTCACAACTATGGGCTGTACGCAGCATAATTAGATCTGTGTTTGAAGCGGTCTCTCCATCCTCATAGTTCTGACGTCCCTTCTATCAAAACAAACGCTCGGTGTGGAAATAATGTGCACGGAGCGGTGTGTGGCACACTCTCCCGCCTATTCACCCACCCAACCCACAATACACACAACCCTATCACACAGCTCACAGCACAGCGGCCTTTTTGGAAAGGTGACAAGGGGAGTTAATCTAAATGACATTGCAAGATGGAATATTCCAGTCCAATCTCTTAGTAAGAGGATCTAACGCACTGATATAAATTGCTGTTTGGCCCGTCCCTGCCCTTCCCCAGCGCCTCGCTCTAGGTTTTCATTTTGCTGCCAAACAACAGCGAACGCGCCGAGCGCATGTTTTTCCGTTCGCGTGCTCCTCGGAGGCGCTATTGAATCGAGTCCCGTCGGTGGGTTCCGCGGGCCTTTCCCCGCGTGCGTGGAACCGCCGGCGCGCCGTTTGTCGTGCGCTAGGCGCCGCGGCGCCTCCACGCGCTCCCCTCGGCTCACTCTTGCCTGGGGTCAAAGCAGAGAATGCAAAAGCTTCCAAATAAAGCATGGGGGTTCGGTTTATTCTGAGCCGATTGCACTGGATTTGATTCCGACAGAGGAAATAGCAGTTGATGCCACGTTGCCGCTTCGCTCTAGTCAAAGGGTGCATTGTTCACACCAGAGCCTTTCATTTGGTCATTAGTCTTTATCAGCAGCCGTCTGTTAGACTATCTCTCTCCCGTCGCCAGTTTGATGATAGGGAGGTCATTCCTGCTTTATGATGGTATGACTCTAATGACGACGACGGCGGGAGATAAGGGCAGAAAAAGGTGAGCTTCACATCTGTTGTATTTGTTGTTGTTGTGGTTACGTATGTCATACGCATACGTGTGATTACGGATGCAACTGGCATCGGGTCCACCCCCTCCCCCCACATTGTCCCCCAGCACGGAATGGGCAGTAAATGGAGAGTAATGAGGGAGTACTTTCACGGCAGATGTGCCCTCTCTGCTACTGTGTTTTGCCCCGAGACTGTAAAACTGACCCAGGCGAGACACCAGCCGGCAATCAGCCGCTCCTCGGTGCGATGAAGCTCCACGATGAAGCTCCACGAAGCACCGCGTGTTGTGGGAATCCGAACGGCCTGTCTGCCGCGTTTAGCCCCCGTCGCCCGGGAGCCAGGAGGAAGCACCGTTGCCACGTAGCACCTACAGTCACATTAAATGACAAAAGCTCTGGCACTGTAAGCTAGCCCCAAAAAATCTGTTAGAGGGCCATCTTCTTCACTGGACTGTGAAATTATTTTAGCTCTCTGCTCATTATAGGATTTTAAAATGCATTATAGTTAGGGCTTTTATGGTGTGCCGCAGCATTAATTCAATTTACCCCATTCACGCTTACTTATTATCATGCTCCGTTCAAGCTACAGGGGAAGGAAGCTGCTGAGCAGTGCTCCTTGGCCTTATCTCTAAAGGATATAAACTACACTACCCAGCTCAATCACAGCCAGCCTGGACTGCTCCATCCATTCATCCACTTTTGTTCTACCCCCCCCTCCTCCCTCCGCTCTTCTCCAGATGTGGCTTCCTGTGACGACCTCCATCTCTCTTTCCATCCTCCATCCTTCTCTCCCATTTCCTTCTGAGCCGGTGATTGATGCGGGTTGTCCTCGGGGCCCTTTCGATATCCCTCCGCAGACGCGCGCATGTAGGCAAACAGACGCAGGCACACGGAGGCCACGCGCGCCCGCCGATGCTAGCGAGCACAAACACCAAACACCAGAGCCGGGCGGAGGCAACGGAGGGAGCTGCACAGGTTTAATGGGAAAACAAGCCACAGTGTGTGGGTGAGACAGCATTAATCTATCACCCAAACCAGAACCTGGGTGTCTGTTTGTTCAGCGCACCAGAGAGGGAGGCATTGAGGGAACACCCTATCACTGTCTGCTGTTGTCCAAAGAAAGAATAATGCCTCAGATCGCCAATGCATTCCCACATATTAGTATGGAGCACCAGCAGAGGGACGGACTCCAGCACTGACAAGTGTTCCGCCGATGCAAATGCCGCCCGCACGAATAAATTCCAGCTGACAAAAACACACATGGACGCAGCTCGGGCCTCTGTCTGCATCGCAAGCAGACGCCGCAGCAGCACACGCATGCGACTGTGGCCCCGCGTGTGACGGCAGCGTGGCATGTTGGCGATGGGGGGGGGGGAGAAAGAGAGGATGAGGATAAAGTCCTCATTTAGACATCTAATCCAGTGAGCAGTCTGTCCTGTGTGGACCATCATCTCCCGTCATTAGCAGCAGGCCAGCAAGATTAAACAAGATCAATGTTTATCACCCACTGTGTTCGAGAGGAACCGAGTGTTAAACTCCCCGACCTCATCACGATTTATCACCAAAGCTGCTATCGCTGCGGCGTTAGGACCAGGAATGCACGATTATATTTAACACAAGTGGTAAAGAGCAATATTATTCAACTGTAATGCCCCCAATCTGATCAAAATGATCCCATGTTAATGTTTTTTAAAAAGTAATGCCCCATCAAGGGGATTTTGTGTAAATACGTCTATGGTGACCTCACACTCCAAATATTCAGATAAGCCCACTGACTCATTTGTAACTTTGAGGGCGTCATTATTCAAGGTTCTAATCGAAGGTTTAGGGACAGATCTTCAATTTGGTTTTTGACAGACGCGTCCATCGCTCGGTCCGAGATATCCATCAAAAACCGACTTAACAGGCACTCACGCAATTAATTATTGAAACGATTCGACGGAACAGCAGCCGTGGCGTCGGGGGGCAGAAAGGGCAGCAGTAATTATGACTCAGTAACTTGTGGAAAATGATGTGGATGGCGTCTGGGCGAGTCTTCGTGCGCTACAGGGCTGGAAAAACGTCCAATCTTCACGTTTCGACGTGTTGCTTTCTTTCATTTCCTTTGTTTAGGAAGGAAAACGCTTCGCGAGGGCTGCTGCAAACTGAGCTCTCACTTCCAGGAGAGCTTCAGGAGAGAGAGCTCCAGGAGAGTCCTTAATGTGCGGCAGCGGCGCGAGTCCGCGTGTTTCCAAGCGGGTCTGGCACCGCTAACGACACAGCAGCACCCTCCTCCCATCCTCCTCAGAGCATCACGAGACTGTAGAGACCATATGGTCTGATTAGTAGCCGAAATCAAGCCCCGCGCTGTCCGCGCACAGAGACAGGCAGGACGTTATACGCGTTGGCTAGTCCCACAGAGATTGGACACGAATGGGAAGCTGGAACATAGTAACAAAAACAAGAAGCAGTGGAAACATGCTCCACATTGACGCGGGCCAAGCTTGGATCGGACATAATAGAAACGTCCAAATGCAGATGGGATGAACGCAACAAAAGCATACAAGAGTCGGTCCAATCTAGACCACAAACCAGGCAGGAACTGAAGCGCTCCTTTGTGTCATCTGTCTGCATCTCTCTATATATATCTGCAGATATCTGCAGCAAAATTCACATTGGAGAGTGTCCACGCAGCAACATGAGGCCCGGGTGCTTTTACAGTAGAAGGTCATCGCCCACAGGAGGAGGACGGGGCATTTTACTGTATGAGCCGTCCCCCGACTGTGATGTCATCCTGGACTCTTCCCGGTATTAATGAAATAAGTCCACCATGAGCCGGACATCATCTTCAAACGTACTTCCTAATCTGCGCTGCGTTTGCCCTCCGCCAAGTCTTTTTGATCAGTGGTCAGGATAAAATTTAAAAGAAAAAAAAAAGAGAAAAGAAAGAAAAGTCCCCTTTCTTCTCCCGTCTCGTCTCGCGCCGCAGTCATTTTCATCTCGTCGACAAAAGCCGCGCTCTCGCTGTGCAAATTGGTGCCGCGCAATTACTGCAATTTCCACAATTTGTGTGCTTTACTCCAAAGCAAAGTTCACGGCATGTCAAAACATCTCAGCAGGCGACTTGGCCAACCATGGGATCTTTCTCTCTTTTTTTTTTTCTTCTCCCCCCTGCATTAAAAATCTCCCTGTTCACAGCTCAGCCAGCAAAGCTTTCAAAGCTGTCTGTGTCGTGCGTGTTTATCAGGCCCTTCTTGGGCCACGGAGAGAGGAGCCGCAACCATTCTTAGGCTCGGTTAATTGGACCTTTGGGTACGAAAGGTTGAGAAATTCAAGACCAAATAGATAAATAAGCACAAGCACTGAATTCCCACAACGCATCGGGGCGCTCGCAGGCCTCCCCTGCTCATTCTAGCCTATAGACTGGCTTGTCTGAGAGACTGATTCATTAGAGCGCTTCAGGACAGTTCTATCAGCCAATGGACTGAATCACACCCACCTACCGTCCGGCGAGTTTGTAAACTATCAGCCACAGTCTGTCACAGCCCATTCTGCGACATATAAATTGTTGTTAAAGTGATGTTTTGTGACTGGGAGCAAAACAGCTCCCGGTTAATCAATAGAGCAAAATCAATTCGTCTCTCGCTGGGGAAATGCCACAGAGCGGCCGTCCAGCATGCAAAGATGGAGCCAAGAGGAAAGCTCTGGGTGGATGGATGGACGGCGGCGGGCGTCCGGTGGATGAGGCCCGGAAATGAACTGGTGCTGTATTAATCACAAATCGTTTCCAATGTAAGCGATCGCAGCAGACGATCGCGGCAGCAGAAGATTTAATTACGTCAAGAAAACCCCCGAAACCCCAACATCTGTCTGCCGCTAAGCCGGAGTCGGTGGATTAGACTTAATAAGAACCAAACCGCCGCTGCTGGTGGTGAAGCTCGCGGAGCCGCGCTCATTCATCACGCGAGCCGACACCGGGCGTCCTGGAAGACTCCGCCATCGGAGGTCAGCGAGGCATCTACCTGACAGCGCCCGCCTCCGCGCAGTGTGTGGAGATGACAGCATCTGCGGTAATGGGCATCAATAATGCAGACCCTGGGCCGGATGAAGGCGCCCTGTCGCCAGCGCCGGGCCAAATGGAGCGCCGGCGTCTCCCACCGCTCCTCGCGCAAGACGCTCGGGTCCTTCGCATGTGGCATGTGGGTCGCGCGTTTGAGGTTCCCGCGTGCGTAAACACAACGACGGACGCTCTCGGCTCCTTCCTTGACCCCATAATTACGCTCAGGAGCTCATTAGGTCGACTTTTCATTCAGCGCGCGGACACGGGCGTCTTCATCCGCGTATCCGCTATTAGAAATGCAGCGATGTGATCCGGTGTCGGGATCGATCCGACCTCACGGGGAGGACTAATTATAGGCCCGACCTGACCCATTCACCCGTCAGGTGGAATTTCTGCCCTCGACGCCCCCCCCACACACTTTCACGCCAGATGTTCTAGGGGAGGGGAAGCAGTCCAGGTTTCTTCTGACCCGGCGCTGGAGGAGGAAGTGGAGGTTCCAGCTGCCCGAGGAGGCTCAGCGCGTTGTTAAGTCCCACTAAATCTAGCTAAACCTCGAGTACG
Source organism: Betta splendens (assembly GCF_900634795.4). Lineage (NCBI taxonomy): Eukaryota > Metazoa > Chordata > Actinopteri > Anabantiformes > Osphronemidae > Betta > Betta splendens. Next base: position 7,180,542 of record NC_040886.2, on the reverse strand, counting down.
GCGAGCCTAAAACCGATTAGACAGCAGTTCAAGAAACCGCAAGCAGGTCACGTCGCCCCCCCAGTATCAGATCATGAAATGTTATCTTTTCTTTCCCTAAAGGGCACTTGCAAATAAATATACCGTTGTTTATCCTGAAGTCACAGCTTTACATTTAGGAACAGAGCACCACTGGGATCAATACTGAGGATTGGCAGGTACTTTGGGTGGAGGTATTGGATCGGGTATTGAAGCAGACCTATCTGATCTGCCCGGCTGACACACACCATTCTGCATTCGATCTCTCCATCTTCTGTTTTCCACCTTCGCTCCAAAGGGCAGGTCATACATTTTTATCACCCCCCCCCTTTGCCCCGCAACAATCCTCAGACAAATACTCGCGCGCGCTGCCCTTTGCACGGCTGCGCGGCGCCATGCGTTTTCATGCCCGGCGCCACGGGTCGCGGCGCACGCACACCTCGTTGCCCCCTCACCCCCGACCCCCCCTCCTCCCCCGACAGTTTCCCACTTCTGCCCTCTAACCATCTGACAATTAGGTTTCACCAAGCTGACCCCTCATCAGCAGTCTACAACTTCCTGCCTGTGATCCAGCTGCCCTTTACTTATCTTCACTGAAGCTGAGTGGGGGGAAACAATCTCACACACACTGGGGCGTGTGTGCGCCGCTTCCATCGCTCTCTGCCTCCACCTTTCCCTGTCATTCTTGTTCCTCATCAGGGTTTCCCCCCCCCCCTTACACCTGCCTGTGCCTGCGCTCCTGCTCTTAAAGCCATGTTCTGCGTCCACCACAGCTTGTCCTGACCTTTCTGTACACCTGACAGCGGTGTCTCGTCTCCATTTAAATATCTCAGGGAAGCTCCTCTCAGTCCTCTTTCCTGTTCCCATTCTCCCAGTGCAATCTTTAAGCCTGGTGACACACGGAGACAGCCCCCCCCGCTTCCCCTCCACACGGCATCAGACACATGTTAGGACTCCGGAGAAGAGGGTGACTGCAGGGATGTTGCACAGACGCACCCGAGCAATATGAAAGGCTACACAGCAGAAATCTGAACACTGCCAGTGCCACTGCGGCTCCTCAGAAGCAGCGAATCTGAAGATCTGCTGTGGGAAATGTGGATGGGAAGGGACAGTAACGTTTAAGACATGCACGGGCGTCCACGAGGAGGAGATGCAAAACAACAACACAATCGCAGAAGATAAAGCCTGATCACCACAGGCATATTTCCTACTAAATTGAATAAATGCAGACAGCTTTTTGTTAAATTGTTTTCTACTTAAACTAACAGCCCCACAGTCACAAATTACAAACAAATACGAGGACGGGTCTCTTCTCAATTCATTTCACATCACAGGGGGAATATGCAAACACGGTGGAGGGGGGGGAGAGAGAAAAATAAGGAGTAGGAAAGAGGAAATTGGATTAAAGACAGCATGAGGCAAGAAGCTGACTACGAGACAGAGGAAGGAAGAGGAGCATCGAGAGAAAGAGCATAAAAAGGTTCCCTGACAAAACAGGCTGAGGAGAGGTGATTACCACGAGCTGAATGCCACCCGGCCCACAGATACCAGCACAGATAAGACAGGGGGAACGTATTCCAATATCCTACACTCCAGCTCACAAAGGGCTGCAACGCTCGCTCAATGCTCCTTTCTAACCCGCCAAATACCATTAACAGATTCCCACTCAGGTGCAAAGGAAGGCATTCTTCGAGTGGGACAAGGAAACAAAAAAAAATAAATAAATAAAAAAATTTCCCCACCGATACAAATCAAAACTGACGTCCTCTGTGGGCCGGCTAAAATCCTTTACAGCAAGAGATGCAGAGGTCCCTCGTTCCCTTTCCTCAAAACAACACCACATAACCAGTTTGTGTGAGTCATGACTCGTGGCCTACTTCCATCGCTTTTTTACCTTTTTTTTCTCCCCTCATCCTGCTGGTTTGATACACAGAGGCTATGTCAGAAAAATATCACTTCGCTGTTTTCTCGGGGGATTTTCGGTGCACTGAATATGGTTTAGAAGGTAAATATTTCTACAACATTACCAGGGGATCTAGTCAAGGAGAAAGGAGGAATAGTTTCACAAGGCCCTGAGCAAGAGCGGATTCCTTAGATAAACAAGGTGAGACTGCTCTGTACTAAATCTGATGCAGGAACGGTGTCAAAGCTTGTCATGGGTCCTAAAATTACGTCTCAGTACATGCAGTAAAGTCCTAATTAGATCCCAATCTCCCAACACGGCTTATTATAATCTCTGAGCAGGTATAGCCATATAAAAATAATGTTGCGCAACCTGGTTTTCTTATCAGGCTCGAAAAAAACTAAAGTTTGGGATGAAGCCGATAAAAGAAGACAAAAGTAAATGCTTGTTTAGTGTTTGCAAAACAGAAAGTAATTTTCGAAGTTTTGGGGGTGTAATTAAAAAGTAAGTGGGGTAATGAATCACAGTGCTGCAATGTTAATAGGCAATAAAGAATTATTACTTCAAAAATGAGCAGGAGCAAAGACTGAGAGCGAACTGGTTAAACAATCTAATGGATCACACTGAGCACTGGTATGTGACAGTATGTCGCGTAATTACATTAGGGATCAATTTCTACGTTAATGCTCAGAATCACGAGGGTGACTAATAGCATCGGCAGCAGCAGATATGAGAGTTACGGTAAATTATTTGGTGCATATTGTTTACTGTGATACAAGGATGGGAAAAAAACGGGTCGCTTTCGTCGTTCAACCCGCGAAAACGGCTGCAGATGTATTATTGGCTTTCCGTTCCACGCGTATCCAAATAAACCTTTTGACTTCGCCTAAAAAAGAGCCGCACTAAAGGCGATATCCAGTCGCGTCACGTCTGGGAGCCGTGGGGGGAACTGAAGATTTCACTCAGGTAAGTATGTCAATGAGGCTGGACCCCACGCTGGGAGTAATCCAACGCCGCTGTTCCATCTTCCCCTTATCTGCAGCGTGCCCAAATTATTTATCCGCCACATCCAAGTGTCAAACTCCAGTTTTTTTTTTTTTTTATCTCCACTCGAGCAGCACAAACAACAGCTCCTCACTGTAACCACAGCAGGCGTATTAACATAACAAAAGCCCGGCGACGGCGCCGCGCGCCCGCATTAACCACCGAGTGAACTTTTCGCGGCGCGCGTTTACTTACATTTACTAGTTAATAGGCGCCGAGCTCTCTTCCCCCAGGAGACCGCGAGGTGCATTTACATATGCTCGAAATTATGTATGAGAGCCAACCTTATCCAGTTATGCAGAAAACTGATCACTAATTACACATTCCCATGTAAGCGAGAGGAGAGGCCTGTAGATTATTAAGGGCTAATGGCGGATCTGTATGCAGGCTGCAAGTGTTGGTGATGGAGAAGCTGGAGAGGATCTGACGCCAGGCTTCTATCGGGACACGTTACCTCAGTGTTACAATGAAAGTGGCAGGTTTAGTGTGCAGGCAAAATGAAAGGAAACCCAAACCCTGCACAGAGCTGCTGCAACAAGAACAACCAGTACTTTCACTAAAAAAAAAAAAAAGGTACAGGAAGTGCTGTACCCTTGTGTGCGTAACTGTCTCCTGGAAGTGTTCTTTCCCGGCACTGGCTTTTGCTTTGTCACGCTGTCACTGCTGAGTGTACCTATTATTTTGTCCACCCCCTGCGCATGGGAGTAATGTAAATACTTTAGGCTCACGCCCCGTACGCTGCTGACTGGAGCGCTGTGCCTGACGGCGCTTCCTGTTTGACATTCAGCAGGTGACTGTCAGCGCCGCAGACAGCTCCGCGCTGTGGAGGGTTCAGCGGCGGAACGAGGCCGGACGTGGCAACACGCCGGGCCTTATTAACGCCGTTATTGCACCCGGGGTCAGCGTCCGGGATCGCTTACGTGCAAACGCGGACGCACGCATGCAAAGCGTCCGGCGCATCCAAGGAGCGCCGGCCTTCATCGGGGAGACCGATCGTGAATTTATTGTAAGATTCGAAAGGCAAACAGCACGTGGCATGAACGGGAGGTGAATTCACATCAGGTTAAAAGGTCTAGAAATAATGGAAAAGAGCTAAAACGGACTCCGTGGCTCAGAGAGACGCGTATGCAGGGATCGGGAATGAGACAAGCAGAAGAAAGGCCTGTCCTCTCGCTCCCGTCAGGATTCTGTCTGGAAAGCTGTAGTCACAGGATAAAGGACATGTCGTGCCTTTGATCAGGAGAGGGGAGTTTTGCAGGTGAGAGAGGTAAAATGGAGAAAGGTATCTGAATATCTGTCAGGCTAGAGCGGCTTATTTCTGTTACACATCTGCGGGAGGAAAAGGGGGAAAAAAAAAAAAAAAGTCAGAATTCCGGCTATTTTTTGCTCCCTGTGAAAAACCTCCAGACGCCCCTTTGCAGAAATGCGTCCCAATCAGGCGACGCAATTACAATCTAGAGCACGCTGCGCATTGCAACCGCAGCAGGAAGCTCAAAGGAAAACAGCACACTGCTTCCTGCGCGGCTCGATTACAAAGCAAATCGTCTGGATTTTCTTCTCCCCCCCTTTTGTTTTTCGTGCTTGAACCAACTTTTTCATGGAGCCCCCCCCTCAAAAAAAAAAAAAAAAACAACCGACACATGGAGCTTCACCTTTTCCCTCCCAAGAATTTGTCGGGTTGCCAGAATGTGGCGGTGCTACTTCAAATCCCTGGGACTAGGGAGTGAATGAGAGGGAGGATTAGAGGGGTAATGCCAGTAGATGAGAGAGAAAGGGTCGCCGTGGTTTGCCACTCTGCAAGGATTAGCTCCGAAAACAGCTTCACAGTCGAAGACTATGTCAATCAAGGACACAATTCAACCACTTCACAAAGACCCTTAAAAAATAAACTGAAAAACTAATCTTCTTTCAACACACTTGTAACATCCAGTCATAATTGAAATCTCGTGTGCATATAACGAATTGAACAAGTCCATTAAATGTCTTCCAACCGAATGTTTTCATACATTTCAAATATGAAATTATGATAATGAGGCCCACCTGTGGAATGGGCCTATATCCTGTGGTATATGTTGCCTCATATGACTTTAACACATGTCAGGGCCGTTGGGGGGCTCCACAGATGTAGGGAGAGGTACCCAGATGGTACCGTGTTCAGCAATCCATTAAAATAGGGCATGATCCCTACAATGCAAATAATTCCTGGGGGAAGGATTGGGGGGGGGGTCGACTTAAGTGCAGATTAAAGAGAGGAATTCTCTACACACCTCGTTTGTCCTGAATCTTAACAGTGAGCTCCACCAGAGGCTCCGTCTCCCTATCCAGCCTCCTGGTTATCGTGACGTCCCCACTGTCGCGCCCCACGGCGACGGGCGCGCTCTCCGCCTCCGGGTAAATCAGCTCGTAGGCGGCTGCCTGGAACCGGGTCGGGGCCAGGCTCGTTATGACCGAGCCGACGCCGGCGTCCTCCGACACGTTGAGGGACAGCACGGCGCCGGGGTCGAGTAAAGCCCTGGGCGACCGCGCCGCGCGTCGCGACCGCGTCGGACCGGCGGCACGCGTCGCCCACCGCCGGGGAGCGACGGCGACCACCGCCGCCTCGCTCGTCAAAGGCGGCCAGCCGTGGTCCCTGGCGAAGACGCTGAACGTGATCACGGAGGGCAGCCCCAAAATAGAGTCCACGAGCAAAACTTCGCCCGTCTTCGGCACGACATAGAAACTGCCGTTTTTGGGGACAGACACGTACGTCAGGTCCGCGTTCTTGCCGCTGTCTGCGTCGACAGCCTCCAGCTTGTGCACGACGCTGCGGAGAGCGGTGGTGTCTTCTAAAGTTATGTGAACCGTGCGCGCACTGCGAAAAGTCGGCGCGTGGTCGTTGGTGTCCAAAACGTCCACTTTCACCGACGCCACCTCGAAGGTGACGGACTCCGGCAGGCAGCTCTGGCAGCACACGCCCACGCTCAGCAGGTACTCTGAGCGAGCCTCTCGGTCCAAAACCCTGGAAGTTTTCAACAACATATTCCCCCGCCTGTGGTGGGCGAAGGCGCGGAAGTCCTCGCTGCCGTTCCCGTGCAGTTTGAAGTGCATCCCGGAGAGCGGGCACCATTTTTGCGCGTTGATGCGCCTCGCCGGAACGCTCAGGCCGTTCACTTTGGACGCCGTCGGCGAGTTTTCGAACACATGCCCGTGAAAGAAGGGCAGCCGCTCCTGTGCGTCAATCCCGGCAGCCGGTGCCAAAAGGCAGCAGAGCAAAACAACCCAAGCCATGTTGGTGGCAAGTTACGTACTCCAAAGGGACTCGGGGAGACGATCATTAAACAAGAAAAAAGAACCAGGTGGGACAGATTCCCCGCATGGTTATCCGCTCCAGGATCCTGACGGGAGACCTCTGGGAACTTCAGGTGTTGTCATCCTTGGAGACGCTCTCCTGGCTCCATGCGGCACGTCCGCGTGCAGGCGGACCACTGCGCTGCAGGCTGCTGCGCTGTATTCGTAGCCAGCGTTCAGCACCACAGCGCCGGACAGCGCCAAGCGCGGGGGCGTGGCGGCGCGCGGGGACGGAGCTCCTCGCTGCACCCCACCCTGCGTGCGCGACGGTCAGAAGGGCCCCCGCTGGGCGCGCGCGCGCGCCGCCACAGCCTCCCTGAGCTCCCGGCGCGAGGACGCGTCGGCGGGTCGGGAATCGCTCATCCCCTCCACGGGGCGCGCACGCGTCTCTTCACGGCGACGCCGCGTCTGGAAGCGGAGCGGCACGCTCTCACGGCAGCGAGAGACCCTAGAGCTGTGGCGACGCTCGCTCGCACCTCGGCTCTACCGAGCGACCGCCTCGTACGTGCTCTGAACTTTAGGTCACACCTCCTGTAATGAACTGCATCGCTGAATCAAGAGGCAGACTGCACAAACATTATGCTCCGTGTGAGCGCGATGATTCGCGGCAGCCTCCGCTAAGTGGCTCCATGTGTCTTTGCGGGGACTGTGATACTGTATGTGCGGAGTTCAAACAGAACGCGCTGATTGCTCTTCCTTTTCCTTCCCACTCTGCCCGCATGCCAAGCACCCAGAGCTCTTTAAACCTAATCTGTAGGTGGCTGCCGCTAATTGCTATACAGCGCACACTTCCCCATTGCGCTCACCTCTGAAAGTCGGAACGCTAAATATTGCATGTGACAAAAGGCTTGTCGGAATTGTCAAAGAGGAGAGGAAATAATGGGCTAGAGGGCAAGGTTGTACGCTCCTCTACTGTACGTCTGATGTGCATGGATCAGTATTCATAAACCTGCGTGCAATCCAACGTCTGATACGCAATTTGAAGCCATGGTTTTAACACATACTGTAGGATGTGTCCGTATGCGGTTGGGAAATTCATCAAAGCTCCCACTGAAAGATCCGTATCAATTTGAGACCACAATCCATCACCGCAATTTTATCTGAATCCACTCTCTGCAGTAAACTGTTCTTTTCAGGCAATAACTCTGGTAACTGGCAGCGAGCCCCAAGACAATTTTGAACCGCAGCCTGCAGCTGGAGCACAAAGCTCATATGGCTTGATCGTCGTATTCTTGAATGTGGCACCAGCAGCGGGCTGCGACGCCAGGACACGCCAGCCGTCCCACGCTCACAGGTGCTTTTCACCTTCGACCCGTTGTTCAGTAGGTGAGAATAGCCTCGGACCGGAACGTGCCAGCGAGCCCAGCGGTGGGAAGTGACCGCCTGTAATACTGTCATTTAAGGTGAAATTGTGATAGCTAAAATAGACAGGGAGCCGTGCGAGAGGACCCCGCACGCTCCATTCTGCTCTGTAACTTCTCTTTGAACTTCCTAAGTGCTTCATGAATGCAAATCAAACCCTGTCTTTTATCGTGTTGTCTCACATGGTGAAATTCACCGAGACTGCCAGCATGGGAGACAGCTGTAGCAAAGGCTAATTCAATCACAGGGCCGGGCCAGAGTGTGAGGGGTAGTTTACTTGAAGGTCGCAGCAGTTATCGACGGAGATGAAACGCCGACATGAAAACAACAAAGCCGTAATGAAGTAAAAAGTAAAAATAAAAAATAAAAAAAAACATGAAACTGTCTCATCATCCCTCCTCTCCAACAAATAACTGGGAGCTGCAGGGCATTAAAGGGAAGAAATCACACTGAAGAAAGCAGCCGGCAAACATTAGAAAGCTTCATGCTAGCTTAATGAATAATTGACCGAGTCCATTCCCTTCACTCAGACTAGGCAGACGTAGCCTCTGTGGGCAGAGGTTGTAGCCTCGTAACATTTAAAACATTCTACCTTTGCCTCCGTGCCCCCCCCTCGGAGACGAGAAAGGATTGAAGTGGGGTTCCCATCATGTCATTTTTACAATAACAGACATCCTGCAGATAGCAGGTTAGGGGATGAAATGAAAAACAGGAAATGATGGAAGGTAATTTTAAGAGGACTTGGCAGTAACATCAGTTAATAGGCACTTTCTGCCATGGAGTAAGTAGAGTGTTTAAAAGAATCCTAAAATAAACCAAAGTCAATGAAATAATTGGCTGAAACAGACGGGTTTATTAAAGAATGACAGGACAATTAAAAGAGATGACTAAGCATCCAGCTCTCTGGTTGCTATTCATCTGTGAATATTAATAGTGAAGATTTATGGGAACTCTACCCTACAGTACGTTTCCCTGGAAGCGGCAAAGAGCCATTTCTGGAAACACCATGACACTTGACAAGCGCAGCAGCTCTGTAGCACCTTTCATTGTAGTGTTCCCGCGTATATAGGCCCCTCAGGACATTTTCCCTCATCACAACCCGGAGGCAAGAAGCAGAGAGAGGAGCTGGGAAAATATAAAGACATTTCCCTCATGTATTAGGTACGGCTAATTAGATTTGATCTGTGATCCCCTTAAGGCTCCCACCACCTACTGTAGTATTTAAGCTGTGCTGTAGAAACCATAGCGGTTTATTAATAGAGTGTTTTATTATGGAGCAACATTCACAGACATATCCAGAATAGACATTCTCCAGTAACCTTGCAGCGGAGGTACAATTAGGTTTATAAAACATCAGATGTGCCATCTCATTAGCGTTCATCTGTTTAGCCTTTTCACTCCGAATGCTCCTAAAAGCTCGCGTTCGTTCTGCTCACGGAGAGACTCAATAAGTCTAACAAAACGAGAACAACAGCAGCCACTTTGAAACGGAAAACGCCAAAAATAATTTCATGATTAATGCATGCGCCGTTGTTTTGATATAAACAAAAAGGCGCGCGAAAAACTTCCAGGGCCATTTTTTTTTTTTGTCTGACGAGCGCCTTTTATTAAAATCAACACTGTGATTAGAGGAGCCTGGGGTTGCCTCAGTGATTAGCGCGGGAAGAAATGAGCGTTGCTTTTCCGCGGGGCTCCGGCGTCGCCCCGGACAAGCGCAGGCGCTCACATTAGAAGACGTCTCCCATTATCAGAAGACACGGGAGGCAGTTATTTAAAAATAAAAGAAAATGATAGTTAGCGTAGCTCGGTGTTCCTCCTCGCCTTGCCTGAATTAGGGGCGAGAGTTTAGCGAGGCGTTGTTCTAATGACCTCTGTGAAACACAGTTTAGACAGAGAGAACATTACCTCGGATGCTCAGTGAAACTCCGCGCTTCTCTTTCCCTCAGTTGATTATCTGAGCAGACCCGGCCATTAGGCAGGTTTCCATTACTCCACCAGTTAAAGGCTATGAACTAATAGTGCAAATTCAATAATGTGCTATTTATGAAGCTGAGAGGATTATGAGGGAGCCATTTGGGGGAGAGTATGAAAAACACTGAAGGCTTCCTGAGCCGAAGGGGACTAATCATTTCTTCATTCATGGTGGTCCTGCGCACGAGTCGCACAGAACCTCAGACAATGGCGCTGATTTAATCGGAGGTACGACCACTGCACACGGGACGAACAAGTCAGCAAAAACATCCGCGGTGACAGAGTTCCGGGGAGTAGAACAGACGTGCAGAATCCATCTCTGCCTCAAAAACACACTCCTCTCTGCCCCCTGCTCTGACTTCAGCTAATATGAACGCCATTGTTCATTTTTCCAGGGTGCACTGTTAAGTGGCCTCTAAATAAAAGTGGCTCTAAATGGACTTTATGCTCATTTATCACTTGGTGGCTTCCAACAGGGGTCCCTTGTGCAGGCAAACCCTGCGCTTTATCATCTTGTTTTGCAAGAGGGAAAAAAGCTTTATACAGTCAGTTTAGGAGGTGTTTTCCAGCAGGGCCGATAAGTTAAAGAATAATGAGGGGATTTTCTCCAGCTCCCAGCAACATAAATTTCACATTACGTTGGCCCGTTGGTTTGTTAGGAGCCCGTTTTCCAAAATACAAGAGACTCTACACAGGACTGCTAAAAACACGTTTGCGCAGCTTAACGAGCTGCTCACACTGTACTTTTCTAAAATTACAAACTCATGAGTGTTGAGACCAAACAGCCTTTTCAGCCGTTTAAAGTCTTTCTGTTTCCATGTAAACGTGACATTTCACCTTTGCAGCTGAATGTGTCTCGGTCCTGCAACACTCTTACCTGCGTTCATTCTTCATTATCCCTCTAACGAGACGCCGTTCTTCCCCCAACAGCCAATCACCGTCGCTGCCCCGCAAACGTGACTGGACTTCCTGCTTCACTCTTCGTCTCGGCCGCTCGGCCGCAGTAAAGGGCCTTTGGCGCCCTCATCTGCCGCTTTGTGGAACTGCACCGATGTCAATGGCACGAGCGTGGGAGCACTCAAACTGAACTAAATTATTTTTTTATTTATTATTATTATTTATTATTTTTCAACTAAAATCAGATCAACTAAAAGCAAATAAATGTAAAATGTGAATGGATGTAGTTTTATTTGATTTATTGGGTTTAGTTGTGCAAGGTCCTGTAAAGTGCCTTAAGACAACTTTGTTGTGATTTAAATACAACTGAACTACTGTTAGTACTGTTAAAGTGAAAATAACTCAAATTAAAGAATTACAACACAAGTCTTTAACAGTAAAAAGCGTTTTTAATTGCAGAATATATTGACAATAGTACAATACAATCACTGCCATATTGCTTCTATTTTACATGACTTACAGTTTTATGAAACAAAACGGAAACACGGTACTTGTACAGTAATGATGAAAAACACAACATACGGGCAGACCCATCACTTTCCAGACACGGGGGGCTGTGTTCATTTAAAAACGCACAATATTATACTAGACTTAAGAGCAAAAAAAGATGAAGAGCTTTTGATACCTAGTTATGGCTTCATCACTGGGTCTGGTGGAAGAAACTGGGCTGAAACCACTGGGCACACAGGGAGCACAGCTACAGAGCCCACACACAAAGACGGGACCAAAACGTACAAAAAAAGAAGAAACCAAAATATATGGATTACTTTGTATGTATGCAATACATACATGACATGAAATGAATAGACATTGTCCATGGTCACTCATTACTCTGTCGACTGGCCTTCATTCACCACATTACATCCTATTTGTTATTGTGCCTTTGTTCATGTATTACATGAATGCTTTTGCCTTTCACTAACAAGCCTCAGTTTATAAAAACGGGTTCTAGCTGCTTCTTCGCAGCCTCCAGCTACCGCAAGATCCTCGGAGCCGAGCGGTCATCGGTTACGGCCTTGCGGAGCTTCACCCCACGTCGTATCGACACCAGCATATCCACATCCTCCTGCGTTGCAGAGGACAGCTCCCCGGCAGCGCGCTGAGCCGGGTCCTCCGGCAGTGAGCTAGGGAACGGAAAGTGACCCTCACCGAGGGCGTGGGCGCTTGCTGCCAGCTCTCCTATCTTCTCCACCAGGCTGTGGCGGTTGGCAGCAAGCTGAGGGTCTTCCTCGGCGCAGTGGGCGACCGCGCCAGGGGCGTGCTGGGCATAAACAGGCCTGTCGAACTCTCCACCCCCACATTCCCGGGCTGTGTCAGGAAGGCTCCTCCGCTTTGGAGAAGCCCACATGTAATCAGTAGCAGAGGGGTCACTGCCGTACAAAAAGTCCTCACTGTTTCCGCGATGTGGAGACGGGCTGGCGTACCCCGGGGAGTCTGGTAAGGAGGGGGTCTTCACTGGTACGATGGGCGGCCGGATGGGAATGGGGCCGGATGTGGAGGGCGTGCGTCTCACACCGGTTTTGGAGGACGGAGTCCGACGAATGGTAGCCGTCCCTGAGGCGATGGCTCTGGAGCCATTTCCCCCCACATCGTTTGGGATTCCCTGCAGGGTCTTACCCGCAGGCAGACCCGCGGTGCTAGCGGGTCTCTTGGTTTGAATCATGCGACGATAGCTCTGAGCGATGTTGCTGTGGCGTGGAATGGTGGAGGACCTGTCAAAGTCTGCCTGCCCTTCGCTGTCAGCATCTCCGTTGAGAGAGTAGCACTCATAATCTGAACCTAGAAGTCGGGGTGAATCATAAATATCTATTTTTACACTGAAAGAAAGTGACAACGATGCAGTGGAATGTGAAAGAGTGAGAGTTACCTTGCGAGGGTATTGTGTCCTCAGAGCAGGAGGGTGTGTTGGTCTGGGTACTGTAGCCACTGGAATATTGCAGAGAGTCCCTGCTGCTCTTCTGCTGCTCCATACTCAAGCCTCTGGTCAAGACCATGGCTAGAGTACTGGCTGCTGGGGAGAGGGGCTCACCGTGCTGAAGAGGACAAAGTAAAACAGGTTGGTTGGAAAATACATAAAGACTAGCGCATGTTTGCATATGCAGGTCCACACACTCTATCCCGGTGCATACAAATGCATGAACCCATCCACATTTTTCTTCCCTGGCTTCACCTTGGCTGCCATGCTTCCTGGGCCAATTCTCGCTCGGTGTGGATCGTCTGGTTGCATACCAGAGTACCCCTGTGGACTAGGTGGAGCCTCCAAGTCTCTCATCTTATCCACAGACCCCCTCCTTCGCTGCAGAGTGGCGGCCAACGATGGCTCACAGGAGCTCAATTTGGCCCAGTCCTGCAGCAGAAGATGCAACAATGAAGCCGAGGCGGTGGCTGTTTTCCAGCTCTCCTACATTTGAAATCCAACAGTCATGTAAACATGGACTCTGCAGATTTGGCTCATGAACTGGGTAGAGGCCAAGTACTGTAAGATATGGGGAACCTAGAATTTGTCGGTGTTGAAAAAAAAATTGTACTGAACTGAATTTATTGAGCAACAGCAAAAGGTGTTTGTGAGGTTAATTTTTATGCTGAGAAATGTGCATGAAGGCAATGAAAGACAAAAAGCAAGTAGGCAATAATGATTAAACAGAGAATAACAAAACAAAGTAAATTGGCAAATTAAAACAAACCTTCCAGCTAGGAACCTTTGATGTGGGTGAGGGAGTGTTGGATCCAGGGGAGTGGTTAAATGTGGGGGACGCAGGAAGTATGACAGAAAGAGGCCTGGTGGTGGCAGTGTGTGAGAAAGCGGGGCGGAAGGTACCAAAGGATGAGCATGAGCCAAACTGCGGAACGAACAGACAGCGTGAGTCAGAGCGCTCAACATCCATGAACAGTCCATGTCAAACCACAGCGCGGCTGTCGAGGAGGATCCACAGCACCAATTAGACTAGACACAGTAATGAATGAAATGCCCCGAACGCCGGCCGCGTAAATGCCTGTGAGTGTGCGTGTGTCCAATAAAGCAAGTGAGACTGGTGAGATGCATGCAGTACTAACCGCCGTAGGAGAGTTGCACTCGCTGACAGACTGGCAGGTTTCTGAAGCCTCAGAGGAGGCTGAGCTTGTTGATTTCTGGGAAAGGGGAAAAATGGAGCAAAGACAGTGGAGGGGAGGAGGAGGGGGAGGAGGGATGTTAGAGATGTGAGATGCATAGGAAGACATGGAAAGTTTTAGAAGAGTGTTGATGAGCTTTAGGAAGCTGAGGTATTTTCCTTTTTGAGGGCAGCTATAAACCACAGCTTAGGCTGAAAATAAGGCTGCCTGCGAGATCATTTATTCAGCAAAGGAGCGTTGCATCAGTCGGCGCGCCGCTGTACACTGCAATCTGTTGAGGCTGTGGGAGTCGGAATAACTTTATCAGACCAGTGGGGCAAGAACTCCACATTTGCAACTGATAAAGCTCTATTGCAGCACCGGCCGAAAGCGCCGCGCCAGTTTGACTGTCAACCGCCTATTGGAACCGCGGGGGTTACGCTCGGAATGCAAACGTAAATAAACATATGGCGCCGCAGACAAACGGGACCGTGTTTTAAAAGATGATTCTAGTAGAGCTGCTTAGACAAGAAAGCGCGTTGCTCCCGTGTCCTCGTGCTCTGCAGCCAGAATGCCTGGAGATACTATTGCTCCTGGTTGCAATAAAACACGGTTTTTCCTCCTGACTGAACCCAAGCAGAGAGGCTGAGGGGACTACCTGGCTGGTGATGTCAGAGGGCATGGGCGACGGAGGCTTGGAGTGGGTGTTGGCGTCCTGGGAGACGAAGCCCGAGTCATGGGAGGAGACGCTGCTGAGCCGATGGGCCCCTGCAGAGGGCATCTGGAGGAGACTGCAGACAGGATATTACAAAGATCAACATACAATACCAATATATAACAGGAGTTGGACATTTTCTGGTCTTAGTGCGTTTTCTCTTTGGATGCGCAGACTAAGGAGAACAGAGAAATATTGGAATGAAAAATTGATCACAAAAACTGCGAGCATGAAGGCAGTGTTATGTGAAAATTCTAAATGACGCCATTCTTCTAATTTCAGGGCATCAAAGAGCATTAAAAAGTTATCTCTTCTTTGATTTGTCTTTCCCTCAGAACAAAAACAGCTGCCTTTGTGCTTTTCTTCTGTGCTCTGTCACTCCCACTGAGTGTATCTTCTGTTTGTCGCCCACACATTTTTAAATGCACAACTTCTCGCCCTCGGTCTGCACCGTTACCACTCCTCTCCCCACGGAATATACAGTATCAAGCATTTTATATTTATCAGACCTCTCACTGTAGGCTGAATACTGTTAAATTAAAAAAAGACAAATGAAACAACCTTAATGATTTACAACCACTACATCTTTTTACGTAGCCAAGAAGTATGAAATAGCCAGAAGGTTTGTCTTTTCAAGACCTTTTGTCTCTCGGTCAAATCGTTTTTATTATATCACTGCTAAAAGTCCTGTAACACCAACCTTGCTACTATCAGTGCATCGTGAATTGCATCGATTTGGACATTAGGGTTCACCCTACTGGCCCTAATTTCATAATATAAATTTCAAATTAGATGAAGCAAATGGGTATGACATGAATAAATACAGATCTGAAGAGAAAATAGGCAATAGAAAAGTAAAATGTCCTTTTGAGCCACATAAATTGTTGAACATGCTGCACTATCACTATTAGCATTAGAAACATGGATTTTGCTTCTTAAGTAACTTCAACACCTTCAAGCTGTGGTGTTTTACAGCATTGGACATAATCTGGCTGTAAGAAGCTTGAGAAATGCAAATCTGCCAGGAGCAAGTGCCGGGAAGCTTCTAAGATACCCCATGTACTGCATGTCGACTGTCACTGGAAGCTTATTCTTGACAACCTTTGATACTTCGTTCCCTTTGCTAATGTGTGAAAAAGTGGTTCCAAAATGAAAAACGAGCGTGTACGTGTGTACAAATGTGAAACAGCTCAGACTGAGCATGAACGAAACACACAATGAACAACATGGTGCATACAGATATACGCGTGTGAGTGGGTGTGCATCTACCTGCACATGCTGCTCTTCCTGGAGCCAGCGCTGCTGGGGGAGGAAGGAGGGGTCTGGTAGGACCAGCTGTAGTCTGAGCCTTTCAGGTCCCGGATCACCTGTGGCAAAGATGATGAAATGGAAATTACCGCTATGTAATTATAGTTTGTCATTCTCCTTAATTGCCTTTACATGTTGCTTATAAACAGATCGATGCATTTTGAAATTGGTTTAAAAAAGGGCCGTGTATTCATACAACAGACATCCTGAAAACATAAAATCAACAGGGATGCCTGTCAGTCCCTGTGCTTTTGAACTTCCACAGCCTATTGCTCACACTCTGCTGCAGAAGACATACATCTTTAAAAACAGTCATTACGATTTAAAAACCAAACATTTTAGATGATTGATCAATTTTAGAAAAAGCTAGACATTTTCCCAGTGGTGCTCTGTAGTTTCCAGCAAATGTAACTCAAATAGTGTGGGTGAATTGAGATACAGTTGCCTCTTCAATGAGTATTTACAGCTGGACAGTAAATCAGAGACTCACCTGCTCACTAGCTGGTGGCAACTTGTGCGGGTCTTCAGTTAAAACCTTAAGGTCATCAACGATAGGCTGTAAATGTGTTATCTCTCCCAGCATGGCGATCTCCACGTTCTGGAAGAAAAAGCAGCATCAGCTGAATTAAGCTACTATCACACCAGTGCTTTTTAAGCAGACCATCGCTCTCGGATGAAAAAGGGCTAAACGCTCCTCACCACCACAGGCTGCAGCAGATTGATGAAGGCGCAGTATCGCCCCCTCTCCTCCAGGAGAGCTCTGCGCACCGCCTGCTTCTCCGTCTCCTCCATCAGCAGGTACATGTCACTGACGTCCTGCATCGCGCTGTCCAACTGAGGGCGAAGGTTTCCTCTGCCTGAGCACAGCGGACGGAGGGTGCAGGGCGATGACAGAGAGGACACGGTACAAGAGGAGGAAAGGAGGGAGAAAGAAAGAAGTGAGGGGAATTTGAGGGGAGGATGACAATTAAGGAGGTGACACGAAGGAAGAAAAATGTACAAGGAGGAAGAAACGAGTAAAGATGAGATGATTAGAACACAAAATGATAAACTGTTTGTGCACTAGAGGTCAATGCACTGACAACCATTGCACTCAAATGATTCATGTTCATGGGAATGGCAGGACACTGAAGCATGTCATCAGTCATGAATTGATGCAGAGCAGCTGGTAGAGACTTAGTGTTCCTGAAATGGATGCGATTATATAAATAGTGGAGAATATGAAGGGTCGTTCCCGGCTGCATTCCACAATGACACTAGATGATGGATGCAAGAAGGCAGAGGAATGAAAGAAGGATGAGAGGAAGGCAATCACAGACAAACTGTGGCTGTGGTTGGACAGTGAACAGACAGTGCCAGTAAAACATACCCCAGCTCTACGTTAGAACTAATTAGAGAAGTTTGGTTCTGACAACAATGCACTTATTGTATTAATAAGCATTTAGTAGAAGTCATGTGAGATGAAACAGTAAGGAACATGTTTGAATAATTAGAGTAATTTAGCCTGAATGTAAGCGCTTTACTGGCTCACTGGTGATTTTTACAGTTGTTAATGAAGCCTTTGTTTTCCCTGCCTCAATAACTGACAGCATCTGCATAGAAACGCTGAAGTGAACTTTAAATTGTCTGCAGTAAGTGCACTCACGTAGGTGAGGCGAGCAGCTCTACATTCTGTAAAACACATTTATTCACCCTCTTGCAGAGAGCTACATATTAAGATGCACCACTCCTTGAGTATATAAATGTCACGACTGTCATCTGGTTAGCCTGGCTGGATATACACACTGTAAATAGGGGTGAGAAGCCAAGTAACCTGAAACCTGACCAATGTCCTTCTACTACACTGTTTTAGAGCTTTGTACCTGCCTTACAGTGCCAACACAAGAGTGTATACAGTATAAATGTAATTGATGAAGGTCAGGGGGTTCTGTCAGTGGCAGTTTGATGAAACAATGATAATGATCCCTTTCATTCAGTGCAAAGCAGAGCGGACATACCTAGGAGCTCTACAGCCAGGGGAAATAGCCAGAAAGAGATAGAGGAAGGGTTGCAAAACCAGGCAAGGGAGGGAGAAGAGACAGAAAAACAGGCAGTGTTAGCGGTGTCACATCGGGCGCGTTGCAAGTTTATGATTAGCCAATGCCATCTGTGTAATTCCTGCGTGTGAATAGCAGTTTTATTGCACCCAGTGGCAGGGGCTAATGCAAGCAGAGCCGGTAATAATGACAGTTTATTTGATTTATAGGATTGAAGCTCGTAAACCCAAAGTTGGAAAAGAGCCCGTCAAAGTGTGCCAGGCATTATTTGAGTGAGCTGTCATTTATAGCGCTACCTCTAGATGGTGCCAGTTTAAATGGGAGCCTTTGGTCCAAAGCATGGGCCTCCAGCCAGGCAGTCGCTTCAGTGCTGTGCTACAGGTTAATAAATCAGCAGCCTTTTCAAAGCGTTTCTCACCTTTTCTTGCTTTTTTCTGGAGTTTTATAGTGTCTAATGACTTCCTTTTGATTTCCTGCCGCGACCGCTTGTATTCTGTGAAGAACGCATCCAACCAAAGATACAGATCAACTTCTGTCCAGTATATATTTCTAGAATAAAACACTTGGTTCCTGGGTGCTCACCTTTGGCATGGTCTTTGTCCAGCTGATTGGCTGTTTTCTTCCATTCCTCTATTTTGTCCTGAAGTGGCGTAACTAGGCCTTCCATTAGTACACTGGAGCGACAGGGAGACACAATGTGACAGGAGAAGGTGAAAAACAGCAGCATGAGAGGGAGGTCAACAGAAATTGGATATGGCCTGCGAACACAATAATCCTGTCAGAGCAATGACAAACCCAAGATTGCCGGGGAGGAGAAAACAAGAAAAGGCGCAGGTGGCACTTACTTGGTGAAGTGGCGCAATTTTGTCTCAATGCTGCGGTGCCGCATGCACATCCTCGTCAGTGCCGAGCCGATGTCCCTGGTGGCACCTTGAACGTGAAAAACAAGCACACGGTCACCTAGCATAGAGCTTGCAGACACGCCACTTGGTCTAGAGGAGCAGGATTCTCATATGAGGACTCTGAAAGGCCTAATTCACTGCTATTACTGGATGGATGTGTTGATGGCTATTCACCCTCTGCTGGAACGGCATTTACATCAGCTGCCACTAGAGGGACAAGTGCTGATTGTAAAAGCAGAAGCCATAAACATCACAATGTGACATGGTGCTTGAACTAAATTTAAACTAAAGCCCTACACATCTTAGCAATGCATGTGTTTTTCCACTTTGACCCACAGGCTCCTCCATCCCAGTGTCAGTAGCAGCTTGTGGGAACTGGTTACTGTACTTTTCCTCTCTGCTGAAGTGTAATTAAATGGGGTCTTAAGCCCCTAAAGCCCAGGCTGCTCCACTGTCTCACTGATAGTTCACATGCCAGTGTAATATGTGGCAGCACTGATCCTGTTGTAATCTGGGCCACATAGGGCTAATCTGAGAGTCTTGCCGAGAGAGAGAGAGAGAGAGAGAGAGAGAGAGAGAGAGTCTCAGCTCCAGACCAGCCACACAATCAATGAATGTGCAACATTACTGTATGTTTGCAGATGAGTTTTTAAATGTATCTGTGTGTCTGTGTGTTGTGTGACAGGTGGTGTGTAGAACAGATCCCCACCCTTTCCGAAGCTCTCACCCCCTTTATCCTGGAGGGAAAAGGAGGGAACCTTGTAAGGGGATATCCCTCTATTCTTCCCTGCCTGCTCTGCCTTTCCTGTTCTCTGTGTGTCCTAAACACCATTCATGCAGGGCGGAAAGGGAGAAATACAAACTGCTTGTAACCTGCACTGCAAAGGCGAGCCACAAAAAAACAGAGTATAAATAAAAACACAACTAACATGGCAGACTGGAAATCAGAATGCTCCAGATGGGAGTCCACTGAAACCTGTTCTAGATATGACACAATATCCACGTTACGGTCTCCAGTCCATATCATGTCACACTGCTAGACAAAGGCCACTTCACTCCACCTACAGGCTCTGAACGTGGGTAACGACAGTAAAACACTAAAGAAACAGATCTGCATTCATCTCATGAATGCTTTTGTCAGATTATGAACCATGAGTGATTGTGTGATGGGGAGAGGAAGGTTACTGAGAGTAGGGTTTAAGGTAAAAGGTCATTCAGCTGCGTCACATACGGAAAAAAAACACCAACAGTGACTGAAGTGCAATGTGGAACATATACACTGGTATTAAATACCTGTAAGTGAATCTGTCAACACTATTCAGTATTTTATAAACCAAGAGCAAAGGAATATGGGAAATGCAGATGTTGCGAAGGCCACGTGCGCAGGTTATTTAATCTCCTGAAACCATTACAGGCAGCGAGCACAGCTGTGACGTCTGCAGAGGAAGCATGCAGGACTAACAGGGGCTGAAGGAGACGGCGAGAGTGGAGCGTTGAGCCTTTTATCCCAATCACAGACTTTACCCAGTGTCAGCATCAGCCCCCACCACCCCCCCTCCCCATGGTCCCGTCCACACCTGCCAATATCCCTTCCTCCTCTCCCCTCCCATCTCCTCCCCTTCCCCTCCCAGAGGGGGGATCAGCTGACAGCTACATCCTGGGGAGGGCCAGAGGCTTCCTGAGCGCGTCCACGAGACCCGCTGGCCTCCAGCCTTCACCGGATGGACAGGGACGGAGCGATTCACTCCCACAGCACCCGCATGCACGCAGACATGTGACAAACACAAAGGGACAAGAGGGTTTAAACGGACTAGAAAGACAGGTATTATAGCACAGTTTACACAGTTCACTTATATGGGAGGGATTTGCTTCTCAAGCAGAACATTTTCTTCTCTTGGCGTTTTGCTGATCTTTATCCCGTTTCTTTGGGGTAATTTTGCACTACAGGAATCATATTGAAAGAACCCTTTATGTTCACGTTTGTAGCTTGGGAGTTAAAACTAAGTGCGTAAGTGCTGGTAAAGTGATTATTAAGCAGACCTGGACCTCTGTGGCTTTAGAGGGAGTAGACACCAACACGTGCAGAGATGAAGCCCAACACAGGCCGGGACAGGGGAGAGCAGTTATGTAACACAACCATGTATCTTAGGACATGACATGGAGCAAACCACTGGAAGCCAGTCAACACAGCAGTGATGAAGATGAATGCACAGCTTTACATGGGTTTGCTGGCGGGGAGGCCGAGCCTCCTAGTTAAGTTTCGGTGGAAACCTTTAGTATTCAGGACCAGCGTACTGCGGTTGAAGCATTTAGTGAGAGGTTCAGTCTAGATCTCTGGTTCTGATTATCTTGCCTGATTCCTCAGGGGAAGGAGGAGAGTTTAATAGGCCTGCTGTATAAAGGGCTCCTGCCAGGAGCCGGGAGCCAGGCTCCTGGCAGGAACCCTCATTCCCTGATGTCTTCAACATGAGAGCTTAGTTTAACTATCTGCCTCTTTCAGCATTTAAACCCTGCTCCTCAACTCGAGTTTCATTCACACTCATGGCTACTGAGCTGGAGTGCAGCAGTTAGACTTAACTGGCATTCAAGCTGAATACAGTCCTCCTGAGTGGAGTGGGTGCTCTCGCTTTCAGTGTCAGTAAAACATTTTTATATGGGCTATAGAGCAAAAAGGTACAGAACATCCTCAGGGTTGCCCTTCCAGGAACATAAAGTCTCTTTTATTTGTAAAGCTCTCGTACAGCCACCAAAGGCAGAGGAAATTCCACCATCACAGCAGTTATTCCTCACGTTGGCACCTTGGCTGGGAAGCTCTCTGCAGCTGGCATAGACAGTTAAAGCTGGCTGCCTTTACCCTCACTCACCCCTTTTAGGTGCTGAAGAACGTAAACTGGCAGGGATACAGCGGAGGCCACTGATGGCTGAAAAGGGCTGTGGGTTGAGAAGGGAGGAGAGGGAAGGATGAAAGAGGGCACACACTGCAGAGGCTCGGCAGCCCGGGTTCAGCGAGTCAGGGGGCAGACAAAGTGTTAACTGCTTGCTGCAGGTGCAAAACAGGCTGCCGGCTGCTCGTCTACAAAGTCCGATAGATGAACAGAATAGATTCATGTTGCTAAAACATGATGCATGCAAATGTTTAGTGAAGAAAAATCGCACAGGAGATACTCATTTAAATTAATCTGCTTTTAGTCAGGTAAACTACTGGGGGGGGGGGGGGGGGGGGGGGGGGTACGATACATCGTATATCAGATCATCCGACGTTCGCTTCAAAGCACAGCTGGAGTTCTGGTGAAGTAGCTCAGTGGGAGCAGTCAGCTATTTAAATAAAACAGCATCCCGTCGGTCCTGCTGGACGGGGAGCAGCAGCCTCTGATAGAAGAGTGGCAGATGAAACAGACACGTGCAGACATCGATTGTGGAACAAGAAAGCAGAGCTCCTTGCCTCCAGCAAGAGAGCTACTGATCTAAGTACAGTTACATTAACTGTGGATGACAGACGCAGTGTGTGCAATCTTGAAAGGTCTTTTTGATGTCTAATTTAAAAAGAAGGTAGCTTCCAAAAAGTAAATGTTGAAAATCAAGTTTAAAAAGACAATAGGTGTTTTAAAGTTTTAAAGTTGTATGATCTGTACAAATTAAGGAAACACACAGATTTCACAATCAATCTTAATTAAAGATTAGTTTCATTGAATATATGATATTAAATAACATATGGGTTACATGAGCTGTGTTTCTGCAGTAGAAATAAAAACATCATTCAGAGCCTTTGTGGCACTTCCTCACATGCGGGATGTCTCTTGTAACCAGAAACAATACTAATCAGCGCCAGAGGAAACAGCCTTGAGATCAATTGTTTTAGTCACACAGATGGAGTGAAACACACACTCATCCTATTGTTGTCTAGCCACACGGCACATACAACACAACCTTTCGACCGAAAAAAAACCCACACGCAGACAGACTTGTCCTTGTGTGTGGCGTAGACGTGTTCTGGAGTGGATTAGCACAAGGCTCAAGGAGGAGGAGAGGAACAAGGAGGAAGTGATGTTCTTCTGCTGGTGGGGCTTCCTGTCGAAAGACGGACATGGTGCTAAAAATAAACGCCAGCCGTTGACCAGATGTGCTTTTTACTGAAGATGAAAAAGGACTGGATGTAGAAAATGAGACAGTGCTCCATACAGCGCAGAATGAGAGTGGAGAGTCATGCAATTAACGGAAAGAACACACAACACTTCCCACTTCATTTTGAATGATCCTATATGCAAGGAAAAAAAAAACATGCTGATTTACTGTCGTTATGCCAACACTGTCATACTGTATATGAAGCTGCAATCTGCGGGACAGAATTTGGAATTTTTTAATTTAAGACTTGCGCTTAAAATAATAAGCGATTACATAATGTCACTGAACTCTCGGCGAGTTCTCTGCTCTGAGTCAGTCTCAGTTGATTAAAACTTTACATGTGTCCCTTTCATTGCTGCTTTTAAAGTCCTCCCCTACATTCCTCATCAGGCCTTCAATCTATTTTCCCTCCTCTTCAGCGTGTTCCACGCCGGCTTCGTGTCCAGGATATAGCTGAACACAGTGTTCTCCTCCAGTCTCGTGTTTGTCTACTTAGTTTGGTATCTGTCCTCAGAATGTAAGAAAGGCCCAGCCAAAAGATTTGTTTTCTCTGCAGTTAGTATTCCCCCCTTCGCCTGCTCTTCGCATCATTGTTGCAGCCCCTTCAGTCTTTACAGTATGTAGTCAGTATAATGGCTGGAAAATGTCAACTTGTGGCAAAACCAAGTTGAATTTTGAGGTTGAGGCACCTAAACCCCAGAAATGAAAAAGAATAAAAAGAATTGTTGAACTCTGTCTGAGAAATGGCTGAAGGAGAAACACGATGCTCTGCCTTCCTAACATGACATTGTTTGAGGTCACAAAATACCTGAAAACCCCAGAAAACAAATCAACACAATAAGCCCACAGACCATAATACACTGCCTGATCAAAAAAAGACGCCACCACACACTAATATTTTGTTGGACCGCCTTTAGCTTTGATTACGGCACGCATTCGCTGTGGCATTGTTAAGCTTCTGCAATGTCACATGATGTATTTCCATCCAGCGTTGCATTCATTTTTCCATCAAGATCTTGCATTGATGATGGTAAAGTCTGACCGCTGCCAAGCCTTCTCTAGCACATCCCAAAGATTCTCAATGGGGTTAAGGCCTGGACTCTGGTGGCTCTTTCACAGTCTGAGGCCAATGAATCCTGGCATTGCCTGTGCTGTGCTATTGGGGAAGAGAAAATCCACTGATGGAGTAACCTTGTCATTCAGTACATCCAGGTAGTCAGTTGACCTCCTTCTTTGAGCACATACTGTTGCTGAACCTAGACCTGACCAACTGCAGCACCCCAGAACATGATTGGGCCGAGCAGTCAGCTGGACTCATCTATGTGACTGCACGTATCGTCATTTTCCCGTTTTTTTAATCTGATATAAAACATTATTTGACAAAAGAGACAAGTCTATCCATCTTGTCCTGGTGCACAAGTACAACACAGGCTCATGTCGTGCTTGAACATGAACGGACAAGCTGATGGATTTTCCTGCTGGTCACATGGGTGCACTCTCATTACTTGACATGTCCGTAAAAATAGCGGCGCTGCTGGGATGGTGCAGAGGGCTGTAATCCCCTGATCTCGCTCTGCACTAGGCCACGGCCACATCTCGCCCATACCCGGCTGTCCAGATGGCGGCCAGGGATATCCGCTCCATCTGCCAACTTAGAGGAGCACAGGCCAAGCAGACTACTGCTTTGCTGACATACTGATCTACTAGCATAGCTCCATTGGGCATGGACAGTGTGAGTGGGGTAGAAAAGGACACGAGACAAGCAGAGAGGGCTTGCAACGAGCCCCTGAGACATTATGTCTGTGTATGTGCCTATATATAATGCTCTGTGTACTTTACAGGCACGTTTGTTTTTCTAAACCTAAAGGCACTGAGGTACGGCCAGCGTGCGTTTTCAAAGCTAGGGGTGGCTGATCAGGGAGGGAAGCCAGTCTGTGTCTGTGTGTTACAGAGTGGGGCTAAGAGGATTAGCTAAACGCCTCTGCCTAGCCTGGATACCCAAAGCTGTGGAAATCCCACTGCAATCACTACCCCCACCCAGGCCAACAAACCCCAACACTACACCCACCTCACTCTCCTACTGTATGAAGCCTGTATCTCATACCCTCAAGAACCAGTTCTTCGACCTCTATATGATTCACCAAGGTCTAAAAATAGAAGTGATGAAGTCAACTACTACCAAAACACACCAGCCTAGCAACAAAAGTCCTAACATTGTAGTGTCATTGATAAAAAAGGCTACACAACGCACCAAAAATGATTAGGCTGACCATAGTAACATTAAAACATCCCAGAGAACTAAGTAACAGGAAAATGATTGTTGAAAGAAGCCTAGAATTCTCCAAATACGTCAAACTAATATAGACTTTGTGGTGAGGGAACCTTTATTGAGCCCGGATGCCAGCAGGGAGCCTGACATAGACATGCCTTCACACACAGATCCATCCACGAGGCTTAGAGCAGCACTGTCAGACACCGTGCCAAAAGGCCTGGCAGTCTACTCCTCCAGCTGCTTCATAAAACACAGACGCTGACGCCGCAATCGCGACCATAAACTCTAAAAATGATCAACATTGGCAGGAGGAAACCAAGGCAGTTTAACACATTAAGAAGTGGAGAGGCCAAATCTGATATTGTTATTATGGGTATAAAGACAAAGAAAGACAACACAAATGTCACAACAGCCAATCATTAAATTCCCACTTCATTCACTGTGATCTCAGCATGGATCTACAGTACGAAGAACAGCGCAAAGACAAACGTGGGTTTCCTTGGAAGGAAACTTGTACTGTCTGAAGTGTGTGTCAGAGTTAAAGGGGTGACAGGGTGAGTGTGTCAAAGGTAGATTAAAGGAAGCAGAAGAACAACGTGATGAAACCTCCAGCTGTGCCAACAGCTGCAGCTCGTCCCTAAACACAAGTGGGAAATTGGGGTAACAGTGGTGGCAGCCAACAGTTCATAGCCAAGAGCCGGCCCCCTGTGGTGAAATCAGCCCTATATGGCTGTGTAGACGTGGAGGCAAACTTGATCGCTCCGGGCAGACAGACCCACACAGTCATGAAGAGAAACAGACAGAAAGAGGGGGAGAGAAAGCAACACAGGGACCGAAATAGACACTTACGAAATGGCAAGCACATAATCTCGGAATTCTATTTGTCAACCATGTGTTGAACAGCCTGGAATTAGCAAGTGTGCAGCCAAGAAGAGAGGAAAATATAGATGCAGTAAAATGTAGACCTAATTCAGAACGTCTGTTATTGCAGCTTCAAGAGGGCCGCATTTGCCTAAACTAGGTCTATGGTGCCTGCAGCCTGAGGTTCAACATTGTTAATATCAACATTAACTTAATTACTAGGAGAAATGGGATCAAAAATGTAAATGGGTTAGAGCATATAGAAAACACGGACTATTCAGAGATAATGTTGATGGGAGGTCAGATATTTGGTCATAAGCAGTAATTACTTGATGACCCTCTGCTCATCAGTTCAACGGCACGAGTCTAAACCGTGCTGCGTTTATTTCTTTTTAAATTGTTGCAGCCTCTGCATCCCTCATACAGTCTGTGGCCTGAGAAGGATGACATTAATCCTAAAGTTAATGTCCCTGGGAGACGAGCAGAAGAGTGAGTGGGTGTATGAGTGACACACTTACGGGGATTTGATGCATCTATAGCTGTGAAACTCAATTTGCTGTTCCCTCTCATCTCCCTCTGGCCCATCCATCATTCCGCTGTTTTTCCCTACTTTTACGGCAGACGCGCTTCTCGTTTGAAGTCCTGCCCTGCCATGCTCTCTACCTCTGCTTTACTGGAGCAGGCTGCCAAGTGTTAGCGGCTACCAGACTGAACCCAGGCTACCTCGCTTCATCTGGCGTAGCACATGTACACACACACACATCAGGAATCATTTAAGGTGGGTTAATATATCGCTATGGCAATAAAATGTTCAGTTATTAAGGAGGCTGAGAGCAAAAGCGGTGACAATGTGTGAACAGCGTTTGAAGACTGGCCTCTTATTTTCTTAAGCAGTAAGTGGTCAGAGACTGTGATAGCGACTGTTCAAAGCATGTTGGGATGTGACCTGTAAGGTCAGGTGGCCGGCTACCAGCTGTCACGCTATGATTATCTCTGTGTGTGCATGTTTCTACACTACACTACACAAGTCAAGAGCCTTTGTACGCGCGCACTGGCACGCAGGGGTTTTTTGACCTACATACTGCTCTCGACGATCAGCCCCAAAGAAATCTGTGTTAATCAGCTGCCTCTCTGGCCAGCCCGTCTGCTGCCAGTAGCGAGGCGACAAAGCAGATCAGCAGACCTCATTAAGACTGAAGAAACAATAAGCTCAGGATTTCACTTCTTTGAGCCGCCGCCTCCTCCCACAGCTACGCCGTTACGTGGCGCTAAAAATGTGTGTAAACGTTGGTGCGCTGCCACTTTTGAACAGTCTCAAACAAGAAATAATGTCTTTCTGAAAGAATAATCAGTTGATTTCCAATGTAAACTGCAGTCATAGGTTCCAAAGAAGCTGTGTTATCGTCCACTTACCTCTAGAGTTGGTAGCCATGTCTGCAACCTTCTGAAAGGCATCTAGGAAAGCCACTGCTGCCAGAATTGTGGTCCTGCAAATGCATTTCCACATGTTCACACCATCATGACAAAGTCTTTATAGAATGCACAATGCCCCCCCCCAACAAGTTTTACCATTTAAAACCACTTCTCACCTGAGCTGAGAGTGCAGTTTTGTGGCCTTGGCACTGAAGTCCTCCCACACAGGGTAAGAGCTCTGATAAGACAAGTGCAAAGAAGTAGGTTAAATAAATCTCTCACCAAGGACATTTGAACACACATCCTGTCAAACACAGTACTCTATACGTGTACGGCTCTGACTAGACATAATGTTCCCTCAAACAGGATGGAATGTAGACAGCTACATTAACGATGGTAGGGTCATTGGTGATAAATGCTTTTTCACATAAAAACATAGATAAGATACTAAGCGAAATCAAAATAAAGCTGCACTAACTGTATGTTCGAGGCAGGAGCACAGAGACAGGTTAGCGTTGTGCTATGTGCTGGCTTGTCTTTAAAAAAAGGTCACTTATGTTATTACTGTCTTCAATCAACCCAAACGCTGCGTTCTGCTGTCTGCAGGCATGTGCTATAGGCGTGTTGCCTTGCCCGTGCATGTGTGTAGGGATGACCTGCGCAGACATGCGTGAGTTACCGTGAGGGTGGGTGCTACATTCACCCCATGATCATCACACATCGCCTTCAGATAGAGGGGCTGAAGCCAAACATAAAACACGTTGAGGGCTAGATCCCATTAGGGCGAGGCCTTAAGCCTTGGAGAAAACAGAAAAAAGTCATGACTCCAAGGAGCTTATTTTATGGAGGGGGAGTAAAGGTGGCTACACATACTGAATAAATATGGACAGCTTGCTGTGGGGAAACAAACTTGTTGATCATCAGTTCTGGTAGAGCCTCAACTCTACCAAGGGCGGCCTTCAAAAGGTGATTGAAGAGGCATCATCCCTAACAGAAATGTTTGCCTTGAAGCACCCAGCCTCGCTGTCTGCACTTGACTCCGACAGGTGTCTAATTAGCTTGTGTGGCCTGTGGCTCCCAAGGGCAGGGGAGATGCACTGCCAAGACAGCTGAGGGAGGAGGGTGAAGACGAGGGCAGGGAGGGGGAGTTTGGGGTGGGGGTGAAGAGGATGCGTCTCTCTCTTCATCCACACCCAGCGGCACCCAGGGGGACTGAGGCTGCATAAAAAGAGTGAAGGATGGGAAGAAAAGCTCTTCCTCCCACGGCTCGCCATTCACCGGAGGGCGAGGTCAGACCCATCATCCTTCCAGCTGATGCAGAGTGTTGCTCAAGGACGTTTTTATAAGACGACTGCTTTCCTGAAAGCAGAAATCGAAAAGTGCAGCCTACATCTGCCTGTGCAAATTCAATAGTCATCTCGATCCTGAATGCTGATCCGATCCAGATGAATCACTGTATTTCTATCCAGCCCACCACCACCTACTCTTCAGCTTCACCAGTTACATAAGCAACAGGTGCCACATTCATCAGCAAATGTGCCCGCGGAGTCTGCAAGAGGCTGTGCTCTCCAAGTGCACTTCCTGTGTGTTACGTAGGAAACTGTACACTAAACAGTAACATTGTTCCCACTCAGTGAGATCAGCACAGAAAAGCTGCGCCGCTGCGTTGCTCCCAGGGGCTAAAACCAGTCTGGCCAAGCCAGGCAGCAGGAATGAGGTCATATGCCTGTTTCAGACAGTGGATATGGACACTGTGCTGAGTCAGGGCTTCAGTCTTATTCATCTGTTGGGCTTATCAATACACAGACTGCAGGCTACAAGAGCGCACGTCTCACTCGCTCTCTGGCCCCGGCCCTGGTAGGAACGGTCTGAATCAAAACCAGCTATGCCAATAGCCGAGGGATGATTTCACTGGAGCCCGACAAATGGAAGTCCATAAATAGTCCGTCTGAAGGCACGATGGCCAGTGATCAATAAGAAATCTGTTAGGTGGAAAGTGCAGTGTGATGCTTGACTTATTTGTGTGTCCTGAACAATGAGAAGACAGGGTGCTGCCCCCAGGCCTGGTGAACGCATTCACACTTTCCATCTGTTGTCATGAACAACAACAGACCACCCTGGCTCAACTTCCTTGAGGTGGCCCCTCCCCCCATACACACACACACACACACACACACACACGTACACACACACACACACACACACACACACACACACACACACACACACACACACACACGTGTGTATTACACATAAAGCGTGGCCATTTCCTGCATTACAAGTTTTTTTTAATTATCTTTTTAATTGTCTATAGAGCTGGAGAACTTGCACTGAACTCTGAGCCAAGCTTCAAAAACAAGTAGGTACACAAAGAAAGTTCCTGCCACAAGGCCAAACATCAGGGAGCACAGCCCATAGCCTTTTATGCTGTATGTTTGTTTTCTAGGTTGTGGAGCCTGTTGTTTTGGTTCAGGGCATCCTTCAATGTCTAGCAATTAATCAAGAAAACCCTGCAACGTGGGTTTAAAGAGCAGTTGTTTGAGATCAAATGCCACCCCAGAACATTCCTTAAAACAATTATCCATTATTCTAATTATCTGCCATTTAGTTGTAACGTTTTTCCAAATCAAACTATTTTAGAGGATGACTTTTTCATCCAAGAACCAAGCGCATGAGCTGCAAACTCCATAGTTTTTTAAAAGACTAAATGAAAAGGATCTTGGCCAATATCTCACAGCAAATAGTTGGTATTCAAACTGACACAAAAGCTAAAGTACTGCTAAATGTCAAGGAGTGTCCTGACAGACCTGATGCGCGTTATGCAAATAGCACAAAGGGAAACATGCTTCATCTCCCGGTTTGTCCCGCAGCGGTGTTTTCATTGGGGGAGGACCCGGTGAGAGACAAAGGCAGTAAAAACATTCGTCTGATCAAACACGGTGCAACCACAAAGGTCAGAATGGAGCCCTGTCTACTTTAATCTGTGTTACCTTCATATCGTTCACGATGGCCTGGAATAATCCACCCAGCGCTCCGCACTCCTTCTCCACCGACTCCATGGTGCCAAAAACAAACAAAACAGACCGTGGGGAGATACAATCAGATTAAATATCCGACCGCTCAAGGGCTTTTACACGCGGGACATGACGATCGTCGCTTTCATCCGCCCTTCGTCGTCCTCTCCTACAGCAACGCAGCCGGCAGCGGGGAGGATGCGAAGCCCCGAAGCCCACAGCCCGCAGCCTCACGAGCGCACAGACAAAAAGAAATGTGCCGCTCGATGGCACCGGCGGCTGCAGATCGCTCGCTCGCTCGCTCGCTCTGCGCTCGCCTTCCTCACGCACGGGAGTGAGATGGAGCAGCGACAGGGGGCAACTACAGCCCGAAAGCGTGGAGGGCACGTGCACCGTGGCTCTTCGCGATCAACGCGAATCACGGAGAAATCACAAGTCGGTGTGGAGGAGGGAGCCCCCGCGGGACACGGGGTCGGTCGTTGCTCTGAGACTCGGGGACGCGCTCCGTTGTTAGCGGCGGAGCAGATGTCTCGGAGCTGGAGTCTCCCGTAATACGATCCATGGGAATGGGAAAAGGGGACGGCCGAGTGAGGAGGAGGGGACACGGAGGAACACCCCCCCTTGTCTCCTCCCCTCCGCCCAAACCCACGCAAACAAAAGTGAAACGTATTGTAACGCGGGCTGCTTGTGCGTATTGAAACACGCGTGTTTTGTCACTATCTTGAGTGCAGCTCGTTCCGGAGACAGTAGCAGGTGCCGTGTCACTGCCCACCTCACATTGGATAACTAATCTTCTGAATCATCGTATTCTAATCAGAAAAAGTTCTTCTTACGTGAATAAAAAGTTAAACATGTGGATAAATATATTATTAGAGTCAGTAGGTAACACCACTATTGAGCAGAAAGAATATATAGCAACAGGCGGGAGCTAACAAGAGCAACATTAGCATAGCTTACCTTAGCTTGGTGTAGCATAGCTTAGCTTGTCTTGGTACAGAAACTAAACTACAATAGTATCGCTACTCCTGCTATTCAGGAACGTTTGTTATTAACTAACTAATTAATTAACTAACGATACACAGTGTTACTGTAAAGTGTACAAAACGGATTTAGCTCAGTTTAGTTAGAGAATATGCTCCAAACATTTAGCTGTACCTCTCAGGTTGTCATGGCAACCACCTGTTACCAATGTAGGCTGTTAGCGAAGTTAGTGCGAGACAACATGTTGAACTACAGTGTGTTGGTTTTGTACTTACACTTTTCTATAAATAAACACAGTAGAGCTGTAGACATGCTATACACTACTATTTTCTTACTTTCCAACAAGCCAAAACACTCTCACTATAATAGGAGGGGTCACAAAATGTTGTGTTTCTCAATGACAACATTTTCATTACGTATTTGAATCATACACTATCGTCTTCATTGTTTCTCAGCAGAGCATCTGGAAAACCTTGTTTTTTCCAGACCAAAAACATCAGCCTATGGCAAACTCAACAATCCTGGTCTTGTACCAGGACCAGTACCATGTCATAATATTTGTCTCGTACAACAGATAAACATATAGAGAGTCCAGAGATCCATCATCACAAGCACAGGATTTAAGCATGAAAACTGCAGGAGTAAAAAGCGAAACATGGGAATCACACAAAGAAAACACAATCGCACTGTCTTATTATTAACTTGTGGTGACTGGATTTAGAAACTATGTCTGGTTTTGGTATCTCCTGCCCACGTGGACAGACATGAGGTGGAGAGAATCGGACGGCCGCCCAGTCCCGGCGCTCCCACCACAGCGCTCGCTGGCATCTCCGAGAAAACAGCCGTAAAGAAGAATCATAAAATATCCCCAGAGCAGATGCTGACATTCCTGACCACCACCATCAACACCCCCATGGAAAAACGGGGCCTGTTCTGTGTGTGTGTGTGTGTGTGTGTGTGTGTGTGTGTGTGTGTGTGTGTGTGTGTGTGTGTGTGTGTGTGTGTGTGTTCCCTTAACTCAGCCACGGTGGGTTCTAGTAAGGAAAAAATGCAACAGTTTGTGTTTCACCGCGCTCAGTCGACAACTGAAAGCAATCATCAGCCCTAAACACATCAAGCTGGGGAGACTCTGCTTATATAAGTGTCTTATGGATACGTTTCAACTTGTTCATGGCAGAAACCAGAGGAAAACTATTCTTAATATCAATAATAACTTTGTACATAACTGATTGAAGTGTGGAAACCTTTTGGTGTTATTTTGAAGCAACTGCATGTTTGTTTCAAATCTTGTCTCATTTTCTTCTTTATTTCTTCTATTTGCTCTCTTCTTTCTCCTTTCTATTCAGGCTCCTACTAACCTTGATCCACACATAGAAAAAACCATCTCCCCTGGATACAAGAAGAAAAAGAAACAGGCCTCATGATATACTGCGACCTCTCACCCCTGATCCGGCTCTTAGCCATGATTCAGCCCGTGTCTTGCCTGGTTTATCACCCGTGCTGAAGAATAACATTCAGGGAGCTGCGAAGCCCCAATGAAGTCACCGGTGAGGTCATGGCTGGGAGCTTGTGCCGCTTGACCATAAAATCAATCAAGACCTCTCATCTCAGGTGGAGTGTGGTCAGAGCGTTACGCAAGTCATCATATGAAACGCTTTCTTCAGACCTTCTGATGAGCTCACCTGCAGGGAAGGACACACACGTGTGATCGCAACCTGGCTCTCATTATGACGAGGGGGAAAAGGGAGAAACTGGTACTGGGCCTGCAATCGAACAGCACAATTGGATTAAACAACATGGGGAAATTCCTGCGGGTGTCTTGATTTTTTTTTTCCACCGTAAAAACTTGTCACCAGTGGAATCCAGTTAATGCAAAGGAGTCAAGCTGCTGTTCTCTGTGAGGAAACAGGAGTGATTGTCTGCTCAGTAGATTAGGCATCAAAGTAGTTATGTGATTGCTAAAGTCAAGCCTGTACTGAACTGAGTTTTACAGTATCCACCAATAAGCAGTACTTTACTTTAATACTTTAAGTGGCACGTTGTACATAGTTACATGAGTTTATGGAATCGGCAGCTGACGCCCATCAGTCCTGCAGCTCATCTGACCTGCAGGACTCTTCAACAGTGGAACAACTGTCTAAAAGTGATGCCCTCAAACCCCCGTACATCAACACAGCACAGATGGGCCGAGGTTTGTCCTGGGAGAGGGTTCACCGTGCGTGGCAGGCATTCTGCGCTGCATGTAGCACAGGCGTCTACAGACAGGGGTGGGCGGCTAATGTAAACTAAACGGTCTCTTCCGCTCTCATTGAGCTGTCTGTGCGTCTCTCTCTGTCTTTCTCTTCATCCTTGTATCCTTTGCTTTCATCCACCTATCTGTTTCTTCCTGATCTTCACCTCTAGTCTCTTTGTTCCACCTCCACTCAATTCAGGTTGGAAAGACACAGATTAAACATTAAACCTCTACCTTAAACGTAAAAAATATTTCTTTTATTTTATAGACTTGTTTAAGTAGCTTTTGCAAACCCACATTAGATCCACACTTATTTATCTTTTTTTCCCTTATTTCTCATCACATCTAGAAAACTTATTTCTTTTCAGAAATATCCTTGACACACGTAGCTGTGTATGAGGAAAAGCAGGCGTCTGCTAACTTGCCACAGATCAGCAGCAGCAGACTGACATCTGGAGCCAAGTTCACAGTGAAATGTTAAATTCACTTCACTGTTTAAAACATAAATCTGTGTGAATGCCTGGAAAGACAAGGACATTGAGGGAACCGACGGATTTTAATTTCATCTCCTGCTAAAACTCAATCCATTTATCTTCACTGAATCCAGCTTATTTGATCGTCGGCAAGAGGGTGACAACACAAATTATATGGAGAACAAACACAGTCACAGTTTATGCTACGCTGATGTGGGCTTCAGTTAAAATCAGTTACATAAAAGCTGGCGTTTCGTCTTTACTGGCAGTGCTGACTCTTATTTAAATATTAGCTATCACAGATCCTGCTGTCAGACAAATAAGGCAAATTGAGAGGTTTCCCAGCTTCACCACTGGCAAAAAGATCAGTCTCTCACACACAGAGCTAAATTAGCTCTGAGGAGGGTCCAACATGAAGAATCTCAGCACAGGCCGTGTTGATGCTCTCGCCATGGTGATGCGCCTTCCGCTGACATTTAAAATAAACACGGCAATAACCAATAGATATCAGCTGAAGAAAAGAGAGCGACCCAGGTCACATCAGTCTTTGGGCATCGCTGCCATTCCACACGTACTCCCTCCCACGACACTGTGTGTGCATCAAACATACCAGACTGCATGTGTGTGTCTCAGGAAATATGCCGCTAGAGAGAGAGAGAGAGAGAGAGAGAGAGAGAGAGCATCCATGTGCCTCTGCTGTTTGTGTGTGAGACGTTGTGGGATAAAAAATGTGCTTTCCCTTAGTTTTCCTGACAGCAGCAGGAACAGAACGCCGTGACTTTTCAGTGAACTATCCAGCAGAGCCCCTGACCTGTGTGTGTGTGTGTGTGTGTGTGTGTGTGTGTGTGTGTGTGTGTGCGTGTGTGTGTGTGCGCGTGCTTTGTGTCCAGGATGCAAACACACACACACGCACACACGCACACACACACACACACACACACACACACACACACACACACACACACACACACACACACACACACACACACACACACACACAAAGACTCTGAGTTTGTTTGGAGGAGCACAGGCCCAGAAAAGGACGCTCCTCCTCGGGGGGAGTCGCCCCTGGGAGTCAAGGATCTGGAGGTTACTCGAGACAAGCTTGTTAAATTCAACACCCACCAGTGGAGAATGTACTGTATGTGGAGGAGCAGGGACTAAAGCAAACAGCGTTTCTGCTGGAATGTTTAAACATTGGTTCCTTGAGGTCGTTCATCATACGAAATACAAAAGCGAGGCTGTCAGTGTCTTTGCACAGCAACAACTGCTATGACAGCTCATCTCTGATAGGCTGAATCCCCTAAAAGAAACAAGAGGGCGCTAAGAGCCTTTAAACTACTAGTAAATGGCAGTATGTGCAATCTTTACCTAGTTTACTATCTTTATTTTGCTTAAACACCAGTAGAGAGTGGAGAAAATGTTAATACCTCTGCAGGTGGAAAAGCCTCATAGCAGATAATTGCATTTTAATAAGGTTTGACTTAATGACTATACAGGAAAACACTGGAGGTGGTCACTTCATTTCGTATTTAAGCAGACAATTAAATTAGCTTTTCAGAAGTGTCTTCTCACTGGATGTTGAGATGGTTTCATGTGTCCTCTGGGGATCTTAGGGATTAAGTTCTGTGAGATCCCAACCTTTCAGTGGCTGTGACAGGATCTTAAAGCTAATCTGACTTGTTTATATGCTGCCATCTAGTGTCGGTTTACAGCATTATCATACATACTGTAAAAGCCCCAAAGCTCACTGAAAAACCAAACTAGACAAAAATGTGCTCAAACCTGAGCGACCAGCATGAGATACGACTCCTTTTAAACAAATTTAGTATGACATAATAACATCCTAGTGTGCTTGAAAGTATTTTCATTCTATAGTATTCTGGAGAAGAAATCAGATTTATAGCATTAGTGACTAAACACACAAATATGCTATGAGTTTTTAGAAATTGTTTAATAATAAAACTGCATTAGTCAAATTACAGACAACTCAAAAATCGGTATAGAAAAGGTTTTCTACAAATGTCTGAAAACCGTTTCATGTGCTTTTGGACTGATTCTAAACGGTGAATGTTGGGAAAACCTTGAAACTGCTCAGCAATATTACGTTATTGTCATTAAGGCCACGTTGGAGACTGACGAGGTCACAGCAGAAACACAGCTGCACACAAACACACGCTCAATAAACCAATTTGATTTGATTGGTCGGCCTCTCTGTGTAAAACATAAAAATATGATTTGTTATAAATAAAAATAATTAGAATGATTGTTCAAATTCTAATGCATTAGTTTACCACAGACACAAATGACTCTCCAATCAAACAGTTCATGCAACTCAGTATTATTATCATCACTGCAACCTGTGTTTCATCTACAGTACAATGTGTCTACTGTACTAATAGAGCGTGTTTATGTACAGAAACACTCCATTACCTGCTACAACCAATTTAATATCTTATCATCACTAAACTGTGTGCGCCACCGTCTCAGTCGCTGTCAGTAGTGCAGGTACAGGTCTAATGCTATTCTCAGGAAACAAGCTATGGCAGAAATTATGCTAAAAATGTTTGTTCATGACCAAGTTGGAGGTCGCCGAAAACACGGCAGATTGAAGAATGGAAGGCGCGTGCTTTCATTATCAAGGGACAAAAATGTTTCATAGTTGAGATCGAGAGACAGAGACGCTTGTTCTGGTCTCAGGCTGCACAGTCAGCTGTTCCAGCTCTACAGCGCGGTTTCCTTTGATTCTGGCAGAACTGGTTTGAAGGTCAGAATCTCTGTGAAGGTGTGACCTGCAGGAAGACGCGCAGCAAAGTAACTGATCAATACTGTCCGTTTGCCTGATTTCCCCATTGAGCCGCCATCTTCCCCAACCTCCCCCGTTCATCCTTACGTTTCCATTGCTCGAGGGTCAGGTCCGCGTTGTCCAGCGAGTGGTCGTACGGCTGCGCCTCCGTCTCCTCCTCCGGCTCTCGGTACTCGGAGAAGTACGGGAAGGCGAGGGCCTCCGCGGCAGTGACCCGGCTCTGCGGGTCCAGCAGCAGCATGCGCTCCAACGCGGACACCGCTGAAGAACGGAGGTGAAGGGAGGCCAGAAACTGTCACGCTCAAAATACTCCACAGCATATTTGAAAAGACACCGTACGGACGTGTACCTTCTGGATTAGATGTGGAAAACACCTTCTGGAGGTCCTTCTTCTCCACTTTGGGAAGACCTCTAATGTAGCTTTTGGCCTAGGAGAAACAACGGGTGCTTTTAATGGCTGGGATGCTTAGTGCCTTTAACGTTGGGCTGGGGCATAATCTACACTCACGTCCTCGGAGTCAAGTTTTGATACAAATTCCTGAGTCGGAGTTCCCGTGATCTTCATGATTTCACTCAGCTGATCTAGATCTGAAGAGCTGGGGTCAAGGTACAAGAATGTCTACTCAGGGTAGGTCTTACAAACTGATTAAAAGGTCTCTGGGACCTGTCAGTGGAGAACTGGAGGTTAATCCGACCATAAAAACATAGATTGGTCCGTGAACGCTCCTCGGAATTGTTTGTGGCAAAGCTCGCTGGGGTCAAAGGATACGGTCGCTGCCTTTAAAAAGAGGTTTCCCTTGCAGCATCTCTGCCATTATGCAGCCCACCGACCAAATGTCCACTAAAGAGGAGACACACAAATACCGTTCATTACCAAACATCTAATGCAATTATGTTTCAACAAATGACATAATAATGCTCAAATACTGTATATGTGCCTATTACTGTGCTCTGCTTTGTGGTTCTAACATTTAAACTGCCACAGAAGCAATAAATACTATTGTCTCTGCCAGCATTCCATGGACCAGAATGCATTGCAAGACACTACTGAAATATAAATAACTTGTTCCCTTGAGGTTTTCCAGTTCAAATGTAAAGCAGAGGGCAAGTTACAACACGAAAACCACTAATTAATGCTCCATTATAACATCATCACAGGAGGCCGTCGCGCTAACGGGGGCACTGAGCACGCCGAGGAGACATGACAGTGTGCGAGCGTGCTTCGGGGCTTAATTAGCGCCGCGTTACCAGTTTGGGTGTAGTGCATCCAGCTCAGGATGACCTCCGGGGCTCGGTACCAGCGGGTCACCACGTAGCCCGTCATCTCGCTGTCCGCCTGCCGCGCCAAACCGAAGTCCAGGATCTGACATGGGGTCGAAACCACGGTGCAGTGAGAGGAAGGGCCGATTTGGCGAATGGCCGCGCTGGGCATTACTGTACCTTCAGCTCGCACTCCTGGTTTATAGCCAGATTCCCTGGTTTGAGGTCCTGCAGACGTGCAGAACGGACAGGCCCACTGTTATTGTGACGCCGGGCCGGCGGCGCACGAGCAAGAGGAAAACCACATACAGAGCAAGAAGCACCAGCTGGGTCTTCTTAGATAAGACTGCGTGAATACGCTCTTTATCTCACACACACACACACACACACAACAGCGAGCAACAACAACCTACCCTGTGAATGATCCCGGCAGAATGAATGTACTGAAATACAGTAAGAAGTCAGCGTATCAGAAAGACAACACAACTCAACACAACAGTCAGACATAGTTAAGGTTCAGCTACCTTCAGTCCTTTGAGCATCTGATAAACTAAATACTGAATCTTTTCCTCCGAGAGCCTCTGCAGCTTCATCAGCTTCCCCAGATCCGTCCCCATGAACGGCATCACCAGATAACTTCAAGAGGAGAAAGGCAAAACGGACTGAGGACGGAGCGTAGAAATGAATATTGTATTAAAAAACTCCCGCTCACTTACAAGTCCTGGAATCTGTCCAGGGAGAGGTCAGCGGTGAAGACGTCCAACAGGCCGATCACCTGCATCACACACACGCAAGTGGGACTTTATATACAGACGTCAACAGCGGTTTTGTGGTCAGTCCCAGTGTTTATCTGCGTCTGGACCACTATGCACGGTTGAGGCGCGGGCTCACATTTTCATGCTTCATGTGTTTGAGCAGCCTCAGCTCCCTGTAGGCGCGCTTGGCAAAGAGCTCCGACTGGAA
The DNA here is from genome assembly GCF_900634795.4 of Betta splendens. NCBI lineage: Eukaryota > Metazoa > Chordata > Actinopteri > Anabantiformes > Osphronemidae > Betta > Betta splendens. Next base: position 7,141,511 of record NC_040886.2, on the reverse strand, counting down.
GGGCCTGTAGAGCTTCTTGATCGCCACCTTGACTCCAGTCCTCCACTCCACGGCCGAGCTGCCACGAGAGCCACATCACACGCCGTGAGGCCAAAAGCACACGTAACATCCTTTAAAGGTCAGCTGTTCTACGACGTGGCCGATATGAGCAACTATTAATATAAGCTTGAACCAGTCCGGGAACTTCCAGGTGAATGAAGTGACGTAATGCCTCTACTTTGACTCTCACGGAGGTGTACAGTAAGTGAATCATTGTTGCTGTCTTTACTTGTCAGGACAGTCGGAGTATGTGCGCGTACGCGCGCGCGCGCACGCTTCGCTTTGTCCTCTCACCTTGTTTCTCCACACGCTCAGTCCCAGTTGCTCGAGCGTTATTAAGTTGCGTTCACTTACTCAGGACACTTCAGCGTCCACCCACTGGGTTAATCAGTGACAACAAAGGGGCCGCGTGGTGCGAAATCCACAAAGGTGCTTTTCCTCATTCTTGCGTTTACTGTAAATACGCGCCGCCACCACCACCGCGCACGTGCTAGTCACGATTTATTCCATTCTTAAGCTCCCGTGAGCGCAGCGGGGACGATCGCGGCGAGGGTGCCGCGCTCCATCACACAAGGAAGTGAAGCAGCATGTGTTCAGCGGAGCGCACGGACTTTTTCTTTTGTTCGGCTGCGGGACAGTGCGGCCGCCTGCGCCGCACCATCTGTTAGCGCCGGTGCTTTGTTAGCGCGCTCCAGCTGGAGCGGCGGAGCGATCGGCCTCGCGGCGTCTCCCGGATTCGCCGTTTTCACTTACCACACGGCGCCGTAAGACCCGGTCCCCACCTGCCGCAGATCCCGGTACCGCTCCGGGACTTCCCACGAGGTTTTGTTGATTTCTAGGCGGCTGTAACCGGGTCTTACTCGCTTAGTCATGCTGTTTGTTTGCGGAATATTATTGGGAGTCTAAGAGAAACTGCTCTTTTGTTGTTATGCGTCCTCCGTCACTACACACCCATTGTCCCAGATCCCACCTATGCGCTCAACCTCGGTAATTGCGCAGCTCTGCGTGTCAGCCGCTCAGGACGCACCCAGAGGTTACCAAAGCCACTCCCGACGCCAGCGAGGGCACAAAGCAACGCTGAAAAGGAGCTGAACGTAAAAATACGACTTGAGGCATTTTTTTTATTATTTTTTTAATAATAATATTACTTCTAAAGTCTAAAATATGCACTGACTACGTTTCAACTTCTGCATAAGCTGTGTTGCATTTGCCCGGAATTGCCACGGCACTTTGAGCAAGAGTCGGGTGAGCACACGTTGAGAGCCTGCTGAGACACGTAGCTGCGTAACTGACGCACAGCTGTTTGCGCAGCACCTAAAGGTGTAAACCGTGGTGAGAGAAACACCGCGTGCCGTGACGTCTCCAGGAAATAGAACAAGGAAATCGACGCACGATATACAGACTGGAATTTTCAACCTGTGAGAAGGTCAGGTAAGCGTCCAAACACAAAGGGAAAATGCAGCTTTTATTATTAAAGAAATCAAGGCTACAATATATTTTATACTCATTAAATAAAAATAATATAATTTATGGAAATTTCTTTATTTTTATAATAGGCTTTTTAAGAAAAATTACAAAAATTCTAAATAGATTGGCTAAACAAAATGTAACCAAGGTAACATCCTGTTGCATAGATTCTTTAAAGGAGACAGAGCTGAAACATCGGCCCTGAGTCATATGAACTAACAAGAGGAGGTGTCACAGTAATAATAAATGGGTATAAATGCTTCATCACTGAATCATGTTTTCATACAATATGATGGAACCTTCTCTCAAACTGTTACAAAAAGTTAAAGTTGCAGTTCTTCTATTTCTGTGCTCCACTCCCAGCTGCAGTCTGACGCTGATAATAAAAACAGGCACGTGTCTATAATGTGGCAAAAAGAAGCAGTTTTCTGTTAAAAGAGAAGGAGAATATGCTGTGCGTGTTTAACTACTGCGGCTTTTTAACAACATTCTCCGTCTCATACACATAAGACTATTTGTCGAGGCGGCATCTGCCAATTTGTCAGAGTCAGACTTGTCACTGAAGGACTTTTTGTCTGAGTCGTCATTAATAGCTCAGCAGACACTAACAAGACAAGGAACAAGTTGAGGATATTTGTTGCACTCAGAAATACAAGAAATCTGTCTCATAATGTGGAGCTGTGCTTAATTATAACTGGGAATTCAAATTTTCACCTGATGCATCTCACGTTCAGGGGCAGAACGCAATTCCCATTTGTGGATTTAAAAAGCTGACCTAATGCCAGATTCCGTAAATGATGTTGGAATAAGCATAGCGTCAAATTTAGCCACTTCTCACACGATCCACAGTTTTCCACTATACGTGATCTTCATTCCGTGTTTTCCATCGATCTCAACTCATTCCTCGTCCGCTTAGTTTCAGCCAGGTTGCCTTTGGGACGCCGAGCCTCGTGCCTTCCTGGTCGCTGCCTGTCAAAGCGGCAGAGAGTTAACGGGGGACTTTAAGGTGCAAAGTGAACTCTCATGGCTTTAAGCAGGAACGCTAACGCCCAGGAAGTCACTATGAAGATCAGGTGACGCAGATCTCAGTGGCCCAGGCCGGGGGCTTGCTGTCATAGGGCACAGGATGTCTGGCTGTGGATGCAGACGCTGCCTCTTGCTGTTCCTCTGCCTCGTCTCTCTCTCCTGGGACGGTGCCGCCGCCTCCACCCACCGAGGCAGGAAGCTCCAGGCCTGGCTGCGACGAGTACGGCCGCTTCAGAACCGTAAGGACCCGCCGGACCTGCAGCACAATGAGCAAGTCAGTGAGTCAAATAGTTCCTTTTAGCCCAGATGTGAATAAAAACACCATGACAATATATTAGAAAATCAAGACTTAAAATAAAACATTAAGTACAACCGTCATCACAGTGGACGAGATGCTGACCTCAGTGAAGTCTCCGTTCTCCGCAGCCTCTATTGCATTCTGGGCAATGTAGTTTCTGAGCACCACGCGAGGGTTGGTGCTGTCCATCACCCTCACCCTCTCCTCCTGCGCGACACGCACGTCACTCTGGCCGTCCAACTCGCGGGCCAGACGCTTCCTGTGCCGGCGATAACACCAACACTCAGTAATGGAACGCGGTCAGACACAACATCCCCATTTCCTCCGCTTTCTCTCTGCCCTCCCCCCTTTATCAGTAACACTTCCACCCAACACCTTCCCACACACTAAATAAACGTTCCATACTGTCTGTGCAGTTCCTCCAGCTCCTCTCGTCGTGAACGCTACTACAGCTCTAATTTTAGATATGGTGCCTTTTTCCCAGCGGCCTCACCTGTAGAGCTGTAGCCACTGGGTCCACTCCTCAGCGTGTTTAGCTCTCAGCTCTTCCTGACTGGTCTCCATCAGGTCCTTCAGCCTGCCGAGTCGGTCTAATTGCCTCCCTAACGTCATCCTGTCTGAGATCATGTGGAACAGCGCTGGGTTGCTCTGAGCCATAGAGACCAGCATGGCCAACTCACTGGAAACCACAGTTAGGAATGTTGCTTGTTAAAGAAAGAAGGAGCAATGCAGCGTGTTTTGGTTTTATCTACAGTTAAACAATTCATGAGGAAAGAAAAGACGCAGATAAAGAGTAGATCTATGCGATTCCCTGTGGCTGGGCTTATTTATCTGATATTATGTTTAAATTTAAGTGTTATCAGACTGTCCTTCCATGACTCCAGTCAAATAAAACCATCTTTGTCCTTCGGGTGTCAGTAAAGAGCATGGGATTTCATCTATGGCTCCATAATTAGTGTCTACTATTTTCTAAAAAATCTAAAGGTAAGAGGTGTCACTAACTAACATCAGAAATCATTGATTCATTCAAACATTGATCGGTGTAAGTTTTATAGAAAACCTTTATTGGTAGCTTACCGTGGATCCATCGTGGGCTTGTTGGCAGCTTTAAGCTCCTCTAAGGATGCACACTGTTCCAACAGCAGCTCTATGGCTTGTTTGACAGCATTCTCTCCTTCATCACTTTCCCCATCACTGGGACAAGAAATCTGACTCAAACTGCGGAAGGTGTTGGTAAAGTCAGCACCTGCACAAAGGGAAATGTTATGATAACCAAGTGTTAACCCAATGATTTGTTTCCCCATACTTTACATGCAACACCTTATCTGTAATATTAAATTCTCTTTATATTAAAAGCTGAAAAAGTGAGAGTAAATGCTTTCTAATGCTTCTCCCACCTGTGTTGTGCATGGTCTGCAGCAGCTCTGTGATCAGGTTCTCATCCTCGGGCTCTTCCTTCTTCAGTAAGCCCAGTTTCTTCCTCATGTTTTCGAGGTAGGATTCATTGTACAGGCTCATGTACTCGTCCAGAACCGCCTTCGCACGGTCTGGGGGCAGCTCTGGAGCAAGAGCCTCTGCCAGCTTCACCAGGTTCCACCTGCAGACGGCCGGCTGGGCCTGGTAGGAGTAACGGCCAGAGTTGTCGGAGGCGTTGCAAATGAAGTCTGGATCAAACCTTAAAGAAACAGTGAACGTTAACTTCTACAGTATCTCCTAATTTTATGGATGCGTCATAACAAGACGGTGAACTTTGAATCAGCACTGGGTGAACACACCTGTCCATGAAGCCATACGGACCGTAGTCCAGCGTGAGTCCCAGAATGCTCATGTTGTCTGTATTCAGGACCCCGTGACAGAACCCTACACACTGCCACTGGGCAACGAGTCGGGCCGTACGAAGCACCACCTCCAAACAGCAAGAGAGGATAGGAACAATGTGATCTAATAACGGCCTGTCTCCTGATTATATTAGCAAAAGGGCACAGTGACTCAGCACATGCAGGCACTGAACCTTCTACGGCTTAATAGGATAAGAGCATCCAAAAGGTTCACACTGTAATGTCAGGCCTTTAATCAGATACGTGCTCATCTGAGCAGGATTCCGAGTGCTCGGCTTTTACAGTACAGGTGCTCGTACCTCCCTGAAGAAAGCCACGTTCCTTTCCACTCGGTCGGAGTGAGCTTGCTGGATCTCGGGATAAAACATTTCGATGACGTAGTCCATCATTTGTGCTCGGATTTCGTCGCGCCCATAACTGGGACCCTGGCGGCCCGTGAACTCATCCGCCGGCTTGAAGATTTCAAACGATCCAAACCTGCGCACAAGGAGGACAACGAGGACAAACAACTAGTGAAGATGAAGACCTCAGAGAAGCACGACAGAAGGTAACGGGGCCACGGCGTTCGGCTCCGCAGTCGGGACTCACCTGAGGAAGGTGGGAGCGATGCGGAGCACCACGGAGCATCTCTCGTAACGAGGGTTCCCGCTGTAGTACACGTCGCGCATGACCCTGCTGTCGGAGGTCACGACAGAGCCGGCTCTGGTGGTGGGGACGCCCAGGAAGAACATGGCCTCGCTGCAGAGGAATTCTCTTATGCTGGAGCGCAGCACCTTCCGACCATCAGCTTGTCTGCGGTGGTCAGAACAAACGTACACATCATCTATCCATCCAGCTGGCCCTTATTATTGCAAATCAGAGAAAAATCCGCAGATGTACCTGGAGTAAGGCGTGAGTCCAGCCCCCTTCACCTGTATCTCCCACCGGCCGCTGGGGTTTTCCTGCAGCAGCGCCTGGTCCAGATCGGGTGGCGCTCTCACCTCCCCCAGGTAGCAGGCCGCCCCGTCGCCCAGCTGCCCGGCGAACTGGCCAAACTGGTGCCCGCAGTAGCAGTGCGCGGCGGGCTCGGACCCGGGCATGACTTTGGAGCCGCTCAGGTACTCCGCTGCGAGCGGATCGCTCACGACCCGCTCCCCGTCGAGCCCGAGCAGCGCCAGGGCTTCGTGCGACACGGCCACGAACCGAGGCTCGGTCAGCGGCTGCGGCTTCACGCGGGAGAAGCACGCGCCCTTCACCTGCCGCACCCCCGCGTCCTCGCACGGGTCCAGCGGGAGTTTCCTCAGGGCGACGTTGTCGAAGGGGAGTCGCTCCAGCGGGGAGCGGCTCGTGACCAGGCCCATGTCGTCCATAACGACCGAGCCGAGGAGCCTGGACCCGGACACACCGGGGAGAAGGGTGCGTGACAATCCGAGCCGAGGTCCTAAATAGGCCATTCAGCTCGAGCCATCTGTCTGCTAATGTCCACGGGCCCAGCTATAAAGTAGCGCCTGCGCATGCTTTCATAATCCTGCTCGATACAACAACGGATGTTTGCGAAACTTGGCGTGCAACAGCAATATGTGTCCGGCAGGAAACTAATAACAAAGACGGAAATAGATAGAACCAAACCCAAACAAACATCAAAATAAAGGTCATAACAATTTCACTTCATGCAGCATTTAACTAACAACCTTAAACAGAACTGATTATTGGTGTGTGTAAACAAAACTACACAGTATCCATGCAGCAAGAAGTACAGTACAAAGCATCTCTGAAGCAAATATAATTCATCTTTACTCAATAGATTTTCAAATTTATTACAGATTTTGGGATTGATTGTTTGGTTAGTTAATAATAGCAATACAACACTAGGGCAGGGGAATCAAATGCAGCCATTCATACAATTTTCTTGGCAAGTCTCACATTGATTATACCTTTGGAAATGACTGGCTATGCAGGAAAGAAGGACAGTTTGGCTATATTATACCGCAGAGGGTCCAAGAGGTTCCATGCCTATAATGCCCTCTGTATTTGGACTGATTATTTGATAAAACATAAATGTGTGGACATCCTGTAAGGGATCTAATTATGCTTTTCAGATTTAAATTTCTTAAACCATATTTTTTCCTGGATCATTTCACAAACTGCATAAATATACCTATAATATACTATAAATAAATTACTTGAATATTAGGAAAACTTGAGAAAAATGATAGTTTATAGCCTAGCAACCGTTAAATTAAGTTGTTACGGCTTAAACTCACTGGGAAAGGCAGCAGTGATTGCAGCGTAAGGCATTACCTCCCATATCTGAACAAATTTTAAGCAAACACATCTCACTTTCGTGCCCATGCTCCAGAGTGGGACATGAAGATGCATATACTGTATCATAAAGTTACAAAACAGCTGCTGTGCTGAATGTCAGATGTTCTTGGATCCAAGCTTTTTAGATGGCTTTCTGTTTAAGATGCATATTTTCGTATTCGGTATAAAGCTTCACTCAGAGATAGAGCTGGTTAAAACCTAAGCATGAAGGTGCCTCATATCAAAAGTACAATCAATTACACAGATCACATCTCTAACGCATTTCTCATTATGAGGCACGTTTAAGTTTGCCCTGTGTCAGGCCTTGGTTGCGTAGTTATCAAATAGTAGAATGACATGCAATTTAGAAGCAAATAAAAATTCAATGTCTAGTTTTTGGGCAATATTTGGGTCTCAAATTAGTACAAATCAAATTTTCTGCCATTTTGTTTATTCAATTTTAGTCCACACAGCTGCAGCATGAGGCACTTATGTTGATGCAGCCAGGACTGTGCAAGCTAATTTTACTTATTCACGTTTTGGAAATGTATTTTAAATTAATTTGGTACTTTTAGTTTTTTTAATTTCTTGCAAACCATAGATGTTACAATAGATCATTGTTTGTTTTCCTTTTTTTTTCCTGTTCACAGACTCTGCAAGACTCCTCTTATCTCCTATAAAGTGCTGGATTTTAACTGGGCCAATTACCAAAAAATGCTGGCTGGCACCAGGAAGGAGAAAGAATGAGAACGCAGCAATAAAAAAGTGTGCCTCCGAAAAATGGCTCAGTTGTATCAGTTGACCCAAAGTCATTCTGTTGGTGATTAAAATGTCCATGTGTGAGGCCACATTCACACAGACTTTCATTCTCCATGGAAAAATGCAGCTTTCTCATTACTGGAAGAGAACTTTGCTGTCTGTATAAGTGTTAAAAAGTTGTAACTCCTATCTGAGTTACAACCAGCTGTGCTACGCTTTGGTGTGCAATACGCTTTGAACACACAAACCCATTCTGGTATTGTGTTAAATTCTCTTAGGGCTACATGAACGCTCACATGTAGGGCAAACATCTGTGTGAATTGAGCCTGATTCACCAGAAAGAATAGTGGAGAAATTAAACCTATTCAAAAGCAATTACTGGAATTTGTATACCTTACAAAACATTGGAGTTGCACAAAATATATGAGAGAAAACAAAGAGTACTGTCATGGTTTCTTTGGCAGTACAGCCCTGCTGTGTCTACAGGAAAGTCAATACGAGGTGGGGTGTCTTAGTCCCCTGAGGTCCTTGTTAGTTCAAACTGTGGCTGGGGCTTCCTCGAGCCTCACCTCCTCGTTTTAAGGCCATTGGTGATGGATGCATTGTTTTCAGAGAGGTCATGTCACTGATGGCTTTGGTAATGCCACAAGGGTCAAGCACGGGGTGGCCGTAGAGTCTCCAGCACAGACTTTACTGCTCTTGAAGACAGCAGGGCTCTACCAACGCTCCCTCCAGCATAGTAACAGGCGTATCCCAGCATGCCCACCATGACGCCCCTCGTGACCATGCGCAGTACCCAGCCAAACCGTGAGGGAGGAGCAACGCTGAAGAAGACATGGATAAAGCACAGGGACCAGGACTTAATGTCAATTTTCTTTTTCTGCCTGCGATAAGTAGCAACAAGACACCTCATACCTCATGATTTCATTAATGTTGAGCTGCTTCTCCCAGTTTTTTTCTATGCCAGGGACATGACCCATCCCCACTACTCCTACCACCACAGCAGGCACCTCTACAAAACAGAGTAAAATGTTCTGTTGAATAGACATTAAATATACATCCTTGTGTCATAATAACCCCAATAAATATAAAGTAATTTTCAGTTCTGTAGAATTTAAACCATGTCACGATTCTGCTTAGTGTACAACAATACACACAGCAACTAAACTGATGGTGGATCAACATGTGGAAGCACATTTGACAGTACATTTTACAAGTACATGTAAATTCAAGTAATTTAATATTAAATATATATTCCTGTGGAAAAAATACTAAACTGTGTAATACATACTCTGGGCATTAGGGGGGGCCTCCACACTGCATGTAGCCTGGCGGAGCGTGTGTGTGAGGTAGATGTCTCTTTCAGCCACAATGGTCTGGTGGAGGGCAGGAAACTCGCCAATCATCTCTGACATAGTCTGCTCCAGAAGGTCCTTCTGTTTGCACTTTTCAACGTCTTCTTTGCTGAAATATGACAGACTGTCAACGAAAGCTACTGTATAGTATAAAGGATATGACATTTTGATTTTCTGGTGTTTTTTTACAGAAAAAAAGAGGAGGAGGAAGAGTGGCCTGCTTTAAAATTATGTTCTGTGAATCTATATTTTTTGTTAATTATTTTTTTTGCCTCAAAAATCAGTTATCGTCATACTTTAGGCATATATACTGCATAAGACTCTGGGTAACATCTTTTGAAGATCAGAGAACTGTAATTTTAGGCCCTGATGTAAAAAAAAAATGGACACGTCATTTTGTGCAGAAATCTTCTCAACACATCTTATAGACAGTGACAGCTCTAAATTGGCAGAATTGCGTGTATTGGAAAAATGTGTGTGCCTGAAATTAGCAAAGTGTCTTGTTTGATTTCCTAAATTGCACAATTTTATTATATCTAACACTAAAAGAAACTTGATCTACAGGTGAATATTACATTTACGAATCCAGTGCTGGATACAGAATATCTCTTTCGTTATGTCTAATAGAAACAGAAGGCTACTGTGTGACAAGTGATTAAAATGATGTTTACCTGATTGGATCTGACAGAAAACAAAGACCCCAGGCTAGACGGGCCTTCTGCCACAGACTGAGAGCAGCAATAGCCCTCTTAAACGTCACAGGAATTGGCCTGTCTCCAAGATGAAATTTGCAGAACGGCACACGTCCAGCCTGTGTGTACAAAGAGAATAAAATAAAAAAGGGGAATTATCATCCACTTGAGCAATGTTGTTGTGTATCTATTACCTCTTTGAAGGCCTCCCTGAACTCTCCTCCAGGAGCCATGCCCAGCTGTTCTGTAATGTGAGCTGAAACCTTGAGCAGGAGAATCTGCATCAGACCAGACATTAGCCCATTCTGCCAAAAAGAGGACAGAAGTAAGAATTTACAAAAGAAACCCTGAAATGCATTAACTGCGATACCGACGTCATGTTGCCATCCCCTACATTGTTGCTCTCTATCTGTGCCAGATTGTGAAATGCCACGGTTCATGCTTTGTTCAAAACATGCTGTATTCTCACTGTTAATGTTTCACTGCTAGTCTAACGCTCTTCGTTCCTCGCTTTCGCTCTCTATTGTCCTTTCTGTATGTTGATCTTGCTGTCATTAATCCCCATCTTTCTGGGGGTCTGACCTGTTTGATGGCCTGCTGAACCTTATCCAGGTTGATTTCTTTGGCTTCCCTCAGCAGCGTGTTCTCGTCCATCTTCAACATGGACACCCTGTACTGACATAGCTCCACCACCACAACGTCTGGCTGCACAGCGCGTATTGTCTGTGTGCAAGAGAGAGAAGTGTGTAAATGAGATAAGAAACAAAGTAAGAGAGCACATGGGGGAACAGGAAACAGTGAATGAACAGTGAGAGAGGACGTTAGATCTCACATGACAGAAAAGAAGCTACTGTAGGACTAAAGATGAAATACAGTAACAGGAATGACAATCTATTTACTGTACATAGGGGCCGGCACATTCATCATGACATCAATGTGCTACTTTTCTTTTTTACATTCTTGCAACTTTAGCTCACCATGGCAACGTCGTTTTTGCTGCTGTCGCTGAAGTGTGCAGTGCCCACCAGGTACAGGATGCTGCCATCTGGGGCAGTAAGGCGAGTCACCGTCTCTGGGAGCTTAGGAGACGCCTGGCGACGCTGCGCTCGCAACTGCCAGAGAAGCTCCATCGCTTCACCATCAGCTAAACAGCAGCAACAGACACGAATAAAAAGTACAGTACAGTATAGATGTATATTTTTTTCAGGCCATAAAATAGAAAGGCTTTTAATATTAACTGTAATCTAGAGATATTTAGTAATGGATGTAAATAATTAAATAAAATGAATCTGTCAGGTTGGGGAGAGTTGCTTTCTAAAAGGAAAGTACTACACTTGCTGAAAAATAGCACACTGTATCAGGAAGGAACAGCTTACAGAGCCCTGGAGGAAGGCAAGGCAGCTCCTCTTCCGAAGCATCTTCTGATGGGCCGACTGACTCATCCTATCAGGCATCAAAACAGCAAACAATAGCTTAGATAGGCAGCACAAGATTAGCCTCAGTAGATTACTCCTCACCGCGTCTAGACAGGTTGAGAAATACAGGGACACGGGACACGGTTGCAATAGCAGAACTTAACAACAGCTTTTCATGTGCATAATACACCAACGTAGAAGACACCAGCATCAGAAACGTGACCTCAACCTCTCTTTTACACCAACAGAATCAACTGCGTACACACCTCTGATTTGTTGTCTTGGTCCATGTTTACAGTAAATCACTGCAACCTGCGTATGAGACAAAACGAAAGGAAGGGATCACGCCATGCAGAGTGAACCGTGAGGCATTCACGGACAGCGAGAAACAGCGCAGCGTTACTAACTACGTACCTGGCTGCGGCGCCGAGTTTTAAAAGCCACGTCTTAACGTTACGACGACGCAGCGACAGACGCGTCTTTAGTTTGAGTTGTGTCCGTTGAAGCCAGACACAGCAACGCCGACGCAAGTTGCGCAGCTGGAGCAGCAGTGACTTGCCGGTGCCTGCGCCGTCAGCTAGCTTACGTTACGTCCAGCTACGGGGCTGTTCCGAGCGTCTGTTCATCGGTTTGGTTAGCTACAGCGCGGTGACAGCTGCTAACTAAGCTAATGTAGCCTAGCTAGGCAAACCCCGTAGGAATTTAAACTAAATTGCACGGAAAACAAGTCCGCGACAAATGCTGTCACTTTTAGACACAACGCCTGTTGAAATATACGCGACAGTCGTTTGAAAAGTACTGTCAACTCACTGAAAAAGTCAGCCCGTCTGGTGGTGTGCTCTTTGCCAGTGTAGCGCAACGGCTCTCAGCTGAAACTGACAGCCGCGGTGCATTGTGGGACATGTAGTAATTGCATGTTGGGACACAACTTCTATTTGTTAGAAAGTGTTTTAATTGTCTCGGTCATTTCACACGTTACAATCAAACATCTGACCTGTCTTTTTCTTTTATTAGCATTAAAACAGTCCGAGGTTTATATTCACGATGATCACAACGATCTAAAGGTGATAATCTAAACAGGAAATCGGACAGGACTATATGCCGAGCTGTGTGACATATACCATGCTCTACAGACTCTTGCATCAAGTCATAAAGTGCTTTTAGATGTATGTTATGTGCTTGAGTAGTCTATTAAGGGGATTTGGAGACAGTGAGATGGACAAATATGAAGTGAATGTGCAGAAGAGTCTCACTGTAAATCACAGGCAGGGTTCCTGTCAAAGGACAAAGGTGTTGGTTTGTTAATTAGTACAGAAAGTTCCTTCAAATGTTTGCAGGAAGGTTTTGGCAGGAACCCACCCTTCCTTCAACTGTTTTCTTTCCTAAAAATTGCTGACACACTTGAACACTTCATTTTACCACAATTAACTGAGCAATTATTTTATTAATTTCTTCACATTCTTGACCTACTGACGGGTTCCTGCAAAAACACACAGACCAAGTGAGACTAGAACACGACAAATCAAAAGCTTATGCGTGTGTCATAAACCTTCTGGTAAGAGACCGTTCAACACATATTTATGACGGCTTTCATATCACATCACAGCACTCCCACAAGAAGATGCACAGAAGTCATAATGTAGCTGGAGTGCAGCTTTATTCATTGCGTGTGGGCCACAATTAACAGCACCCTCAGAGCTGCCTTTTTGATGATTTCTAAGGATTTCTGTTTTTTCTACAACAGAACCACACTTTCATGGTAAAGCGTGCAGCTCCTCCTCCTCAAATATGCCAATTTACCTATTACTGTGGACATGCAAAGACATGGAGGCGAGATCTAACGCACTTTCCTAAACCGTGGTGACGGTTGATGATAAAGCCACACTTTAAGTTATACCCCACAAACACCAAGTCCTAAACCGTGTCTATATATCTATAGCTTCCTGTGAAATATGATGCCATAAGCGCGTATATTATTGCCACAAATTTATTGTGATCTTTTGCATAATAATTGTGCTGATCTCAACAACTGTATTATGTGAGCTACCCTTCTACTTGGCTATTGGAATAAAGGGACTAAGCGCTATTACACGTGTTTAAAATACATTTAAGTCACAATACAGTGCTTTTTGCAAATATGCATCTCTAAGATTGATGTCATTTTTAAAGCTCACACATCTCGTCGACTCTCTAAATGTCTATAAATAGCTGTTTGACCCTGCACTGTAGCACCCTGTTGAGTTATATCACTGCTGGTTTTCATTAGAGGGTGACTTACTCTACACAGTCATCCTGAGACATGAGTGTGACATCATTTCCTACAGTAATACTCTGATCGACGCCACCAAACACACACATTTCTGTATTTTTCCTGTCCGAGCAAAAGATTTAAAAGATTTTATTTAATTTTTTTTATTAGTACCACATTTCTCAGCTGAATCCATCAGTCAGCCCGTCACAGTGTGTGAGTAGGTTTGTAGTAGACTAGAGGTTGCTGTTGATAGGAGGTGATTGACACAGTGGTCATGTGCGTCAAGTAGAGAGAAAGAGGGAGGAATCCCAGTCCCGGTTTCCCCCTTCTTCAACATTCCCCGGCGGCGATGAGCTCCCCGGGTCTCTCCGGCAGCCTGTCTCTGAGATTCTCCTTATCCTCCTCCTGCTCAAACAGAGTGTGGTGTATACTCAGCAGCTGGTGTGTGGGGGCTCTGGTCAGGGGTGGCGGCTGAGACTCGATGCTCTCTGCCTGGGTGAGCGGCTCCTCTGGAGGAGGGGAGCACTTGGGGCTGAGGGCGTCCTCGCTGGATGGCGGGTTCGGGCTCACGCCGTTTACGTACGTCGTCGTGGGCAGCGCCACTGTAGAAAAGGCAGTGGCGGTCGACTCTTGAGAGCAAACCTTAGTTTCTGAGAGTATAACAAGAAAGAGGGCGTTAAGGAGAAAAGGAACCTTGGTTTAGATATATAGGAGACACCGGGTACTGCACCTGTAATGGCACCAGACACGTGAACAATAGTGTGCGTGCCCTCCAGGAACACCGTGTCTATGCTGTGCTCTGACGGAAGCGGCTCCGCAATCGTAGCCTCCACCTTGGGTTTCCGGATGGTCAGCATGTACGGGTGGACATCTAGAGAGAAGTTGCGATTGTGCTTTTTCTCCATCCCGCTGAGATCTGCGAGGCAACAAGCAGGTAAGAGATGGTGTCACTGGATTGGACTGGAAGACAGAAACCACCGGTCTGAGGCCCGGTTTGCTTTTATCCTTCAAACTGTCCACAGACATTGTGTTGTGATTGATCAGTTTTTACATTCAACTCTGCTTTTTGGAACGTAGGTGGACGGATACGTCCTCCCGTCTTGGTGCCTTATCCGCTGCTAAGTAACTGTCACCTATTCAGTAACAGTGAATAAAGGGTCTAAATCCACTTCAGAACCGCCATGCAGTGACCGAACGCCACCCAGAAGCAGCCCAAACAATCTAATAAACGATAATTAGATTCTGTGTGTGTGTGTGCGTGTGTGTACCTTTTGTTGCTGGATACTGTGTGCCCTTACTGTCCAGCAGTGGAGGGATGAAGCCGTCTGCCACAGTCTTTCGTCTGAGTGGTTTGGGTTTTTCAGGCTTGGTGTTGTTTTCCAGTCGTGTCAAGGTCAGAGGTTCCTTTTCACAAAACAAGAAGCTTTGACGTTATAGCTTAACAACAGTTCATGGATTCAAACAGAACATGTGATCTGTGAATACTTTAAAAATCCATCACACTACTTGAGCTGCCTCACCTTAAAAGACTGAGGAAGAGGATTTGAACTTGGGATCCATTTAATCTTCTTGCGTGGCCGTTTGATTACCAGTGGCTCGCTGCCCATCACTCCCACTCCCAGGTCAGAGGGGTCCATATTGGGATCGATGGTCTGGATGCCAGACTCCCTCACAGTGGGTGTTGCGTCGTGGTTGGACTGCGCCAGAGCGGCCAGCAGCTGCCTGACCACGTTGTCGTACATGAGGTCGCTCTCATTGGTGATGAAGTCCAGGCGGTTGAGCGACTTGATGTGGTCCCTGTTCTCGTTGCAGAACATGGCCAAGATGTTGATGTCACAAAACTGGGACTTCTGCCAGCGCCGCCGCGTTTTGATGCCGACCTTGTGCAGCTTGTCGAACACAAAGTTGGACTTTCGAACCACGAACAAGTGCAGCAGGTTGAGCAGAATGATGAGGTTCATGGTGCAGAGCAGAGCGATGTCCACCGCTGCCATGATGCGCTGCAGCTGCACCGCGGGCAGCTTACAGTTCACCCTGAGCTTCAGCTCTGAATAGCTGCTGATGTCTGGGGGCTCCCCCAGTGCACAGGTGAACTCATTCTGCCTCTGATGGGCGTAGTAGGCGCTCAGGTAGGAAATGGGAATGGAGCTGAGGCAGATGATAGCCAGGTGGCGTGCCAGGTACAGTTTAGCCAGAAAGTTACTCTGGCCCCGTCTCTCCAAGTATTTCTCAAACAGGTTCTGCTCGGGGCTCTTCTCCTTCTCGGCGTTCTCTATAATCTCCCTCCTCTCTCGCTCGGTGATGCCGGGCCCTTTGGATTGGATCTGCTTCTCAATCTTCGGGGCCCGGCCCTCGGCAGCCCGGTGATAGCAGTTATCAATCTCCTGGAGGAGAAAATTGAGCTCCGAGGTGAGCCGCGTGGAGGCGAGGAACTCCCAGCCCAAAGCCGGAATGTACATGATGCCGGCGAAGGCCAGCAGGGCGTAGGGCAGGAACTTGTGCTCCAACAGCGAGGGCCAGAGGTGCGGCTCCGCCCCGGGCACGGCGTCACGCAGCTCCGTCCAGCAGTAGCCCCGTGCGTACAGCGCCTGGTCTCTGGTGAAGTTGTGCGGTGTGTAACAGTAGATGGACTCCTCTGAGAAGAGAGGAGAAGGGGAGCTTCAGTTGTATCACTTCAGCAAGACTGAAAAAAAAATACTTAAGCCTCATTTTGTTTGAGCAATTCAGAATCAGAATCATTCATCATCAGCTTTATTGCCAGGTCCTGTAGAGTGCACTTCTATCTACATCAGTGTAGTGAAGTGTTGTTTATAGATGTGTGACCGAGGCCGACCAAGATATTTACAGGTCGGTCCAACAGTTGTCCTTGAAGGGAGACACAATAAGGGAAAGAAGATGGAGGCACAGCTAGATTGCCCCGGGAAGGGAGGGGGAAAGGGAGAAGGGACAGAATAATACACAGCCAACTCTAATAGTATTTTAACGATCCATGACTAATTTGTTCAGACTAATCGTCCAATCGGTCAGAACTCAGGGCTTTATTGCCTCTTGAGGGTCCAGGGGGTCCCGGTAACATCTCCTCAAGCCTGTCAGACAAGGCTGTCACCATAGTAACCAAGTGTTCAGTCTGTCTGCAGATGTTATCTGTCTGTCTCTTGTTTCCCCTGCAAACAGGTGGAGATGTTACTGATCAGTCCATCAGTCCGGGCCGGGTTCTGGTGTAATTCAGTCAGCAGAGTATCCCTGGACCCCAGGGCCATTTGTAACTCCACCGCCGGTGGACGTGTCAATGAGCCGGCCGCAGATTTTCCAATTTTTTGATAAAGCAGGGCACCACCAAGGTCAATCATGAGTAACCCTGTTATGAATGTCCAAAATATAAATAGATCCTCTGCATCGAACGGTGGCTTCAGACACACAGGGCACCATAAATCCCACGCATCCCGCACGAAACCGGAGGCAAGAGGGGCAGAGCGGAGATTCTTTTCTTTGTGGGAAAATTTTATCCAAAATGCTGAGTGACCAGTTGATTAGCTCCATGTTCACAAATGGTTATTCGGGAATAGCAGATCAGGGTGCACAGAAAAGACAGGACAAGGACACTGCAAGCAAAAGTAGAGTGGGAGCAGAGAGAAAACACGTCTGCACTCCTCGAGAGGCGGAAGTAGAACCAATAATATCAATCTTAAAACAACAAGGAACAATCCAACCTCAGTAATATCCTAGATGCTAAATACTTCCAAATAATAGTGTCATTTCATTATAATATAATATTTGTGTTTTCTTCATCTCTGTTTCAGCTAAGAATAATTTTTCTGGAGGAGTCATTTGTCTGTTGGTCACAAAGCGATCACATCTGCAGCATCAGATAAAGGAAGTGAGAGCATTCCTTCACTGTGTCCTTTTGCCGGTGTCACGAGCAGCTTCAGGACTTCCTGCTTAAACCTCTAGATCTTGGTTCTCTGTTACTGACTCAGCTGACCGCCTGGTTGAAGTTAAAACCACAAGCTTAGCTGTGCTGTATCTAATGCACTTAATATCTAGTCGTTTGAAACATCCTCAGATAGGCAGCGAAAGCCGGCGCTGTCTAAACACCCACATCTTCCTGCTGCTGAAGTTGAATGTTCAGTCCCAGCTGGCTAAAGGCTGCTCTGCAGAGAGTCTGACTCAGCAATGAAGTCCTCCCATCCATTGCCTCCACTCTGCCTCAAACCAAAACCCCCTTCTCTCCCTAAAATTATCCTCCTCGTGTCTCCAGCCTGTCGTCCCCACATTTATTCTCTGCACTGCTCATTTTCCCTCGCTAATTAATCTCCCACAGTGCACGCACGTCTTGGCACACAGACGCCACTAATGGGCTGCAGGTAAACCAGGAGGTGTATCCAGGAGCTTGTCTGCTGTAAAACAACCCAACTGCATATAATGAACAAGGTACAAACTGTGCTGTTCTGCTGCTGTAGCCATTGGTAACGACCCCCCCCCCCCCCCCCCACATCTCGTCTCGCATCTCACCTGCAAAGTTCCGGGTGAAGACAAGCGTCACCAGCAGGATGGGGATGATGACCGTGCCTATAGTGACGACGCGATCGAAGGGCAGCTCCAGCTTGAGCTGCACCATGAGTCCGGCCAGCGCTCCGCCCTTCTCGTCCTGAGAGGAGCCCGGCAGGATGAGCTCCTTCAGCTTCTCGCCGGCAAGCAGGGCTGTGGCCATGTCTAAGTTCTGATCAAGGATGTTCTGCATCCGGGCAGGCGGAGGTCACACGGAGGTCACGCGGCGGGAGCAGAGGGCTCTCCCTGCGGCGCCTAAACTCCCCTCCACGCGGGCGCACGCGCAGATGCGTGGCCCCCTTCAGCCTCTGTCACCATGCTGTGCTTTGTGTGTTGAAACCGTGTCCCGTTTCCCCTTCGGCCGCTCCTGCGGGTGCCCTCCACGGAGCTGGGCCTCGGCCTCCACGCTGTGCGGCGGATTGAAGAATGGGCTGTGCTTATGAGGCGTCCTCGTGAGCCCCGGAGACGGGGGTTCTTGGCTGAGGATTGTTCCACAAGCTTCAGTCAGACGCCGCTGACTTCCTGAAAGTAAGGAAGATATATGTTTGCACCTTTTAAATGAAACCCAATCAGTTACAGGATTCAAGATGCAAGAGTCTAAATACAGTCAGCATTTGAATGTAACTATCTTTTCAAATCAGCCTTAACAGTTTCTTCCGAAAAGCTCCCTGTTCGAATCCCATCAAATTGCCCTGAATATTGCAATCTGTCACGTCCTGCTGAGCACAACTAATCCTCACTCCCTGACCGGTGAAGGGTGGTGTGTGAAGGTGGATACATCTAAACAGGGATTTGCTTTAGAGGACGCATTAAAGTCTGAAAATGTATTCAGTGAAGTCAAAATATGCTTGGATTATTCATGATAACATACCTGGGCTTTGGCTGTGCGATCCCAATCTGTCACCCTCTCCTCTCGGGAAACCTGAGGGTCATTGTGTCTGTGGATCACTATGTTCACACTGGGACTTCAGCTAATGCAGACTCTGTATCTGTGTGCATATACATGTAGCTGTAGCTCCCTTAGCTGGATGTTTATGTGAATGTCCTCTGTGACAGTGTGAATGCATCACCCCATCTTGCTAACAACTGGCTGGAAGCTGAGCCCTCTAGTTCAGGGCTAGAAAAGAGACTGAGCGTCTCAGAGAGGGTGGAACCTGGGGGCTGCAGCTTCTCTGACTACAGGGGTAAAAGCGATGAGCTCTGGTCCTTTCGTTACTTTAAACTGTGAACAAGACAGACTTTGTGGGATTATGTGGCACGTGAAGGTTTGGTGCTGTGCCCCTGCATGCACCACTGCCGTGTGTGCTAGCCAGGCTAACCCTGTCCACAACTTGTTCAGGGATGATCGGAGAGGAAATGAAGTTTGCATAATTCAAAAGCGGCAGCATCGCGTTTTGGCTGAGAGGCTGCACTGCTGTCTGCGAGCTACTGGCACCGCTCCAGTCGAACAGATTAAGCCTCTCAGCTGGGTGATGCTACTGTGTCGGTATTTAGAGAGGGAATCCCACGGTCCTTAGCTACAACGAGAGCCCGCTTGAACAAAGATGTGGACACGCTCATTGACTATAGTACGGCTGATAGCACGTCTCAGGAGGGGAGAAGTTTCAGCACACATGAGTCTGGTTCACACAGCAACTACACTGGATACCTGTGTCAGACAGACAGAATTAGCTCCAAACTATCCTAGACAGCATCAAGTGTCCTTATCAGTGTTTCTCACATCAGCAAGTAACTATGGTAACACAGCAGGGACATTTCATCAGGGTGAGGAGATCACAGCATCCTTTTCTCTTGAGCGTGAGCTACTTCTCTATGCTGTATACTAAAGCTATGTGGGTCCTGGACACTGGGAGAATCCCAACCAGCGGGACCAGATCCCATGCACTGCAGTAAATCGCAGCTGCCTGCTGAAGATGACACGTTTCAGCACCTGAGCAGCGGACAGCTCCGGACAAGCAGTCGGGGGACAAGCTGCTAAACGTCAAGCGTAGCGACTAAATGTGTGTGTGTGTGTGTGTGTGTGTGTGTGTGTGTGTGTGTGTGTGTGTGTGTGCATGCTGTTGCTCCCTGCGTCTGAGCGTAGGAGATCTATGTGTGTGTGTGTGTGTGTGTGTGTGTGTGAGAGAGAGACAGAGAGAGATGAGGAGAACCTCCAAGGTGCTCTGTCTCTGCATCAGCTGTCCGCTCTGCTGAGACCAAGGCTGGAAACGCCACTGTGCTTCGTCCGCCGCTAAACGAGACGCGTGCATGCAGAAGTGGCAAGATAATACGAGCGCACTCACCATGTCTCGCTGCATCTGCCGGCACGGGAAGAGTTAATCTGCAGTGCGGGCGAGCAGCTACAGCATGTATCCGAGAACACCGGTTTGTTCCGCCTCCACCCTCCCCTGTCCCCCCCCCCTCTCCCTCCCTCCTCTCCTCCCCTACCCTCTGCCTCTCCCTCGGAAACGAGAGACGAGATACCACATTAAGATTCTTGAGTTCATTACATCATGCTGCTGTTCTCCCTGTGCCTAACTGAGTTTACGAGGGTGACTCACCAGCACTTTATTTTTTTATTTAATTATGCTGCACACATCCTCATAATATCTGTTTTACATGTTTACAGGTTTAGCTACATATAAATGTCACACATGACAAAAATCCAAATAAAATATGTGGACCGGCTTCGCTTCTTCATTTCACCCATTTCCTCCAGTCTACAACCTAACAGCCCTGGCTGTCACATTATAGGTTTATCCAACCTGTCCATCATCAGAGTGGGACTGGCCTCACACACGCTCACAGTGAATATAAAGGACATTTAAAAACAGTGGGTGTGGTGAACAGCTGCCTTCAGTAAATAGAGACCCCACAGCGGATGGTTACACCAGTTCAGTACAATTTATAGGAAGGCTTGTAAACTCTGGAAAGGTATTTTTAATCACTTAAACCACCTGTGGGTTAGTAGCATATGGCTATGCACAATTTATGAGACCCATCAATGGGTGAAATAGTAGTTTTGAACACTTTTCATCATTCAGAGTGTTATTTTACAATTACTCAGATTATAAAATCCCCCAGTCTGGATTCTCCCAGTGAGCACGTCCTCGCTGGTAACAAGTCAGTTTTCCGGTTCCTGCCGGTTAGGAATTCTCTACGCTCCTGGCTATGTTTGTTTCCAAATATAGTCTCTCTCTCTCTCTCTCTCTCTCTCTCTCTCTCTCTCTCTCTGCAGAAATGATGGTGCTGATGTTGTTCACATGAGACGTGATGCCGCTTCTTGACATGATGGTAATGAAACGTGCTAGAAGAACAGCCTTTAGGAAAGACACAACCCATTTAAACACAATAGCTCTGTTACAGGCAACATAAAAGAGACTTTATGTACAGTGTTTACCTGAAACTACACAAGGGTTTAGTAAAGGGATGAGTGGTTGAGTAACGTTTAAAGCATGGTTCAGAAATTATTCAAGATTATGCGATTAAAATAGGCATAACATGCTATAATGTATAATGTATCCTTATGTAACCCGCGTGTAGTCTATGCCCCTTCTGATTGGTCAGCTTGTGAAAGTCTGAAAGTCCTGAGGCTGAACTATGCCCAGTCAGACCAGCTTCGTCCTTCAGCATCAGCCGATATTAATGTTTCATCACAGAGGATACAAATACTGCATATACTAGGTAACAGCAGAAGACAAAAAGCCCATCAGTCCTTTAATAAGAACATTGTTCTGATTTTCAAATAAGAAACACACACACACACACACACACACACACACACACGCACACACACACGCACACGCACACACACACACACACACACACACACACACACACACACACACACACACACACACACACACACACACACACACACACACACACACAGGTTTAAACAACAGGCTTTATGTTAGTGAGTATGATTAAAACCATAATGATCGGGTTTGCATATCGGGTTTACAGTGTTGAACGTTACTGTACACGTGTAGTGCTTAGAGCAATATCTACGCAAACATCTTCATCCGAAACAAACAGGAAACATATTTTTTTACATTGCTGTTTCTTTCTTCTCACTGATTCTTTCTTCTCATTCTGTTTTAAGAGCCTACAGCTTGATTGACATATTTCTTTTTTTTCCCTTCTCATCCAAACTACTTGGGAGATGTTTATTGGGCCATTTGAACCACAACTGCTTTCCAGGCTCTGTCCTTATCGAAATCCTGCAGCGTTCCATTAGGTGTTTGCTGCTGGGGAGACAATATGGGAAAGAGGAGGAGAAGAGAGATTAAATATGAGAGGTTGAAGGTGACACCGCTGAAATAGATGATGTGTAAAGAATGAGCCGCTTAACGTAATTTTAGGACTCATAGAGTAGCTCATTCTCTTTTATCATCATATTTAAATGAGCACAGTTCACGAGTCTGACCGTTGAAGCAGAATGAAATGGAACACATCGCATTTATTCCCCCCTGTTCCCTTGTTTCCGCAGCTCTACCTGCCTCACCTCGCAGTAATGGGTGTGCATGCGGTCGTCACACTCTGGAGACCCCATGCGGAGCTGACTCTTGTAGGAGGCACAGTGCACCACAGTGGCCGAAGTCAGAACTGCCTGCACCAGCAGCAGCACCATGAGAATCAGCAGCAGGATGTCGTAGGATTGCTGGAAACACGAGCGCACGCATGCAGATGGAAGTCAAACGAGCAGTGGTTCATATTTACAGAGTAAAATGTCAAATTAGTTGCTGTGTTTGTTGCAGCTGAGTCAAAGCTCGAGCTAATGGGTGAAGCCTGCGCATTGGATATTGCGGCCACTTTTCCACATGGTTACGTTCACCTTGGCTGTAGGCACGTCACGCAGAAAAATTTCAATAAAGCTGATCACACTGCAAGAGAGGAAGCCAGAGGCAGAAAAGAGCAGGGGAGACGTCACGCTGCTGATGGCAATCAGCACCTCCACCTGAGAGACAGCAGGAGAAGGGAAAACAGTGGAACAGAGAGTAGAATGAAAGGCTGCTAGACTGAGAAGGAAAGGAAAATAGACCCAGTCTGTGTAACACGCAAGTGTTTGGGAAAATGGTGATTATCCTCCTCTGGCAGACATTTATCCTAATTAATCCCTATTAGACACCTGAACTGAACCACTTTTGTGAGAAATTAGAAATATGGCCCAGTGATCATTTACTGTACTATCAACTACTCCATCTTTGATACAATATCTGTGTAGAAACAGACAATTGAGGTGTAAAAAACATCCACCATTCCATATTAAAGTTCTGTGAGATATTTAAAAGCTTTGAGTCTTTAGAGCTTCAATTAAAACTCTTTCAGGCCAAGGTAGACTATGGCTTTAAAACAATGTATTATCTGCCCCAGGGTAATCATATATAATGCAAACAGAGTGGGTCCGAAGACACAACCTTGGGGCACGACACACCAGAGGTTCAGATGAAGTCACATAGTGAACAGCAGCTGAAAGCACCTATTAGAGAGGCATAGGGCGAGAAGCCCCCCCAGGGCAAACCCAACAGTACCCACCCACTGCATGACTACACTGACATACAACAGTGGCATCACTATACATTACATTTTTACCCCAAGATCTATATTTAAAACCTTAAATGAGAATAAGCAATGCAGATGCTGCAACGACCACACTTCAGTTTTGCACTCACCAGGTATTTGTTGGGGTACTCTGAGACCACGTGACTTGCAATAGCGGTGGGAAAACACTGCAAGGGGTCAAAGGTCAGGCTGGTGATGAGAAGCATTTAAATCCTAATCTCTCCGTGGAACAAGGAACACTTACGGCCACCAGGATCCAGAAAAATGTGACCGACAGGAAGGGGCCGGGCAGCAAGGCATCCATGTTGAGGGCAATTATGCCTCCGAAAACAGCTGAGATCCCCACAATCACCTCGATGACCTGCTGGAGACAGATCATGAGTGACAGGCACGTATGGGAACTTGACAGCGACGTTATATATGCGTGCTCACGTACGGAATATGCCTTGAGGACTCGAGTCGGGAAGACTGCAGGCGTTATAACCACAGGTCTGTCATATGCCACCGGCTGGAAGATGGATGGAGAGATGGAGAGGCGTTAGGAGTGAAGAGCGAGGGGAAGACGAGGGGGGGGGGGGGGTGTTTAAAGCAATCAATCACTCACGCACCTTCCTGTGGCAGCAGCAGTCCTCCGCCGAGCGGGCCGACAGGATGACAGTGCTGGCCATCAGCACCTCCAGCACGATCATCAGGATGAGGTTGAAGTTGATCTGAGGAAACGCAGCGGGAGGCGTGAGAAGACGGACGCGAGGGAGCGGCGACGAGCGAAAAGCGGCCGATCGGCTTACGTTGATGGCCGACGGGTTCAGGACCAGTTTGCAACCGAACCAAACCAGGCAGGTGGTGGTCACGGCAAAAGTGGACACGAACACCACCTGGAAGTCTGACACCTCCAATGAAGGGTACAAACAGTCAGCGGTGTTAGTGTCAAAGCTCTGGTGCTCGGAGGAACGTGGAGCTAAGCTTCACTCACTGAAATGCGTCTGTTCTTGGCAATCGCAAAACTGGCGATGGCTGCAGGGAGGCCCTGATCAGAACGGCAACATGTTAGCAGTGACGTGAGAGTTGAATCTAAGCCATGTAAACGTATAAAGATGATAGATGTGAGGGGGCTACTGTATATGAAGCAGTGTGGACGCCGCTGAGCGCTTAATAAGCACTTACAGAGCCGGCAGCACAGCGCAGGTAGTCCATGGCAACGGGAAACAGATTCCCCAGGTACAGAGAGAAACCAGATGTGATGAACAGACTCCCCTGAGGACACACACACACACACACACACACACACACACACACACGGAATTCATTCAACAGGTGAGGCTGAAATTATTCTTTCCAACATTTTACAAATATATAAATGTCAAGCGTGTCCCACTTAACCCAGCACATAACCTGTTCACAAAGACAAAACTGCTGACATTCGTAATATTATTATTCTAAAGCCTGGGTGTTTTATTCATCTGTCTGTTCTGGTCAACAGTTCATTCTATCCCTGCTCCTTGTTTTTCTCTGTCAATGTAGACACACAAATCAAGATTTGTTGCTGCCATCGCGTGCAAACAATAGAAGAGAGATCCTCTCATGAGAGCGGGACGACGGCGTCCTCTCCATCTGTGTGCTGCAGACTAAAGCGTCCCCCCCTCACCCCTATGAGGACGCTGTAGAGCCAGGCCCTGCAGCTGAAGCACGGGTGCCTCGGCGGCTCCGGCTGGGCCAGCTGCAGGTCGCTGGCCCTCACGTCCACCGTGTAGCTGTCCCTCTCGCCCCGGTCCGGCCTCCTCTCCGCCCCCCTGTCCCCCCGCCGGCCCAGCGTGCCGCCGCCGCCGCCGCCGCCTCGCTCCAGGCTGGGCATGGGGCTGTAGGTGAACTCCTCCCGGGCTGACAGGTCCTCGCGCTGCATCGCTGAACCCGGTGATGGTGAAGGTCGGAGGGTGTGAGAGGAAACCAGCGAGGACCTGAGGAGAAGTGGTCAGTTAAATGAGCTCATTGATTAAAGGGCTGCATAACATACACACACTTATTACTTATTATGTGTCTGCTTATTAACCATTTCTGGACCCATTCTGCAGCTCAATAGTAATAAAGCACAAAGTCTTCAAAGTCTTTAGTTTACCCACAATGCAGTGTCACAAAAACAACCCCCTCCTCCTCCTCCTCCCTCCACACTCACCTGCACAGTTGCTCTATAGTTCAACCGCTGGACACAAGTTCCCACATGGACGTCGACTGGTTGTGAGCTGCAGCCTCTCCTGCTCTCAGCGTCACCGTCTCTGTCTCACACTCACACTCGCCGCCGCCGCTGTCCCCCTTTTCTCACTCTCTCTCCCTTTACGCAACACTTCTCAGGAAGAGTTCTGAAAAGTTTTGTTTTTTCCCCCCTCTCTCTCTTTTTAAGGCCATCAAAGCGTGGAGCTGGAACACATGGCTGTTGTGCCGCCAGCCCACTCTGTGCCAAAGGGACGAGCGCCTGTGCATGACAACAAGGGGCAGGACGAGGGGCTCGCGCCGGGGGCAGTCACTAGGCTCAACCCCCCCGGTTTTAACCCTCACACACAACACAAGAATGCACTTCAACCCACTCGGGAAGTGGACAACGTTGCACATGTGTGATGTGTTTCACAGCTAAGACTGCAAACATCAAGCTGCTTACCTCTCTGCTCGCAGTTCAGGGCCCAGTAAACGAAGACGCAGCACAGCAGCGCTTTAGAAAAGACACACCAGAGACACTTCCATGACCTGGTCACATGGTCTTCCGTCTGACACCGCTAATCCGGAGGCAGACCGCTTGATTCGGGGGTGAATCCCACGGGATGACGACACCTTGTGAGTGTGTGGTCATTGTGTGGGTGCAGCTGGAGACGTGACCCGCATGCGCGCCTCAGGAATCTGTTCAGGCGCCAACGTCGCGGAGCATTCTCTGCTAAACATTGTTCCGGGGCAACGGTAACCATGGCGACTCTTTAACAACTGCTGTCAGCGTGTCAGTAGCCATTGTAATGTCTCCAGCACGAGCACAGAAACAAACTCAAATGGAAACAGTTACATCTCTCAAAGTCTTAAATGGACTTAAATGGAAAGAAGAAATTTAGACTAGTAGTTCTGCAACGACGAAAAGGATGAGGTTGAACATTCAGCCTTTTTTTTTGAGGGCCGGGTCGTGGTTGGGTCAAATAATCTCTGGGCATCCCGATTAGATCAGTATCATGTTCATCCTGAGACACAAATGACAAAAACAGAATCGATGTCATCCAACGGATACAAAGATGTCGTCTTATGTCCAGCAGCAGCGCCTGCATGTTTTCAGCTTTGTGTTATCCTTTATTTAATTTGCCTTACGTTAATAAATAAATCATGATATTGGGTGAATTAATTAAAAAAAAAGAGTCCAGCGTTCACAGCAAGTGAAGAAATGTGTGGTTAAATACTTCAGCTCTGTGATTGTCTGTGCCGGTGATTTTAGGCTGTTTGCCAACGCTGTGTGTGCGTGCGAGCGGTCGGGAGCCACATTAAACCCCCTCCCAACTGTGATCCAACCTTTGAGCTGCCGGGAACAAAAGAATAAGAGGACGGACTTCAGAATTCCACATGAAACAGAATAACAGATGCCCCAAATCCGCCCCTTGCCGCCGCCACGCAGGCAGCCGCGAGGCTGAAAAAGGCGAAAGCGGAGTCCCAGCGTTCTTTAAATTAATCTTTATAGAGGAACGTTAAATCAAGTCACACATACTGTACACGAGTCTCACAGTCGGACGGCGCCCGGACCCTCTCACGTGAAACGCAGACACTGTTTGACTGCTACATACTCATAATGACCCATGCAGATCACATAACTATTTCCACACAAAACAGCAGTAGCTCCTCAATGTACAGTAAACTTCCCGGATGAAAAAATAAAAAGTCGTCATCCCTCTGACATGCAACATTTAAACGCAGTTAAGAAAAGATGAGCTTTTTGTCTTTACAGCAAATACCCAGTAACAGTAAGACACATGAAAACATCTGTGTATATATACATTAACTTACATTATCAATAGCTTTGTCTTTATGAACAATATTTACACAGTATTGGCTTTTCCCACCCGGTTCTCTGCGTCAGTCACATTAAAGATTCTCCATGGTTCATTGTCGCGTTTGGCTTTGCAGACGAACCAGCACACATAATTATAAGTTACTGACAAATATACAAACAAATGACTCTGTTCAGGCCTGTGTGTTACAGGACACTTATAAAACGAGTTATTCCTTACCCCCCCGATCCCTGAAGACGAGACGTTGTTACAGACATGTACAGTATGCCACTGGCAAGTTGTGGCATAATACAACTATCTTATGACAGGTATTGTATGTTTATTCATAGTAGACACATATGAAGGCGGACAGACAGACGCGCGACCATCTGCGCTAAGATACCACGAAGCGTGTTAGCGGTTGGCGAGCCGATGTGCCCGCGGGGGCCGTTCCCCTCAGACGATGGAGCCCTTGGAGGAGGACAGGTGGATGGACTGGATGCGCACGGCCAGCGCTTTCTCCAGGCTCTGCAGGATGTCGCAGCCCGGGCTGTCGGGAGGCGCGTCGTACAGCAGCTGCTTGAACGGCTCCAGCTCGATGAGCATCACCATGTTCTTCAGGAAGTAGCCCTCAATGTAGGACGCCAGGTCCTGGGCGTCGAGGAACTGCGGGAAACAGCAGGAGAAGCCCGTTATGCATTGGAAATGGAGCGAGGCCGGCCGCCGCGCTCGCGTCCTGCTCGGGTCGGGACCTTGGCGTGGTTGTAGATCTCCACACAGGTTTCCGTGTTGATGTTCTTGGAGCAAATGATTTCGCAATGTCTCTGTAGCGCCTCCAACTGGAAGAACTTGGCCGCCGAGAGAAGCTGCAACAAAAACACAAGCACAGGTAGTTTGGATTCAATCCATGTCCTGTCTGCTGAACCCTGATTTCAAGACATTCTGAATGATATTATTATTAGTACAACCTCCATGACGTCGGTGTTCCTGATGTGCAGAGCTTCTGTCCCTCCACAGTAGAGATACTGCATTACCAACTGAAAACAAAGGTGGATTTGGACTTATTTGCCTTATTTGTGAGTATTGGAGTGTCACTTCAAAGACTGTATTATTCAACGTTCTTATGTCACCTGGAAAATGTGATATTTGACGTTGCTGATTTCAATGCAGGTGTTTTCGCCGCACGGCCTGTTCGCCAGCAGCAGTTTGAACCTTGACGGAGAGACGGCGCGTGTTAAGGATTCAGCATCAGCATCGCTGTCACTTCCACATTTAAACACCGTTAACGGGAATCTGTCTGAATTATACTGTACAGCAGCTTTTAACAGAGTGGAGCTTAAACCTCACAGGGGCAGGTTTGCATAAGCCGATCCGCATTTCCATATTGCACTGCACCCAGTTACACAATCCAGACCTTTCACAGGTCACATCCAGCAGAATCCTACTCACGGCTTCGCTGTATTTCTTGCTATTTTGTATGTTGATGTGTACAATTACCTGTTAGAGGCTGTGAAAAGCAGGACTTTGTGGGCGTAGAAAGGCTTCCCCTCCACCAGAAAGGTCACGTCTGACATCTCTTTATTGTTCAGGAAGTGCGGATCTGAAAAAAAGACAGATGGACAGAAAAATGTGATGTTTTTCTGATTTTCATCCAAAAACAAATGGGGGTGTACAACTGAGCCCCACAGTCTACATTAAACGTTTACACACAGGTATGTTACTCTCTACTGTTCTATTGCAGGGTCTGAACATTAGATGGCATCATGAGCTCTTCCTACTTATTATTCCCATTAGAGATATACTAGTAAGGACTGAATCCAAAAAACCCCACTTCAAAGCAATGCTTTGATTTGTATCATTCCTGTGAGATTAAATATAGATTTTACACTAACAGTAATAAAATGGAAAAGACATGCCCTCACCCAGGCGTGATATCTGCTTCTTCTTGATCTCTGTCAGTTTGGGGATGGGGTAGGGGCCATAACACTGAGTGAAGATTGCAGAAAGCTGCTGGCTGATTACTTCGTTCTGACACAAACAGAGTAACAAGACATGAGGACGGTGAGACGAGCCGCTCGCTGCTCAGCCGAGATCCAGGTGTTTATGTTACGCAAGAGCAAAAGCATCTACTCGTCTCCTACGCTAAATCTCCAACACAATTATGACAACAGTGAGAGAGGTCGGACTTCTTGCAGCCTCTTATCCGGCTTAGTGGTTCCGACAAGTATTCATGGCTAGCTGGATCAGGGGAATGTTATTCCTTACAGGATGCTGTAACAGACAACAGCTACCGGAGAAATGAGTGAAGGCCCATCTGAAAGCACAGCGTTCTAGTTGTGCGTTTGTGTTTTTTACGCAGCCCCAGGTGTGGCAGACTGTGCTGCAGAGGAAAGATGAACGATTGGTACCTTGATGTCATGGTGGTGAAAGCTGTGACTGGGTCCCTGAGGCCCCCCACAGAGATGAGGGTCACTGGGCCTACTACACATCAGCCAAAACTGAGACGAGGTGTGTGTGTGTGTGTGTGTGTGTGTCACGATCTGGGTTTTGTGTCTAGTTGTTTCCGGTTTTATTTTGGTAATCTCCCGGTCTCTGTTTTTGGTTTGAGCTTTACTTCCGGTTTTTGTTCTTCTCACAGCTGTTCCCTGTTAGTACCGGTCCGCATTATCCACACCTGCACTTCATCGGCTATTAGTTCACTTTGTATTTAACCACCACCTTTGTCCTCGGTTCCCCGCCAGATCGTTGTTTGTGTTTCTTCAGTGCCCCAGTTTCATCAGCGTATTCGAGTTCCATGAGTGTATGCATGTTTCATCGCCTGATCCTGGACTGCTACTGACCGTGAGTTTGTCTCATCCCTGCCTGTACTTTCGCTGAGCCTCTTTGTGTACGAACCCTGCCTGGACATTGGACTCGAGATTGCCTGCTCCCCTTGTTACTGCTTTAAACCCTCCCGTGTATGACCTGGACCGTCTGACCGTGCTTTGGAAAATAAACTTTCTTTTGTTCATAACCCTGCCTCCGTGCTGCGCATGTGGGTCCTTTCATTGCCGCCCCTTGACAGAACGATCTGGCCAAACTTGGACCCAGCCAGCACTTAGCCTCCGGTCAGGTCAGTGACTGTTTTTCCTTGTTTTTTTTTACGGCGAGTATAACTCTCCCGCGGAAGTATGGAGTTTACCTGCGCCGAGCTACCCAGCGACCTACATGTTTATTTCGAGATCCTCGCGGAGGATTACCGACGGGCTAGTAACCCGAAGGACCAGCGCTGCGCCGTGGAGGTGGCGATATTGACGCTGGAGGACGATGACACCGCGTTAGATCACCCCAGTGTTCGTCGCCTCTATGAGCGACTGTGCGCGAAGTCTGACGAGCTAAGCGACGCGCTCTGCACCACGCCAGCGCCGGTCGCACCGCCGATGGTTTCGGTTTCCTCCTCCCCGCCCCGTCAGATCGTCGTGCCTGCACCAACCTGCCCAGCTCCATGGTTGTTTCCCTGGGAGGATTTCCTGCTCCCACGCGGTCCTCAGTCTCCAGTTCAGCCGCGCACTGCTCAGTCTCCAGTTCAGCCGCGTGCTGCCCAGTCCCCAGTTCAGCCGCGTGCTGCCCAATCCCCAGTTCAGCCGCGTGCTGCCCAATCCCCGGTTCAGCCGCGTGCTGCCCAGTCTCCAGTCCAGTCGAGCCCAGTCCAGTCGAGCCCAGTCCAGTCGAGCCCAGTCCAGTCGAGCCCAGTCCAGTCGAGCCCAGTTCAGTCGAGCCCAGTTCAGTCGAGCCCAGTTCAGTCGAGCCCAGTTCAGTCGAGTCCTGTTCCGGCCCCAGTTCAGTCGAGCCACGTCCCTGTCCAGGTTCCAGTACAGTCGAGCCACGTTCCTGTCCAGGCTCCAGTTCAGTCCAGTCACGCGCAGGTCGTGTCCCAACCAGAGGGCACCACCTGTCGTACAGGTGCTATGCACACCCGATCAGGCCCGACGTCTGCTCCGTCGAGCTCGGTGGCGGCAAGTAGCCATGCCAGCTCCAGAGTAGATGCCGTTCCAGTCCCTGTCGGCCGAGTAGATGCCGTTCCAGTCCCTGTCGGCCGAGTAGATGCCGTTCCAGTCCCTGTCGGCCGAGTAGATGCCGTTCCAGTCCCTGTCGGCCGAGTAGATGCCGTTCCAGTCCCTGTCGGCCGAGTAGATGCCGTTCCAGTCCCTGTCGGCCGAGTAGATGCCGTTCCAGTCCCTGTCGGCCGAGTAGATGCCGTTCCAGTCCCTGTCGGCCGAGTAGATGCCGTTCCAGTCCCTGTCGGCCGAGTAGATGCCGTTCCAGTCCCTGTCGGCCAAGTAGATGCCGTTCCAGTCCCTGTCGGCCAAGTAGATGCCGTTCCAGTCCCTGTCGGCCAAGTAGATGCCGTTCCAGTCCCTGTCGGCCAAGTAGATGCCGTTCCAGTCCCTGTCGGCAAAGTAGATGCCGTTCCAGTCCCTGTCGGCAAAGTAGATGCCGTTCCAGTCCCTGTCGGCAAAGTAGATGCCGTTCCAGTCCCTGTCGGCAAAGTAGATGCCGTTCCAGTCCCTGTCGGCCATGTTGCGGCCGTTCCAGCCTCTGTCGGCCATGTTGCGGCCGTTCCAGCCTCTGTCGGCCATGTTGCGGCCGTTCCAGCCTCTGTCGGCCATGTTGCGGCCGTTCCAGCCTCTGTCGGCCATGTTGCGGCCGTTCCAGCCTCTGTCGGCCATGTTGCGGCCGTTCCAGCCTCTGTCGGCCATGTTGCGGCCGTTCCAGCCTCTGTCGGCCATGTTGCGGCCGTTCCAGCCTCTGTCGGCCATGTTGCGGCCGTTCCAGTTCCTGTCACCCTCGGAGCCGCAGCGCCCGCCGGCCTCCAGGAGGAGGCGGCGCCAGCTGCAGTCCCCGCGCACCTCCAGGAGGAGGTCGCGCCAGCTGCAGTCCCCGCGCACCTCCAGGAGGAGGTCGCGCCAGCTGCAGTCCCCGCGCACCTCCAGGAGGGGGTCGCGCCAGCTGCAGTCCCCGCGCACCTCCAGGAGGGGGTCGCGCCAGCTGCAGTCCCCGCGCACCTCCAGGAGGGGGTCGCGCCAGCTGCAGTCCCGGCGGACCTCCAGGAGGGGGTCGCGCCCGTCGCAGTCCCGGCGGACCTCCAGGAGGGGGTCGCGCCCGTCGCGGCTCCGGCCGCACCTGCATCGGTTCCTGGCGGCTCGGCTCCGGCCGCACCTGCATCGGTTCCTGGCGGCTCGGCTCCGGCCGCACCTGCATCGGTTCCTGGCGGCTCGGCTCCGGCCGCACCTGCATCGGTTCCTGGCGGCTCGGCTCCGGCCGCACCTGCATCGGTTCCTGGCGTCGCGGCTACGGCCGCACCTGCATCGCTTCCTGGCGGCTCGGCTCCGGCCGCACCGGCATCGGTTCCTGCCTCGTCTCTGGCTCCGCCGCCGGACGGGTGGCCTCGCCCTCGGTACCTCCCGCTGCTTGGATGGCGCTGCCTCCTGCGGCGCCGTCCGCCTCGACTCCTCAACCGCCTGGATCAGCGTCCGCCAGGAGGACATCGCCGTTCGGGGAGATCCCCGTGGACGCTGGCCCAGCCCAGGGGCGCTGGGTGTGCCCCTCTGCCTCAGAGGGGGCAGAGGCGGCTGGGCAGGATCTCGCCGCGTCTCCACCCGCCTTAAGAAGGAGCAGCGGGACGTTTCGGTTATTCATGCACCCTGGACTTCTCTCATGGACTCTGTTCTTGTTTCATGGACATTCGTGTTGGGTTCTTGATTTTGGGACTCGGTCTTGTTCTGTTTTTCTGTTAGGTCCTCTGGTCTGTCGAGTTCGGGCGTGAGTTTTGTTTTGATGGGGGTTCCCGTTCTGCCCTCCCCCAGTCCGCCCTCCGCCCGCCCTGTCGGTGTTCTGTGCGGGTTGTTTTTGGTTCTGTCCCTCCGCCGGTCCTCCCTCCGCCCGCCCTGCTCGGGTTTGTTGTTTTTTGTTTGGTCGTCTGGAATCCGCCCTTGGGGGGGGGGTACTGTCACGATCTGGGTTTTGTGTCTAGTTGTTTCCGGTTTTATTTTGGTAATCTCCCGGTCTCTGTTTTTGGTTTGAGCTTTACTTCCGGTTTTTGTTCTTCTCACAGCTGTTCCCTGTTAGTACCGGTCCGCATTATCCACACCTGCACTTCATCGGCTATTAGTTCACTTTGTATTTAACCACCACCTTTGTCCTCGGTTCCCCGCCAGATCGTTGTTTGTGTTTCTTCAGTGCCCCAGTTTCATCAGCGTATTCGAGTTCCATGAGTGTATGCATGTTTCATCGCCTGATCCTGGACTGCTACTGACCGTGAGTTTGTCTCATCCCTGCCTGTACTTTCGCTGAGCCTCTTTGTGTACGAACCCTGCCTGGACATTGGACTCGAGATTGCCTGCTCCCCTTGTTACTGCTTTAAACCCTCCCGTGTATGACCTGGACCGTCTGACCGTGCTTTGGAAAATAAACTTTCTTTTGTTCATAACCCTGCCTCCGTGCTGCGCATGTGGGTCCTTTCATTGCCGCCCCTTGACAGTGTGTGTGTGTGTGTGTGTGTGTGTGTGTGTGTGTGTGTGTGTGTGTGTGTGTGTGTGTGTGTGTGTGTGTGTGTGTGTGTGTGTGTGTGTGTGTGGACGAGGCTAAGTCAAGTCAGGGAGGACATGACAAACAGAAGCGCTAGATGGGACAGTGATGGGCTAATGTAGCCGAAGAACAATGAGTTTCAGTGATGAGACCAGGCCCTGATCTAATGAGAAGCTGCAGAGGAGAGCGTTGCAGACGTCAGAAGTCATGATCATTTCAGCTAAGTGATATTGAGGAGGCCTCTGGGGCTCTGTCAGTGTGTGTGAAGCTGATGACCTAATGACAGTCTGACACATAAAAAATGCAGAATAAAGTCACGCATCGCGTGAATGAACTCTGAGTCATTTAACAGCTGCGGCACCTTGCTGGCTCTGAGGATCTGGAACATGAGCGGCAGCCCGTGCGTGATGAGCTCCTCCGTGTACTCCTCCTCCTCGATGCAGCTGAACTCCTTCAGCAGACCCTGGATCAGCGGCCGGCGGTGCTGGTGGAAGCACGTACGCAGCGACTCCAGCCACGTGTGCAGAGACCACGGGACGCCTGCGAAACAGCGGCCGCGTTAGAGGGGCGGCGCCCGCGCACGGAGGGGCAGAGCCACGCGCACGGACACCCACCGAGGCTCCGGATGTCGATGGTGATGTCCACGTGGCCGTGCTCCGAGCTGTGGTACATGGCCTCCTTCAGGGCCTTGAGTTTGGCCTTCCCCGTTCGTATCAGGTCCAGCTGAGACGGACTTCGGCCTTCCAGCTCCGAACCCTCCGCCAGAATCTCCTCCAGCGACAGGACGTCCCCCTTCCCCTTCTCTGTGTGCGACAACAGCTTCCGGAATACATTTCTAGGAGGAAAAAAAGGAGTAAAAATATGTTTTTGTATTTTAACATGGTGATATTGTGTTTACAATAAAACATCACCATGGCATCGAAATCTATATATTTCAAAATCACATCCAGAAATAATGATTCTAAATGTCTGGTGTTGGTGATTTGAGGTTTGCTAACTGCTCCCATCACTAATATCTATGATAATGTGAAAACTCCTGTACAGTAGGTGAAACATATGTATTTTATAATTATGCCAATTATTTAATTTACTGTGATAAGCTGGCTTTTATAATGACACTGTGTTAATGCTAATAGCATTAGTCAGACTGAGCCAGTGTATCTTATGAAAACAGCTAAAACTGGTTCCACAACTCACAGTGGAGAAGCACAGTTTAACCGCACAGCATCGCAGCACATGGGTTAATTCTAGTGCAGTAAATCTGGATCAGACATAGACACGCTGTGTTCGAGCATAAACGGGATTACTGGCTGAACACACAGTCTGAAGCGGCTGTGTTTGCGCATCCGATGTTCTGCCACCTGTGTGCGTGTGTGTGTGTGTGTGTGTGCGCGTGTGTGTGTGTGTGTGTGTGTGTGTGTGTGTGTGTGTGTGTGTGTGTGTGTGTGTTTCTGATTAAACCTGTGCCCGTGAGCCGCTGCCAGGCTGTAGGAGTTCATGTCTCCCTGCGGTGCAGTGGAGATGCCGTTCCGGTACATGGTTCCCACCATGGGGTCTGCCCCCCTCTCCAGCAGCACGCTCACCAGCTCAAAGTTACCTGTGCCCCACGGTGAAATGATTGCCACCGTTAATATACATGCAAAAGTAAATACGGTGAAATCATAATTCTGCATTAAGTTCTCGTGCAGGTGTTGCTGCCAGCTGCTGTCAGCGTGACACACTCCACCGGGACGGCGGGTGGAGGATGCGGGATCCACATCCCTGTACCTGCAGCAGCAGCCAGCTGCAGCGGGGTCTCCGTGTAGTTCTCCATCCCTTCCTGCAGGGAGCCCTCCACGTTGGCTTTGGCATCCAGCAGCAGCTGCAGGAGTCAGATGGAGGCGCGTGGTGGGAGAGGTGGAGCGAGGTGGACGGGGGAGAGAGCGAGAGGGGAGGAGGGGAGGCGGTTAGCGACGTCGGTATACGGAAAAAAGAAAGAAGGATTTCTTGCCTAGACTCGTGTGACAGCTAAACTGAGCAAGACATAATCAAATCCCTCTAGAACCACAGGATATAAATAATATGTTGCTGAGGATGTTAGATGCCATCACTTCTTTCAACAAAGAAAGTGTGTTGAATTTCCAAAATGTTAAAAAAAAATCCATTTTATATGATAATGTAGCTACTCTATGTATAACTACACACTTTATTTACAGTTTTAATATTATTAATTAACTCTGTTGTTCTGCTTATTTTATTTGTAAAGGAATTGTCTCTCAGGTAAACAGACTGAGACAATTAACATTAATGAGTGTTGGGGCCGGATGTCAACGTGTCAACGAGCTCCTTAGGCTCATACATTTGTCATCTAATACAACAAAACATGTTGGTACTAAATATGGTCATCATGGTGATTTTTGCTCCATATTGAATTTTTTATCTGATGTCCTCAGAGAATCATTATATTCTAATGGGAATTAATGATTCAAAGTCCAATGGGCAGAGCATTTAGAGGACAAACTGCATTAGTTAAAGAGTTCGATAACAATTAGGCCACTGCGTTGCCACGTTCCACTCCCTGAACGCTGTCTGACGCTAAGTGACAGGAAGAGACCCTGTTCAGAGCGAGCGATTGACTGAACACGCGGCACATGGATTAAAGTGGTCGTCTGTGACTTAATAAAAAAAACAAAATAGAGACGCTGGAGAAAAGTCACAGTAGAGAACCATTATCACCACCACCAAGATGCTGGGATGACCAGAGGTGACAACGGTGAGCGACCATGCGGTCATGATGAGAGGATCACAGGTGAGGAAGGGCGTCGCTACCTGCACCACAGGCACATGTCCATGTAACACGGCGAACGTGAGGGGCGTCGCCTGCCGCGTTTCGGGAAAGACTGAGGGGTGCTTGTGCACTGAGTTTGGCACCTGGGAAAGGGACACAGGTAGGTGGGGTGGAGGTGGGGGTGCGGGGTGGGGGGGGGTATAGGTAGGGAGGGAGGGAGGGAGGGAGAGAGGTGAGGGAGAGAGAAACGAGCCATTAAAACTACGCCATGGCCTACGGTGCACAACAGAAGCAGCTACAGGAGGAGGGGGGGATCTGGAGGAGAAATTCCAGTAATGATGAGCACGATGGGTGGAGCTGCCTGGTTAGCGTCTCGCCCTCTCCTCTAACCCGACCTCTGCAGGGCTCAGCGACCTGGTTACGCTGCAGTGCATGAGGAGTCTGAGTCTGAGCTGGAGAGCGGGTGGCGAATCTGAGGCCATGACAAATATACTAACTTGTATTAATAAACACAAAACTATAAGCAGCACAACCTATGTTGTATTTCTCCTTGTGCATTATTCCTCATGCAGCTTCTACTACAGTACTTCCTATGTGTGAAGTTGGTCAGAACCCTTTAGACGGGAACCAGGAAATGACGCATGACCTTTGTTAGAATTCAGAAACAGATGCACCCGAGGAATCTCACATTTTAGCACATTTTGTGCTGTGGCCGTGGGTTCTGAAGACGGCGCAGTGCAAATCAACCCTGACACAATGACTGAGGGGACGCGTCGCTGGCGAGGTGACTAACAAAAGGACAAGGGGTCGCGAAACTCTGACGGAATAATGTCCTGTGACGCGTGCGCGGGTGGAGGGAGCTCAGCTCAACACTGATGAACAACGACACACAATCTGGCTGCAAATCTGCTAAAGCAGCAGCGTCGCATGATCCCTACCTCTACAAGCAGGACACAGGTCAGAACAAAGGGGGGGGGGGGGGGGCATGAACATACAGAACAGGTTTTCTTCACTTAGATACAAATACAGAGACAGATGTTAGGGCAGCGGTTGATGACACATTGTGGAGGCATATGGATTTCTATGTTATGAGGAGCAATAATCTAATCTGCATCAGCAGCATCGACACTGACCTCACTGTTGATTTCAGCTCCCGCATCCAGCAGCATCTGCACCATGGCCTCGTCTCCACGGACACACGCGTACATGAGCGGGGTCATCCCCTGCGAACCGCACACACACACACACACACACACACACACACACACACACACACACACACACACACACACACACACACACACACACACACACACACACACACACACACACACAGCATGGTTGAACACCGTGTTTTAACCTAAACATGCGACCTTGTCGTTCAGAGCGATGAGGATCCATTGCAGCAAGACTCTGCTGCTTTAAAGGATAATATCTGAAACAATATTTCCCCCGGGGCCATCAGCAAAAACACATCGTCCTCGACTAGAAGGGTTCTGCTTAGATCAGCCAGAACTAAACGTTGATTTACGCACGGACAGTAATTTGAGGTACACTTGCAGTATTCCCTGGACGATTGTTTGTGCTGTGGGTAGTGCTCAGAGCCCCATGCACAGATCCTTGGGAGGCAAGCTGCAGGAAATAATACGTCAGGATAAGCTTCATTATGTATGACTGCCTCTCTGCTCAGAGTGTGTGGTGCTCGGAGGTGAGGGAGCCGCGGTTTACCAAGCGAATAAGCTTCAGTGTGTGTGTGTGTGTGTGTGTGTGTGTGTGTGTGTGTGTGTGTGTGGTGTAAATACGCCCGCTTATGCATTTTTTACACAGTCACTGTGTCTCCAACCTGCTCGCTCGTGCTGTTGATGCCGTCCGGGCCGAGCAGGCTGACGGCCTGTTTCACCAGGTCCGTTCGTCCGCAGCTGAGCATGCGAAAGCCCAGGTCCTGCAGGAACTTGGCCTCAGTAGAGGCGGCGTCCAGCTTCCTGGAGCCACAGAAGCAGTCGTCGGCTCTGAGGGGCAACGCACACACACACACAGACACACACAGACACACACAGACACACACACACACACACACACACACACAGACACACACAGACACACACACACACACACACACACACACACACACACACACACACACAGCACATTGCATTTTCCCTCAAACACCTGATGAGGTTTCCTCCTGCAGGCTCGCATGTGTGCAGGCCGGTGCTTTCTCTTATCTATTTTGCGTAGGTGGGTGAACACACTCTCTGCAGCCCCCTGGGCGAGTGGCTTACCGGAGCTGGCGCGGCTCGCAGTCCACCCCGGGCAGCAGCAGCCGGGCGGCCTGCCGGACGTCGTCGCTGTCCACGGAGAAGCTGCGCCGGTGCTCCGTGTGAACCACGGCCACGCGCACCCACTCCATGAGAGGCGGCAGCACCATGAACGGCCTGTAGGGGGAGATAGAGCAGCACTTCAGCCGTGCCCAGCCTGTACAGTGTGAGGGCACCTGTAAGAGGAACCCACCTAGAGCGGAAGGCGCATGTGGTATTTTAGAGACGTTGCTCAGTGCAGCAGATGTTTGAGAACAGGGTGAAGTCAATCAGCTCCACCAGGAGACAAAATCTAAATTTAGAGCATGGATCATGGAAGTAAAATTAAAGTTTTCTCTGCTTCCCTGCTTCTGTAGTGACGTAGGTTTCATGAGTATACATTCAAATATGTCATATTTTACATTCACTGTTATGATAAGTAAATAAAACACTTAACATCCTGACATGTTTATTGTTTGTAATATTTCACGCAAATGAAATATTGTCTTTCAGAAAATGCTAACTGTTTTCACTATGATTCACGTTTAATAATACAGTAATCTCACATTCCCCATTTATGCCTGATCAAACTTGGTTTAATCTCCACTAAACCTTCACACGTGCTCCCTCCGCGTCACTCATTTCAATTAGTCATTCATCAAAGCCGCTCTGAGCTGATGGCACGGCTGTTTAACAGCAGCCTGATCTGCTGAGAAATGCAAACTGCTCTCCTTCGACTGGCTTCAAAGGAGCCCCCGCGCCGCGTGACGCTGTTGGGTTCACAGGCTCCATGGAAGCCGCACGCAGCACCCAATCGGAAGCTCTGGCTCAGAAGCTCAAGGCCTCGCTTGCGTGGTGGCAAACCTCTTTGAAGGAGCCCAATCAAGCCCGAAGGACTGCGACGGGGGCCAAGGCCGCCGCTGCGTTTGACGACGTGCTTTAACGCAAACACAACAAACCTGCATCGAGGTGAGTTTCATTTATTACAGGCCAGCAGCATATGGGTCACACATTAACCAAGGACTGTCACCGCTGGAGCCCAGATGAGGCCTGCACAGGCTCAACCTGTCTGCACTAATCTATAGGAAACCTTCAAGGGGTTAAAGGTTCAAACTAGCAAAAAATATAATATACAGCAAGGACATTGAACTTTTCTGTGCTTTGTCCAAAAGCCATGGACACATTGCCTTTCTGTGGATGCCTGCTCACCAAGCCACCAAGAGGCCGAGGGAATGGGCAGAGAGTTGACAGTTCACCTCCATGAAATGGCACTTTTCCTCTAGAGGAAAACATCTGGCGAGTCGTTATAGAGGGGAAGTCAGAGTTATAAGAGAAGAACCATGTGCGGAGGTGTAAAGTTACAGCCCAACGATCGCTACAGAAGGAGCATAAGCAGCGGACTGTGCCTGTAATGTCGTCCGCTCAGGTGAAACGCAGGACACAGAGAGTTTCCACTTGGCCTCCCTGGTCCGTTCTGTTCTTATTGTCATAATAAACCAATATAAAAAAAATGAGGGGCAGGAATCAGATGCCCTTTGCCTTGAAGGTTTTAAAACCTTATCCATTAGAACTGCACGGGAATATTCACAGGTCAAAGGTCAACAGCTGTTCCCCCCATAACGATGGCGGGCTTATGGGTGACGGTTGGCTTCTCACCTCTCGGTGTGCAGGGTGACCTTGGAGGGCTCCACGTTGGGGTTCTCCCACTCCATCTGAGGGCAGTGCATGAAGTAGCACAGCGTGTAGATGGCCTCGGGCGACCACTGGATCGCGCTGCTCTTGTGGTGGACGGGCGTCCCGTTGTTGTGGTTCTTCACGTACATCGGCTGCAGGTGGTGCATGGCCCGGGCCACCAGGTCGCCTGCACGGGGACACGCACAAAACCACACGCGCTGAACTGCACAGGGGGGGACTCACAACAGGCGCACGAGCAGCGGGGGGAGGAGATTCATATGCAGACGCGCACACACACGGGAATATTCTGAACACACGGCCTTTAAAATGACGCCGGGGATTCATCCTCACTCCTCCCGGCTCCCTTGGAGCTCACTCTGTCAGGGGAAATTGAGTTTCCACACACCACCGCCAGGAATAAGACAGGGTTCATCCCAGGCCCTTTGTGTGGCTCACAGGAGGAGCACAAACACGCCGGGGACTGTGCTGAGCGAACAATGAATATTTATGGATAAATATTAGCTACTCCAAGAAATTCCCTCTGCATAATTTGTCAGTACTTTAAGGCCGTTTAGGTGGAGTGAAAAAAATCAAAGCAAGAGAGTTACAAAGTAGGAATATTTCCTGAGTGGATAAACAGATTTTTTTTTAAAAAGCACATTCTGCTGTTTTTTTAGTTAAGAAACGAGACTTTCAGTGCAGCAACTGGTGAATCTAAAATTAAGAAGAGGTAGTGGAGGCCACTTTCACCATCTAGACAGGTGGTGAGGATGACCGTGCATTGCATGAAAACATTATGAATGTGTCACCCAAGTTATTCCATTGAGTGGCAGCGCACTTACTTGAAAAACAGCCCTATGTTATTACAGCAAGGTCTCAAATCCCATTTCACTGAATGCTGTCAGATTCGCGCTTGTTCTCCTTCCTGTCTAGAGCCGCAGCACTAAGAGGAAATGTAATGGAATTCTGCAGCATGATCAACCGGGAGAAAAAAAAAAGAGAGAGGGAGAGAGAGAGGGGGAGGGATGTCATAACGGTCAATTCGATACTATTCTAGAAAAACAGTAATAGAGCATGATGGCACTTAGTTTCCCTGTCTGAATGAGCAACATGGTGCAATGTGTCTGTCTGCAAAAGAGGGAGCGGGCGCAGGCAGACATTCCCACAGACAAAGGGGTTTGTTTAGCATCAGAATTGGGCTCTTTGGCGCTCGCCAAGATTCCATTTAGCCTCAACAATGCAAAAAAAACAAAAAAACAACAAAAAACACAAAAAGGACGAGTGAATGAGGGAGAGCGTCCATGCAGCAGAATCGTCCATCGCTCAGCCATGCTGATGGACAAATGGACTGGACATCAACCCCTGATGCAACTGGCAGGAAATGATGTTATGACCACCTCTTCTGCATATTTGAACCTCTCTCTCTCTCTCTCTCTGTTTTTCTCTCTCTCTCTCTCTCTCTCTCCTCGCTCCGTTTAATCGCCCCGATGGGAGCTCGGGTGGTGGGTCCACATGTCTTATTTACGTCAGCCGGTGAGGAAGACGCCGGACGAGGGCAACGGTGGCGGAGGAGAGGCACAGCGGAAGCTCGTGCAGGTGTACATACAGTAGAAGCATCAGCAGAGGAGGAGAGGTGGACGATGCACACAGCTGTTACCTTTAATGCACTCTTTTGTTTACTGGTTTTAAATCCCTTAAATCCCTTTAGAAAGGCATAATCACACGCACACCTACTAAGCCTACTAATGTTGCTTTGGTTTAGGGGGGGAATTTGTGAGA
This sequence comes from Betta splendens, assembly GCF_900634795.4. NCBI lineage: Eukaryota > Metazoa > Chordata > Actinopteri > Anabantiformes > Osphronemidae > Betta > Betta splendens. The sequence goes on along the minus strand of NC_040886.2, from coordinate 7,098,905 downwards.
GGTGGCGCCTTCAAGGTCAGCCGCCGTCAATGCAGCCCACATAACGACCAAACCGGTCATTACATTAGCGCGTGTGAATGCCGTCTGATGGCCAGAGAGCGAGAGAAAGGAGCGTCTCGGCGGAAATGCACAAATCCGCTCTCGTGTGTGACGCAGCGATTGCATTGAGGCGCTGGTGGGGTAATAAATATACAGTAACCGCGTGTTCCTTTGAATCTGATGCTAAGCCACCAGGACTGGTCGGCCGTAATCGACCCGCAATTATGAAAAAGGCAGGAAAATTCTCCACATCTTTTCGTTTAAATATAAAGACGTGCATTTTTTTTCCAACTCAAGCTCAGTCTATGGTATTAAAAAGTAACTACTGCGTTCAATCACGTTCTGCACACTCCTTCTGCTGACTCAGGGAATCTATTTATCTCTCTGAAATATGCCTTAGTCAGAGCACCGACGTCCATCTGCAGTTAGCTTCGCACTGAAACAAGGCCCTGATGCCATCGCAGTGAATGTGGGGGAAAGCGCACGATGATTCACGCCTGAAGACTCAATTATGGTGTAAAAATATTTTTTATACTCGACCACAATTGATTCTTCACTTCCAGTTATAGCACAGATGTGTTTTGCTTTATCAGCATTAATATCTTATATTGTATGACAAAGGATCTCCAGGGAATATAAAACATTTGATGAATTAATAATAGTGGCATTAATACTTTAGTGCTACATATACTGTAGATGGACTTAATGAAATCTGCATAGAAGTTAAAAGCCCATGCAACAAAGCAACGACTTAATGAATAAAACAGCTGCGAGTCGCCAGGCGGCAGAACATGAGCAGGGCCCGAGTAGAAAGACACAGAACCGGACCCGTGTGTGAGCGAAAGAGAGGCAGGTTGTGGAAGGTTCTGGTCCAGCTGCAGGTAGTTGCCTGGTTCGACCCTGAGGCTGAGGCTGTTTGACCTTGTTTTGCGTCCGCTGCCTGCTCTCACCCGCTCGCATCAATTTACACGCGTGAATAAACACTGGAACCGCCCTCTGCGTCCCCTGTCCGTCGGCTCCTCCGAGAACTGGCCCGCCGCACGAACGGACCCGCGTGGGCCCGGGCGCGAGCGGGATGTCGCCCAACACGAGCCAGTGATAACGCGGTGCTAAAGAACGGCGGCGGTCGAGAGGCTGTCGTTTCAAATATGCTAATTTGGCATTTTGGCAGACGGGAAAATGAGAAAACACAAAGAGGCAAATCAGCGGCAAACCTGAGTCTAGAATGGAGTCTAAATGCCAGCGCTAAAGATTGTCCCTGAGCGTCCATGAGCTGTCATTTCAGTCACATTCACGCACACTACGTCACAGTTTGAGCGCCTCCGTTATCGACCACGTCCCGCTTCTTCTAATTATTCTCTTGGTTCGGCTCTGCTGCGTCTTTGCAGCCGCTTATTTACAGTGCTGCGTGAGCGCTGGCCTGAGCCTCGCTATTATCCATCGGCCCTTTCGTCGCCTCCGAGTGTGTTTACACTGTCAATATGACAGAATGAGCCCTTGCTTGACCTCATCAATACTACATGAACGCGGGACGGCTGGCGCGCTGCCCCGCCGCCTGGCTGCATCGCTCCCACTTCGGTCCTGAGAAGAGATACAGCCATGATGAATGTTTACTCTAGATATTGGCTACAGGAAATGCGCTCAGGCATTGTCTGGACACACGGTTGTCATGACAACGAAGGCCACAACCCTCCTGCTTTTTTTGACTTGATTCGGTGTCGTACCCGTTGACATTGGGGGATAATCTCATCTCGTGCATTTACTTTATCTTACTCTTGTCTCCGGAGCTGCACCCGGGAAACAAAGCGTCATTTGATTCTGTCATTCCATCTGATTATATGAGACGGCAACGCGTGAGGCTCAGTGTCTCTCATTGTCTCTCATTGTCTTGCGGCGCCGCTTGACGCTGCAGTTTTGTGGCGACTTTGTCAACGTTGGCGAGAAACTTTCCTTCGAAATGCAAATGAAGGTAAAAAGGACTGGAGTGGAAACTTTCACTGTCCCTATAACTTTTTATGAGCGAAGGGTGAATCCATCAAATGATGCAGAAAAGCTATTATTATTATTATTACTGAAGAACAAGTGACTCCTAAAGCCTATGTAAACAGCAATGCATTGTACAAATGTATTCACAAATCATTCTGATGCCAATTATTCTTTGAATAATGGGGACATTGTGAGTGGACAGACGTTCAATTAAGATTTAGAGGCCCCGCAAACTTATGAGCTGAAATTATCTTTTAATTAGAGTAATGCTCGCTGACAGCACAACTCCTGCTAAGTCACATCCATTTAAACTGGCACATCACATGCACATCAGGATTATGATTTAGTGATCCGCTGATGGAGAGCGACGTTATTTGCGCACTAATGAACGTCACAGATTATGACACCGGTCAATAACATCCAATTCAGAATAAGAAAACCTGTCTTTAAGAAGATACTCAAGATATACAGTAGTAACTAAGCAAAAGGTTCAGGTCAATGTTTCAGGCCTTTGTTTAATCCTTTGACCAGCTGTTCTGACCAACAGATCATCCAAGAGTCTAACAATCAACAAATGTGGTAAAAAACAGACAGAGGGAGCTGCTAAAGCAACCAAAATAATTTCAGCTTTTGCATCAGATGGTTTAACTAATGCTTCGCAGCCTGTTCGGGCCAAAAACAAAGAGTTCTGACTGGAAGCACCGAGTGCTGAAAACTTCTGGCATTAAAACAGACTATTTTAGAGTGTGTGATTATGATTTAAAGCTACAAAGCTCTAAATCAAAGCTTTCAACCTAAAACACACCACAGAGGTGAGGTGCACACAGACATATAAAGGTAGTTTTTAAGGGTACATACCATGAACTCAAATGGGTTTTTTTTAGTCGTTATTATGCATCAGCCAGCACGCGTCTGAGTCGACTCAGCCTCGGGGCTTTGTTCACATATATAGTAACGTATAGAACTTTTTCGAGACGACATTTTGACATGTCACAGCAGGAAGTGTGCGTAATTAAATGAATAATGGATATGCTGCATTTAGATGATTTCAGTGGGGACGGTTTCGTGCACTGTCACAGTTGCATGAGACACCTGAGAAGAACAAAGCCATTGTTAACGTTATTAGTGCTTTTACGGCTGTGACAAGTCAAACTGTCTCCTGTGAGTCTATTAGTGGGGCCAGCTACTGGTGCTGGATGATAAACCCTGCCTCACAGCAGTGCCCACGCTCACTCCCAACGGTGGAATGAGTTTGAAGTCAGCGTTTTTTTCTGCAACAAACAGGAAAAGGGTGCTGCTAAAAACTGATTCTCAAGTGACACTGACGACCATTCAGCAAGTGGGAGGGGTCACCTTGAACGACCTTGACTATGTGAGGGGGTCAATAACAACAACAACTTCACACACACACACACACACAAACACACACACACACACACACACACACACACACACACACACACACACACACACACACTGGGACTCACTGAGCTCAGAGACGCTGCCCACTCTCGTGGCCAGTAAACATTGTTCGATGGAGCGGAGCTCAGACTGACTGTAGGCGTTCCCGTCTCCGCTCTTCCCCGCCCGCTGCTGCTGATCCCTGTGAGGAGTCAGACCTTCAGGTAGGCTGAGCACACCTGAGAGGGAGAGGGAGAGGGCAATTACCACTGTGACATCTCAATATCTGAGCAGGAAAATAAAAAACACTGTGTAGTCCAGACAATGATTATTTGTGAGGGACAAGAATGTGGATGAGAAAACAATGAGCAACGAGCAGAAAACAGTAATAAAAATCAACTTTTCACTCTCGACTTGACTCAGTATCAGTTTGCTGTTTGCTGGGCGTCAACTAATGAAACAGCTGAAAGTGCTGACTCTCTGCTCAGCCCCATAATTACAGTAAAAAAAAGTTGCTTTGATTTTAATGGGTCTTCTCTCATAATGTGTTGCTAATTTAATGCACATGGTGCCTGCAGCAAAGGTGACATTCCTCATTCATCATGTGGGAGCACACGGTGGCTTAAAGGCCGCTTTTCTGCAACGAGGCCGAACGGAATCAAAAATGTCACCAATTTCAGATCGAGTTTTAAGCTTCACGTCGTCCTAAACGCACAGAGTTGATCAAGAGCAACGTGTAATTTGTGCAAAGCATTACATGCATTCCACAGCTTCAAGTTTCGGTTCGTTAGGGAAATTCTTGCGGGCTCTGCCGCAGTGCTGATTAGCCGCTAATGTAGGTAGCATTTAGCCCCAGTTTGAGATGGGGAGGAGCTCCAGAGGTCTGGTGAGAAACCTTAACGCCTCCACCCACCAGATGGTTTTCATTTGGAAACGTGAAAACTCTTCTATCTAAACCATGGAGATGGATGAAATGATCCAGTATTAAAGTACAGTATGTGCAGCTCAGGTTTAACAAATGCAGGTTTAAGTACATCATCTTCATTTGTGTACATATTGGTGGCAGTAAAAAGGTAATAATTCAAAGGGAATAACTCAAATAATGAATTCATTTTAGGGAGGATCATGCTATAAACCTCTACTTGCAACTAATATTTCATCCGGAAACTCAGTATGTAAGAAAGTATATTTGTTATTCATCATCAAAAAAACAATTCTGCAAAAACAAAAAAACACATGTTTTGTTTCTGGAGACGTGTGTCTACTGTATTATTGTGAAACACCTCTTTAGAGCTCTAATTGCTCACACTGTGCCCTCATTGGTGAGCAGTTGTGCAAATCCATCTTAAAACATTTAAAGTAGCAGGAGGGCTTCGCCGGCACCTCACGCTCACTTTCATCTCAAACACAGTAAATAGCTCACTCAAGTGCAACCACAGCATTCATGGCCTTACTGAGCCCAGACTAAAGACCCCCCGGGGTGATTTGGTAGAATATTGCACCGCAGGCGCCATCATTTGTACAATTGGCTAAAAAGTCAAAAGAGTCCCATTCACATTAAACTTGTCGTCACCTTCTTTATGCTTTACTTGTTTGATTAATATTATATTTAACGTGAATAGGTTTTGTGCTGGCAGGCGCTTGGGCCACAGAAACACAAATCAAATCAAAGTGTACTGCAAGCAGCCACACCGCCGTCGACCTCAAGACGAGGAACAGGCCGATATTCTGACATGCGACAGTAGAACACCGCTTTCAGACACTGTCTCACTGCTCAGCGTTATGAAATCTCTGCGGGGCCTCAACCAGCGGCAGGATCGATGCGTGTTTGTCCGAGTGCAGCGCGTCGCTGTTCGCGTTGTACACCTGATTAAATATTTCTGGATCTCCTGTTGACTCACTAAATTCCTGCCGCGGAATCCTGCTGTGCTCGGGACGGGTCCAGCGCCATCGAAGCTGTCGTCGCAGCTTCACATACTGTAGGATTCCTCCTCCAAACACTGTCCTCAATGCAACAAGCCTTGTTTCATTAGGGCATTATTGCAACCGCAAACTATATATAATCAAAGAAGCAACACAGTTGCCATAATACTCACAGCCACTGACATATTCATTTGCTGTATGATATAAAATGTCCTGTTACACACATCTTTAACTCTCTGGCTTCTTATCTGTGGACAAATCGGACCAGATGACAGCTCACGGGCTGGACTGAGGCAAGGTGACCCACTGGCTCTTTGCGTCCTAATGCAAGGCACTGTGGGCCCCTAGGGAGCCACTGATGGAGCTCTTACGTGCCGTCCAGAGACTGTAGCTCTGTTTGTTCCCTACAGTAAATACAATGTTCTCCGGTGCACATGCGATAGAATTGGTAAATATTGTTACATTTGTTAAATGTTGACTAGGACATGTACAGTATTTACGCTATTTTCACACAATTTGGAACTTAACATACCACAAATATTACAATAAGATTTTGATGCACCTAAATCTGTCAGTCAGTTTTGGAAATCACTGGTTTGTTTCCATCTGATACTATAGTGTCAAAAAGCTGGATATAAATAAGCTGCCCACACACACTACAGTCTGTTTTTCAGTCTTTCCTAGATCCACTCTTGTCACAGAGTTAACTGGAGCAGTGGGGCAGGAATGCTGACCTCGATGTGGCTCCTACCCTGCACTTAAATCTATTTCAGAGGAACACGCGGCGACATGCTCGTACCCAAAAACACTGCTGCGCTGCAGGAAGCCAGGGTTCGAGTTTCGTGCAGATAAGGCACGGAGACACCAGAGTCGAGCCTTGATTTGGCAAAACATACAGTAAATGTGCCGTCCAAAGGTACAGAGCAGTGAGGTAGAAGGAAATTCGTCTGACTCTAGCCTCAAAGCATCAGTGGTGTAAGAAAACAGAGGAAAATGCCATCAGCTCCATAGGAGCATGAAACAGTGCAGCATCATGGCTTTCAAGGGTTAATCGTGTTGTTATTGTACATGGATCACAGTAGTGCTGCCCCTCTCTGGGCTCCGGCTCTGTTCTGCCAGACCAGATGGCCGCCATATGTATACCAAGCCAATGATCATAGAGGGAGACGTAGTGAGATGGAAAAGCAGGAGACAGGAGCAGTGACGTTGGCTGAAACGTGTTCAAAATGCCCCGGTTCACTCTAAAAGGCCGCTTTGGCCACTCTGAGTCCTTTCCACCGCGCGCGGAGCTGCAGAAGTGGAGGTGTGAATGTGGAAGCGTAGCGTCTGAGCCGGCCGGCTCTCCAGAGGTACGAGCCCGGCTCGGGTTCTAAGGTGACCACAGTATGGTCGGAGGCAGCCACAACTGTTTAATGGGTTAGTCCTGTGCCAGTGACAGGGGGAGAAAGGAACACTGTGCAACCACAAGGCCTGCGAGAAAATACGCGTGCACAAGCAAAAGTCTGAGGGAATTAGGAGGCTGTCAGAGAGAGAAGACAGGAAAGAAAACATGTAAACATTAATAAAGAACAAGTTAACAACAAGTCGCACTCGATAGTGTGAGTCCCACTGACATAAAGAAGGAAACTTTCATTTGAATAGTCGCAGGCCTGCTGGAAGTAGCAGCAAACATTAAAAAAAAGGCGCCCGAAAAAGGATGCGAACATACTGTAAATAGGTCAGGCTAAAACACACATCCCAGTTCCCATCACACAATAGGCCATAAGCTCAGACACACAGACGAAGTGACGGGTGACCGACGCGCAACAAGGGCACAACCAGAATTACGCAATGGTCTCCAATCAGAGGGAGACCAGCTCTCCTGCAGGCTGCGTGTTACTCCACCCCGAGGAAGCAGCTCTCTCGCTATTATTTCTCCCTTTTCATCTCATTTCTTCTGTCAAGGGTAATAAGTCCGCGCGTAATATCCATGAGTTGCACGCTTCCCGCAGGATGCTTTCCAGACAATACTGGCAATCATCAGCAGCAGGGAAAAAATCTGAAGCCACTGAGCCGTAATCTCCCTGCTCACCCTGCATTACCTCTGCAAGAGCTGCTGGGAGAGCGCTGCAGTATTTCCTCTGCTGCAAGTATTTAATTTAATAATCAGGCATAAAGAGGATAAAAAAGTGGGCCTGTGTGGTCTTGTTGTGTTTTAGTGAGACCTGGTGCTGTGAATTACAGCTGAAAACTGCAACAGAGTTGTGAAGTAATTGCTCATTTAGCACCGAGGGCACTGAAGGATATGACTAATGTAATAAAATGAGATTTGCTGTACGAGGATATTTCCCTCTGGGTCGTTTTGAAGGGGTGACATCATATGGAGCCGCTTCTGAGGACGGGAGGGGGGACTTTTAAGTAAAGACGCTCTCGGACTTGAAGACTCGTGACGTGGTGCAAAAAAAAATAGATAAGACGGTAAATCCCTGAGGCGGCGAAGGTACAGTCACATTTGAATTTTTACTAAATAAGCGTGTCTGTGTGTGTGTGTGTGAGAGAGAGCGAGAGAGAGAGAGAGAGAGATGGAGATGGAGATACTCCAGGCACATGCGCAGCATGGGTCTGAACTGGTCAAATATGAAACACAGCACAGCTCACACGCGCTATTAATAATGCAGATGCCGTTTAATGAACATTCCCATAACCCTGAGCTGAGGCTGTGTCGACTCAGACCTGCGCTACTACAGCTCTGACACTGCAAACGTCACATGAGCAAACGGTCGCTTTCGAAAGGGAAAGGAAGCCACTCGCTGTGGAGGAACCAGAGGATGATTCAAGGCAGGCGGGTCAAAACATTTCACAAACGCGGCTGGTTATTGGGGGCGATGGTGAATAATGACAGCAGCATTTGTAATGCTGTGTTCATTGGAGCCTTGTTAATATGGAGGATGCTTCAAAAGCTTTGTTCTCATAATAACACTAACTGTGCTGCCTGTGATTTAGTGTTTTTATTATTTAATATTATATCCAACCTACTGCATGCATAACACCTATCTAGTGACAAAATGTCCTGTACCTCCGTTTTGCCCTCGCCTCCTCCAGGAGTCTCATGTCTGCAAGCTGGCAGAAATAATCTGATAACTGGTAGCATCCCAGCAGACAGGCCAGCGCCACGCTGCGCTGTGCGTCACATCAAGCACATGCCTCACTCTCTCACTCCTCATTCACTCCCCATACGCCGGGGCAAAACTGCGAGTCCTCCTTTACGGAGGCTGAAAACACTACGGCACTGTGCTGTGTTTGTTGTTGCTGTAATCCTTCTTTAATATGTTAAGAGTAGATTAGAGAAATCAGCACAGCAGCGACCATTTGACAAAAACCACCATCTTAATATTATTATTAACATAAAAGAAAAGCTGGAGCCACTCATTCGAGTTACTTTCTGAATGTTGACTCATTACTCTTCTCGGAGCTCTTTCAGGATGGGAGACTAGCAATTTATGAGGCATAGAGCTCCAAATTGCTCCGTAATTGTTTAACTCACCTAGTGTAATCTATCATTCTGACTTTGCAAAGTGGCTGCTTGTGGCACAGACACTGACTGGAAGTGGGCCACGGCTGACAGAGAATGATGAGTCCGGGGGCCGTGCGCCGCTGCCCCAACGCCCCCCACCCCCCTCTGGGGGGACGACCCTCGCTGTTCAAGGTGTGCGTTAACAAATATCCCAGCGACTTTAATAATCCGGCAGCATCCATGTCAGAAATGGTATCGTTCACTTTTGGAGGGCGCACAAAGCGCTGGGGCCCCTCGACGCCGCTGCTTATTATGGAAATGTGGAAAGTGACAATGTCCTCTTTGTTCAGCTCTTTGAGAGAACAATTTCCTTCGTGCTTTGGGGTGAACGCTGGCCAAGCTGTAATTGAACAATCTGCAATATCGCTTCACTGTAATGAGTCATGCAAAACTTTGTTCTCCTGCTCTCGCAGCCCAATCGAGCGAAACGAGCGACGCCGACTTATCGTACGCATCACGGGCGGAGATCCAAACGGGGATGTGCTCCGTAAGCAGCACTGTTATAGCAGGTTAAACCCATCACAGCCTGCGCCAACAGCACATCCTTGAACGAAACGTCCGATCCGAGCCAAGGCAAACACAGAGGGTGTCGTATCCTAGCGTCTGACTCCAGACTCCAGTCGGCTGCCGGCTGCAGGTACTCTGGGTCTCCCTCCAGCTCCGGCCGCTTCTCCTCCACATGTTTTCCCGGCCTCTCCCCCTCGGGCGCACACTGGCTCTGCTGTGAGAAGCCCCGCTCGGTGGAGAAGGCCGTCTGGCAGGCAGCAGCCGCTTCCAGTCCAAACACACACGCACACACTTGAACCCGAAAACACACGCACACTTTTCCTATTTTCCTGTTTCATGCTGCAGAGTTGTGAGACGAATGCACGGTGCGTGCCAGGAATATAAAGGCAAAATGGGAGTATTTGTTGCCACGGCCAAGTTCGGTCTTCGGTTCTCTTCTCAGACTCAAGGTGGAGTTTACCTAAAAGTTTAAAATAGCAAAGGGCGGATGTTGAAGTCTTTCCTGAGATACAGTACGAATGGAACAAAACACATACTGAGGTGTTTTGACCTCACTCTCTGAAAGGCTTCATTCTCCCAGCACCATAAATGAGCAAACTAGCGCTTGTCGTCATCGCGCTCATACTCTTCCTCCCTCAGTGAGTCATCTTGGCCATCAAAATGCATCACTGCCACTGTTGCCCTCTAGCAAGCACAGCCGCATGTCCCAACACAGCGTCGCACCCCCCCGGGTCTGTGACAGGGATGTACAGTCCATCACCAGCACGGGGGTCACTCATACTCAACTCATTAGCAGTAATTAATGGTGGCCAAGTCCCACACTGCCCGGAGCACTAGGAGGTCCAGATCCAACCCAAGCTGGGCCCCGCCCGGACCAGCCGAGGCGGGCACAAGTTGTTTTTCTGCTTGGTTGGCTGCGTCACTTCATCTGTGCAGCCTAACGGACTTGGCTGCGCGGCCAGAGTTGGATATTAGCCAGTTCCAGAGGGGGAAAAAAACAGAGCTCTTGAGAGCGAAATCACATTTTCTGTAGCCTGTCTGAGTTTTCTTAAACGGCCTGACTGTAAATGAAATCAGACCTATTGTTTTAAAAGCCGTCGCCGCCTGTTTGAACGGCCTTCCTTACGCGTCTCGGCGGCTTTGAGAAGCCCCAAGTGCAGCCTGCGCGTTAAAGACACTGACCTACCGAAGTCAGCGAGGCATAAACGCAAGTTTCAGTACAGATTAGCAGGAAGATGCCAAAGACCCTCAGCGGTGGACGCATGAGTGGTTGACCGCCGTCGCACAAAAGCATCTTTTTATGCAGTCATTATTAATTTCGCTGGGCGGACAAGCGCCATGAGAATTCGGACAGCTATAAGCCGCGCGGCAGGCTTATGAGTCCTGAGCCTGGTTCAGCACAAATACCCACAGATGTGTCGCGGTTTAATAACACGCTGTCAACAGTCTGCTGCTGGAGTCTCCACGCTGGTATTAATAGGCCTGTGATTCCTGCTCAAACTGCCATCCGTTCTTCTCATTGCTGCTTCGCCCGCACGCAGACAACTCCGGAATTGATTTTGCGTGTTTGCGCTACTTTACCCTTAAGTCATTAAGAGTCTCTTCTTTTCACACAACCAACCCCCTGGTATACGTTAAATAACGCTGACTCAGCCAAGTTCTTGACGGAGCGTATTTGAATGACCAGATGGGCCGACGCCTCGTGCTCAAATCCGCCCCAAACCCTCCATGACCCGTTCCAATCAGACCTAAAGCCCCGCGCGGCCATTGCACTTTCAGGCTTTACTCATTTTCCTTGAATCGTCTCCAGCAACGCGCCCTCTTGGAGTTCACCCATGAGTGACCTCCGCGCGCTATTAGCTCGTGTTCGTGCGCGGCGACGGCGGCGTGCCAGAGCGCTGGCGTGCCTCCGAGCGCGGCCGCCGCCTCCGTGAGCGCGATGGGGTTTTTTTCCGCCCCACTGGAGACCGGGCTGCATGTCTGCACACAAGCTTGCTAATTGTCCTCTGACTCCTTTCATGTCTGGCGACTCCAAAGTGCGGCGGTGGTCCATGCGAATCAGCTGACGCCATGTCGCGTCCCCCCCCCTCCTGCAGACACGTCAACATGACGGATGAGCGACACTGACACAGCCTTTAAAAGCAGTACGTCCAGAGCCATCAACTGCATTTTGCTCCACGTCATGATGAAATCTAAATATTCCAGCTCTTTAAAAAGGCAAAGTGAGTGTGAGTCAGTGCAACAAAGCAATAGAAGCAGAGCCTTGACGTTACTTGACAGTGTGATCTAAAGGGCACAGAAAGCGAGTCTTCTTTAATAAAATAAGAAGGACGTGGCTGTAAAGGCATTCAGACCTTAAAAGTGACCAGGACATTGTTTTGGGGCCCAACTCTGTTCAATCAATGGCCTCAACACACACCCACAAAGGTAATATTTTCAACCTGGCTTGCCTAAACGTCTGCCTATACACCATACTGGAAGCGTGCTACATCATACAACGGCTTATTTTTACATTCTCATCCCACAGGCTTCACCCCGAACCTCTGTGGGGACCTGTCCTGCCAGAACAGACTGATGCAGAGACAAAATACACAAGACAGGGGAAGAAAAAAACCCAAAAATGTGTCCTTAAAAGCAACATTTCTGAAAAAAACAACGATAATGCTGCCTTCAAAGCAAACAGCGAAATGACACCGCCACACACTGACATCCTGATGATCACACCGCACTTCCTCAAAGTTAGGACTCGCTGCTTTGAGGAGTTATGGGGGAGATGCTGTTTGGCAGCCGTTTTTCTTGTCCTGTCATTTGTGGAAGATTCAGCGTAAACACCCAGAAAAGTGCTACAGGCCGATTTAAGATAGGACTACTGTGAACATTAAGGACACGCTTTTTTGTTTTACTGGTAAGAGTAAAACAAAAGGTCCTCAAGACATAAATAAACCTATACATCCCTGAAAAACCACAAGGTTAAGTCACTAGATACTTATGACTAACATCCTAGTAAAAAATTGGCAACTAGAGATCAGTTCATCAGTTCAAGGTGATGGAGCCCGCTTGTTGCTGTGCAGCTACTCGTAGCTACTCGGCCCTACTGCACTAAGCAATATGAGCAGTTACTGTACAACTGAAGAGGAAACGGGTAAAAATTAATTTGTTAGCTCACAGGAAGACACATATTACTTTTTCATGACGGCTGGAAGGAGGCAGTGAACCTGGCGCTCAGAGATCACAGCGGGCTGCGCGTTGCGAGGAGCTCAGTGCATCTGAGAGGATGCAGCAGGATGAAGCGGACCAACGGAGAAAACGCTGACATATTGGCTGCTTTGCATCGGAGGTGAAGCAGCGGGGCTTGAAAGAAGAGTGGCGAGCGGTCGATGGCTTCGAAGCGCCGGACAGGAGGTCACGGCGGAGGACGGGTGCCAGATCAGGAGGAGATTTCAAGCAGCTGGTGCAGGAGACAAGAGGTCCTCTAGAGACAGTGAGCGGGGGACGAAGTGAAAGCTACAGTAAATATCTAGTACCATAGCACGTTTTAAGAGACTTCTGCTCTTAGAAACTCGACTGATGTAAAATAATTTCCAGGTGAATGGATGAGTAAACTAATAGTTTAATGCTATGAGCAAAAATGTCATCAACTAAAGCCAAAATGAGCTTCACTGGTCTGTGGCAGTCAAATCAAGCAGGTATCCCACAAAGACGGAATGTTTTTACCGTGATTTAGCCTTTAATCAACTAACAGAAGACTATTGATTGCTCTTCTTTATTGAAAGTCAATGAGCAGACACGCATGACTTACTGAGCAGGTTTCCTCCAGGCTTCTCAGACAGGAAAAGTAAAAGCTGGACAACTGATCGATACAGTGATCACTCGCTGTATCCATCCGTTTATTAATGGTTGTCAGCCATGAGGCGGATTACAGTTCCTCTATAATCAGGCTTCCAGGAGTTAAATCTCCGTTACTTTCGTTGGGACACTGGCATCTGATTTAGTTTTTGAGTTAGTAGAAATAAAGAGTTTTGTGGATGCAGAAATAAGGTTGTTTGTGTCATTCATTGATTTTTTTTCCTTCCATTTTTTTGTTCAAACTGATGACGAACAGACAAACAGACAGGAACCTCTGGCCAAAGAAAACAAATGAAACCGTATTGATTTTTGATCAAATTGCTGAATGAAATGACTCTGTGAGGCAAATTCATGTTTCATGTACAGTAAGTCTATTTACTTTTTTAAAAAGATTCAGTTACTCTGCAAACATGTTCTTGCAAAAGACTCTGGGATAAGGAGATAAACTACTTTGTTTAAATTATGAATAGTATGAGTCATACTTAACAATATGCTTGCTCATCATTTTTTAGTTCTAAAGTTTTAACTTGAAGTGAGATTTTTTTAATTTGCTTTTAACATTTTATTTGTCTACACTGAAGAATTTTATATATAACTTAAAAATATATATAATCTATTTATATTTGATTTGTAATTGATTGATCCTGCTATGTAGTATGTTTGGTCTAAACATTGATGATCAATGACAATTATGGACAATACAGTATGTAGATAAACCAACTATTTCAGGAAGATAAAGACTTTGCATATGGTTTATTTATATTTCCTATCACTGATAAAAGACATTCAGGGTAAAATGTTTTATAAGGTGACAGAGACAAAAAGCAAAAATATTACCTAAGTTTCGAAGACTTTGCACTACTTTGGTTTTAATTAAGTTTCGATTTTAGTTAAAGGATAATGAAAACAATCTACAAAATCAAAGGCAAACAGAGAAGAAGAAAAATTACAATAAAATTAGAATTACACTGTTAATCATCCACTTGTGTGACCGTAATGACCAAACGGCACCAAAGGCAGAGGTGTGAAGAGCTTGTACTAATATTGTTCTGATCAATAAAGTTAATTATCGTGAAACTTCAATGCTGCTTTGCATTTGTACTCTGAATAATCTGAAGAACAATGTGCTGGTATCTGGCCTTACACGCTGATTTAAAGGCCAATTTACAGTATGAGAGTTTCAAATAAAGAAGAGGTCACTGGAGTAATTACACAGCAATAGTTTAGTGAATGAATGAAGAAAGAAGTGGATTTGGGAACAGAAAGGCAAGCAGTGGACATATGCTGGAGACGCAGCTTGTGCTGCACCGGTGCCACTGGGCCCCTGCAGGGGATTTAGATTTGCCAGAGAATTATTATTTGCCAATAACTGGCAAGTCATTCACATGCTCCCTGAGGGGATGTTGTTGGTGATCCAGGTATTTACTCTGGGTAGAAACAAAGGAATTCAATGATAAAGTCACTGCAGTGCTCTTAGACTGAGGAGATGAAGGAATTTGCTGCTTTGGGTTCGCCGCTGAAGCCGGATTCAGCTTCTCATCAGACATGGCAACCTCCTGAATGACAGGCAGTGTGACAGGCATCACAAGTTACCTTCGCCGCACAAAGCTCCACGAGAAGATTTGTGTGTGAGGGAAGGTGTGTGAGCGCGACAAAAAAGTTTGTTCTCCTTCAGCCTTGGTGAAACTACAGTTGTTAATAATTCATTGTAGTTGACTGAAAACAAACCTGTGGGTTTAAGGGACATTAAAGGACCCAGTGCTAATAAATACTGTATTGAGCTACAGGTTGTACCCAGTATAAAGGGGTACACTGACATCAGGTTATGTGTGGTATCGGTGTGAGAGTGGGTTTTCTTTCTCTATGCAGGTAGAATGGAAACGGAAACCCTGAGTTTGCCGTTGTTCATTCTGCGAGCGTCCTCCACCCAAAGCCTTATCATTCACTGTGCAGCAGCAGCAGCAGCAGCAGCAGCTCGGTGCTGTGTAATTATGGATCAAGTATTGTGTGGATGGCTTGAGCTGGGTCAAAGATTGAGCTAGAGATAAATGCAGGTAACACACTGGTTCGTGAGGAGTTTTGCCGGGCTCACGTGGAGACAGGTTCACAAGTCGGACCTGTGTAGGATTCTCCTCTGCTCTCGTTTGTCTTGAGGACAAAGTGCAAAAAGCTTTAACTTTTTTTTATTATTAACCTTTTGACTTTTTAATATGATATTAAAATACCTGAAATGCTTTTAAAGGCCTGATGGGGCGCAAGATTTGTTATGAGGACCAGCAATTAACCACGTCCCAATCCTGTCTGTGTCCAGAGGTGCCGTAAATAATGAATGAAGTCCCGGCGCTGGCAGCAGAAGAAACACACCGCGTTTCTGCAGCTGTGAGACGAATACAAATGTTCAATCAACCGACAACAAAGATCCAACATCCTGCAGGTCTGTATTGAAAGGCTGCAGAAGCCCTGGTCTTAGGATTACAATCATTAGGATGTAATTACTGTAAAATATCTGAAAAACGTATGAATTTTGGAGCGGTCAGTATGTTGCCGTTGTTCATTCTGCAAGTATGTTATGTGCATGAGACTGTTTGCCAGCAGATCGTTTGCTAATTGAAATTTTTTTTGCTTTTATAAAACAGCATTAGTGTCCATTACCTTTTCTAATCCAGGAGAAGTCTTCACTTGTGACCAAAGCAGTTTTTTTCTATTTACTTTTAACGTAAATTAAGAAAGTGCTTTTATTTTGAAATTTAATAATGTCTTCCAACATGTCAAGCTGTATTAAACAAATTATGTACAGTAACTGATTTAAAGATCCAGTCAGACCACGGTTTGTCTACATAGACTTTTCCCTTCTCTGATTTGATTGGTATCTATTTTTATTATGCTGCATTTGGTGACTGGGAGAAGCTACGGAGCTAAACAGCAGAGGCCGGTGCCTGTGCCTGTTTCATTCGTTCTGTGGCTGCAGTAGAGGCTGTAACATTTGAACATTTTTTTTATTTCTCTTGACTCCATCTGGACATTTCCACATATTTACCTTCTGGAGAGGCAAGAAAGTCCAGGATTCAAACGCAGACGTACTGTACACTGTGAAACAAAGACAGTCGCGAATAATGAAGTGTGTGGAGAGAAAGAGCGAGAGGAAGTGAAAAAAGGGGAAAATCAATAAGAACAGGAAGCCGGTGACAGACAGTCAACAAACCTGAGCTGATTGGGAGCCGACACGGTCTGTAACCAACAGTCGCCGTGTCATCCACTGTTACAGAGACACAACCTGACAAGACCCGGCTATCAATCAGCTGCTTTCTCTCGCGGTGACCTTTTGTTGAGCGCACAAGAGACAAAAACACCGGCGTGAAGGTTGGAGCGCCGTCGCCGATGCACTTTTGGTGGAGAGCGTGATCGCGTGTCCGCCTCGGGGCCGCGCGGCCGGGACAGAACCGCCCGCAGGAGCGCGCGAAACACAATCGCCCCCGTCAGCTCCGGGTCAGCAGCTTTTCCAGCCCCAAAATAGGCCTCCGCTGTCGACCCTTGTAATCAGTGTTTAACGGCGCCACCGTTCCCGCTCACGGCGCTTTCGTTCCCCGCTCAGGTCCTCGTATGTTTGGACACGCACCCAAACGGGGACGGGCGGAACAAAGGGAGCCTTGAGAAACCCTCCGACTCGCTGTTGTCCTACAGAAACAAACAGCCGCGCACGCACCCTGAGGGTGTTGATACCAGAGAAGCCACGATGACATCATCAGCTGGAGGCAGTCGCAGCCACTGGCCCGCGTCCATCCAGCTGAGGGCTCCCAGATGAAGATCTCCACCCACGTTGGAGATGCCTGGGGAAAGTGAAAGGCCGCAACCAGTGGGCTGACAGACCGCTGGCTCACCCGCCCCGGACGCCGCACTGATTGACCAGGAACGTCCACAGACATAACAGTCGTACGTGAATCTGACAGGGGAGAGGGAGCGAGGGCCGCCGAGTAAATTGTTGGATTGACTTAACACAAGTGGGAAGCAATAAAGTCCTCCACCACACTGACTAATGACTACCGCATGCGGACTGCAGGGCGCTGCGCTGCACCTCCCTCTCCATCTCCTTCTCCTGCTTTTTTAGTTTCTGCAAAGACCGTGGGGGAAAAAAAACCCTCTCTGTCTCACATCTCTCATCCAAAACGTAAAGCCAAACTGTGCTTTGGTAAAAGTAACAGGACACACATTCTGCCAACGTAATGTTAACGTCGCTGTTATGCTGAAGACAACAGAATTATGCCAATGCAGCTACTGTGGATAACGTCCAGTCTCTAATATTAATTAAGCTGTTTGTCCAAACAGGAAGAATGATACCGGCCGAGACAAAAGGCATCGACGCACCCATTCACTTTGTAGGCGTGTACGGTTTCTGAACCGCAGGTTTCCAGGTGTCCATAAAAAGCAGCCCTTGCCCTCAGTCAGACATAAAAGCGAACATGTCCACCGTCCGTGGACGAGGCCGGGATGTCACGACGGGTGGGAGACAGGTGGAAAGTTTCACCTCCGCTGCTGAATATTACATTGCACCCCAGTGGAATAATAATAAAGTGGAAGAAGTGCTTCTTTTGACTCCTTTTGCATCATGGGGCAGGTTTAAGAATATGATCAATAATATAGCGACCATATTT
Source organism: Betta splendens (assembly GCF_900634795.4). Classification (NCBI taxonomy): domain Eukaryota; kingdom Metazoa; phylum Chordata; class Actinopteri; order Anabantiformes; family Osphronemidae; genus Betta; species Betta splendens. The sequence continues at coordinate 7,081,001 of NC_040886.2, read as the reverse complement.
TTTGGATGAGATGTAGAATTTTACACATCGTCTCCGTCTTTTCTTCTCTAAATAGAAGCCTGTGTTGTTGTAGTGCCTGTCATTTCTCATACTGAAAACCCGACACACCGAGATAATGTTTGTGTTTTTCGTGGCGTGCTATAAATGCATCTCCTCTTCCTTCCTTGTTTTATATCTCTAATGACACTCGCTACAGGTAAACAGGCGGAAGCGGCTGCGCAATAAAAGGGGGAAACAACCAACCCGCCCGCTCGTGAGCACGTTTGTGGGGACTGATGGCGTCAGAGAGGCCTTTCAGTCCATCGCGTTGTTGCACTGGCTTGTGTTCCATTGTGCGAGGCCGGCGTTGTTGTGTCACCGCGCGCCGCGTTTGCGTCGTTCCAGCTCTGAGTCAGTTCTGGAGGCACATGGCGTGCATGCTGTCATCACAGTGCAGACCCCCCACAGCTGAACAGTCACAGGATGATCCCTCCCTGATCTGACACGCACAGATCAAACGCCTCCGTGCAGCCACTTGTGCAGTTTGACTTTGTTAGCCGCTGATTGATTCCTCCTCTTTTTAAGTATTCAGAAGTGCTCGGGCCGGCCGCCAGCTGCGCCGGGGATGACAGTTCACAATTGCAGCCGAGATACGGAAAGCCATTAGCCATCTGGATGGCGTTCGGCGGCCGCACCGCGCATAGATCTTCCTGCGCCGTAGAGGCATGTGTCTCCCATGAGCCCAGAGTTTCTCTCCCTTCTACAACCAAGCGGGTGCCTGAGCTCACAAACTGTAGACTCCCATTGATCGTTCTATCCCAAACGGCCGAACTACAGACGCTCCTCACTGTCTCTGTCTGTGAATGACAGAACTTGTGAATCAGGCCCATGCGGTATTTTCCGTTTGCGCGCTGGAAGGGCGATGCACTGCGCGCTATTGTTCAGTGGCGTTTGGAGATAACGGAGCTCGGAGAAAGGCCGGATCAGACGGAGGCCGGAGGAGACTGTAATGAGGGCGCGTGGGTCGAGGGATCAGAGGCACAGTGTGACATATTAATCTTCTTCTCCCTCGGGAACCTGGCGACGACCAAGGTACGAATAGGAATTCGGTTTGCAGGCGGCAGCACAGATTTTGGAGTGAACCGTTCTATTACAACGCATAGTAAAGCCATTCATATGGTCGTCTTAAACACAGCGACAGGTACAAACAGGACAAAAAGACAAGGTTACATCTCATGTGATTGTCAAAGGTGTTTTCAAAAAACTCTTAATATAAAGAGTGATCATATTTTAACTCACATGTATAAAATGCTTTATAGTATTTCTTAGGGTTCACTCAGTTTTGTAGTGTGTTGACGTTTATACTTTGCTCTGATTCTCTTGTAATTAGGTTTAATTACTTTGTCATGTTTTTAAATACACGTCCATCATCATCTTACTTCCCTTCCTTGTCTAGAATTCAGTGGGACATTTCCGATTAGTCTTAAACCTGCTTGTTGACGCCCCCACCAAGCAATTAGCAAGTCTTGATATAACATCAGCACAGGGAAAGCGGGCGCTGGCCCTGTGCATTGCTCGCATATGTAATCCATCTCCTTTCTCTCCTCGTTATTGAGTTATGCAAATCATCATTGCAAAAGCACTAAACACAGTATAGTACAGTATATACACATATCCCAAAATGTCAAACTTCTCTTCAAAGGTCGGACATTGGATGGATGTGGTCACGTTCTACCCTCCCTCTAGGACAAACAGCACGTTTCCTACAATCTGTCCCACCAGTCATTTACTGCAGTGTGTAATTATTTACACATTTCAATAACTCAATGACGAATAACAAATGACGGCAGAGTGTTGTCATTTTAAGGTGCCCGGGGGCCTGCTGCTCGTTCAGTAGACCGGGGGAACGCTCATCTGGCTCCCTGCCGTCTTTCCTTCATTACACTATGAGCCTAAAACCCCCCAAACCGACGTTACCACAGCCCGGCCGCGTGGATCCCCCTGTGCTCAGCGCCGCTCATCCAAGCAGGTCCGCTGAAGATCTGCAGGGTGTGATGTCATGGGGCAATTTTCATGACTAAAGCTTCCTGTGAACACGCTAAATCCACCCAAGTCAAAGCACTGATGAGCTGATTACTGATTATCAACCAACGCTGTGGCCTGCAGCCTTTTCTGATAGAAGCACAGGAGCAACTGAATGGAAACACCGATCAGATCCTCTGCTTTGACACACTTGTGTGAAAAGGATGGTGCTCTTAAACTCCTCGAGCTGCGTGCGCGGTGACATCACTGTAGTGGTCTGGGTCCCCAGAGATGAGCCGCTACATGCTGCTAAAAACCCATCATTATGGGCTGCATCCACTACAAAATCCAGAACACATTCAATGAGTTTGCAAATCCACACAAGGCTCGGTTAACATTTCCTGTGAATGCGAAGCGGCGCTGGAGAGCTCAGGCTGTGTATAAAGGTGGCCTTGTGCCTGTGTTCAGGTCCACGGAGGCCTCATGCAGGTGCTACCCGTTGACTGGAGATGAAACCCAGCTGGCTGCATATACAGAGTACAGTGTTAGACCCTACTGGAAGGAGGACACGCGAGAACAAAGAACAAACAAAGCCCAGCGCGAGATCAGGCCACATTATTTAATTTCCATGTGCAGAGAAACACGTGGCGTGACGAAGGAAAGCGCATCCTAACGATTCCTTAATGACGCTTAAGCTCCGCCGAAGCTCTGCAAGTCGTGGAAAGAAAAAAGAGCTGCATAGATCTAATAAATGTCTTCAGTCACTTTGGCATCGGATGAGATTTGTGTTTAGGATTTATGATACTGCAACTGATGCAAGACCTGGGAGAAATAGTGCAACCTTTAAAAAGACTCCTCACTTTATTCTTAGTAAAGAGCGTGCATGTGATCTAATGCACAGAGTCTACGGCAGAATGACATCACCTACAGAGGAAGCAGTGGAGCCTGATGAACATCTGTAACTTGTTTGCTCGTTAGAACTATGAGCTGCGCGACAGGCGACTAAACACAGAACAGGTGAAAGGAGTCGTGTTATTCTCACAATGTTGAGGTTTATACTTCGTCGCAGTTTGACTTAAGGACACTGCAGATCGGAAGCTTCTCGCCGCTACTTCAGCTGCTTTCATAATGTCAACATTTCTCGTCTACTGGAGGTAAGTAAATGATTTATCTGACCCAGGATCCCAGCGCAGATCTGAATCATCCTTGCTACATTACCTCCTCGTTTCTCTCCCGCTGACAATCAGGCGTTGAGAGAAAAGCTCTCAGCGATCTATCACACACACTCCACCCGTTTGTGTTTCCATCACAAAGAGCCGCCGGTTTCAAATCTTCGGTTATTTGCAAAATGACCCGCGTTTGTTCAACGCCCGACCTCACCCTCCGCCCATTCACTCTTCACCTTCACAATGTCTGCTCTAAATAAGACTCTGGGTGCAATCAATTCTGTTATCCCTCAAATCAGCAATCCAATATGGCTTTTGATGGAAATAGATTGGCTGGAGCGGGTCAGCTCTCGTGCTGCCAGGATGAACATGCAAATGACTCCAATCTGTTTTGAATCTCAAGTAGTCGCCCTCGTCGATGAAGGAATCTAATCAGGCGGCGCCTCCTACACCTCATCACCTCGGCTTATCACAGACTACAGTACCGCTGGCTTGCGCGCTGTAGCACATATCGGTTAACGTGGCGCAGGGATTAGCCGGTCCGCCTGCAGCAAACAGCACGACAGCCGGGGGGACTCTTCACCTCGTGATCACGGATGCATGATGTGGATTTCAACAGCTAATCCATGCACGAGTAAATACACTGCACCGCGCTCCGCTTTTCAAAGATTTTCCAGAGGTGACCGATATCACGATCTGACCTCATCATTTCATCCATTAAACCTGAAATCGGTCTGAAAATCAATGCTAGCTTTATATTGTGTGCGCCGCAGAACGGAGGAAGAGCAGCGATGCTCCGGGCAAAACCTGGAGTCTTTGTCATTTGCTGAAGCTACAGCAGCTCCGACGTCTTCGTGATAATCTCTTGCCCCCACTGGGGGCAACACTTAGATCAACATAACTCCTCCGTCCCCAGGCGAGCTCCCCTTGTCTCTTCAGTTGTTATCAAGCAGCCAGAGGTGGTGGGAGAGGGCAAAGGGCAAGATCTCTATCTTCATGCCCCACAACCCACTTCTGCAGAGGAATCTGCCTCCAAGCGGCGTTCAGCAGTCGGGGCGTCGGAACGCATCGCGCGTTCGGGTGAAGGAAAGAGCGCAGCAGCACGGAAGCTCAAGGAAAAACAGGAGAGGTTCCCAGACGACAGTTAAGTAGACGATGAACCGGGGCCTGCAAGACATCAGGAGCACCATCACAGCTCAGCTACAGGTAACGGGCCTCGTTCACACACCTGGGAGCCACAGCTGTTGCTGGATGCGCTTAGTTGCAAGCAGCTGTCTCAGGTGCTGGACCGCAGCATCACCATCGGTTGGAGTCGCCGACGTGCAGCGAGCAGCATCTTTGGCTGACGGAGGAGTCGACCCTCATAGTTCGCCTCAGATCGCAGCTCAGGCCACTCTCTGTCTCACGCACGAACAGAAAGAGGCTCTCGTCTTGTTTTTCTCATTTCCTGCTTCTCTCTTTTCCCTCTCTCACTCATAGAGAGGGAGGGAGAATAAAGGGGGGGGGGCGCAGTTTAAATATCATTTCCTTCACAAGGTTCTGCAGGTGTGCAAAAGGTTACAATAGCACAATCCGGTTTCGCAATCAGTCATCATTGCCAGGACGCCATCAATAATTTATACGCTGGATGAAGAATAAGCCCGGGTTTGACATTTTCAGAGACAGAACATCGTGAGTCACAGGCTTTTTCGCCGCTCTCTCGTGTCCTGCACCTCCTTTTAGAAATAACCTGTAATGAAGGTTAATGGTTGTGGGGGAACGCAGAGAGTCAGGACTGAACCAGTGGCGCACCCAGTCGGATGAGTGTCTCGCTCCCCGGGAGATAAAGTTGTAAATGTTAATCAGACTCACCAACAACATCTGGTTTGAGAAATCAGCTCAGAGGATACATGATAAACAGCCTATCGTATTTTGTGTTTATTTTGAAAGGGTGTATGGCAGTGAATACGCTTGTTTGCATAAATATAAAGAAAGAGTTTGCAGCAATTGTTTGGTTTATTCACGTTTGGATTTGGGGCTTGTCTGGCGGCCGATGCAGCTCCTGATCAGGTACGACAAGTGTGTCACCCTCATCTCAGCTGCCCTCATCCTCTGAGTCAGAGACCCCCCCCCATGTCTGTTCAAAGAGAGACTGATGTAAAACAATGGCTGTTTATTGGCAGGGCTGACTCATTTATTCGCCTTTTCATCACTGTTGCATCGTGGTGTAGGTGTTTCCTAGAAATTAAAGCTGGATATTCCACACAGCAACGATAAAAAAACGCCGTTGTTTACCTTTTGTCCGTGTTGCTAATTAAAATCGCTCGCACAAAAGCATCTACATTAGCAGACAACCAGTGGCATCCTCTAAATCCACCACCAACACAGCAAACGAGCCGACGCCAAGCAGCACAATGGAAACGGGCCCCGTCTTCGACACTCGCCCGACGTTTGCAGACGTGTCACGGACCAACAAACAAACTGAATGTTCGAAATGCCGCGAGTGACCTCCGATCACAGCGGCAAATATATCGCGCTCCAGTAAGAAATTCTTTATGATCACTGCCTGAGACCGACTGCACCATGAATCAGTCCACTGCTGTGGTTGTGGACTTCTGTGTACGTGCTCATAAATCTCATACAAACCTCACACTCAGTCTCCAAAAAGCTACTTAACCTTTAGCCGAGCCCTTTTTATTCAGCCTTTTCCAAAGTCAAGAATATTTTGGAAAGCTGTACCTCATCTGTAATCACAATATAAGTTTGGGATTATTTGCTTAAGAACTAAATTAATTGAATAAAATTGGGTTTAGCAGACCATAATGTGCCAATAAACAATACATATAATTTCAAGTCCTTTGATTGTGATACATTTCTCCAAGGTAATGTTTATTTTATGGCTTTCAAATACTGCACGCTGCTTATGTCCATCATCACAAAACCTATAGTGATGTTTTTGAAAGGCATGAGCTGCTGTCGCTCCAAAGCGTCCGTCTCCTCACACACTGGCTGTTACGCTGCCAGAATTTGAGAGTGTAATAGAAGCAAGGCAGGAACCAGCATATGTTAGTAATAAAGCATGTCATGAGGTAAAGAGACATATACCTTCTCCTGTGCTAATCTCTGCCATATGCTGCTAGTTCGGGGGGGGGGGGCAAACGCCTTCAGCCAGCGTCGAGTAAAAGAAGACGTCCAGGAAAGAGCCGGTCGGTACTGGACGTGTGGGCCTGATGTTAAAAAAAAAAAGGTATCACTCACACGTGTCCACTCCACTGGGCAGACTGCAGATACAGTCTGTGGTTCAGTGGGAACGAGATCAGTCATGGTTCAGACACGTGCAGAGGCTCCCCAGTGGGGCCCTCTGAGTCTGATTTGACAGAACTATTAGAACCCGGCCAGACACGTCCGAGGGAACAATGGGGATCGCTCCATCAGGGCACAGGCAGAGTGTGGGCCCATTATTTCTGCACTGGATCTGAAAGCAGGACTGAAACAAAGAGCGAAGGAAGGATTAAGGCAGAACAGGAGAGTGGAGGGACGAGACCGAGGCCAAGCGCAGAGGGACCAGTGGAGGTGTCCGGCTCAACCTCGTGGGTGGTGAGTAAACAGGAGGAGAACCTGTGCGTCCACGTCACTTAAACAGAACAGTCTGCGCCAGAAACCCACCCAGTCTGAGCGCCGGCGCTGTGGCACGAGAGGTAATGGGACCCTGAATCAGCAAATCAACCAGCCCCTTGAGTGCTGCTAAGTCCCAGCATGTGCCTTTATTTACGTCGCTTTATAATGCCAAGCAAAGTAATCAAAGCATAATTGGGTCCAAAGCTCAACAATTGCTGGAAATGTTTTAACATCAAACAAGGGGCGATCCGTGAGGTCACCCGTTTTTCCATCCATTTGAAGCTGTACGTTTTAAAGTGTACTTGCATTTAACTGCCTGGTTCCAGGAAGTGTAGGCCAATACAGTGAAGCTGAGCTGACTTCAGGTCAGTAAAAGCACCTTGCAGCTGTTAACAACTTACATAAAGCTGCAGGTTAAGGCTGTAATAACACACCAGGGAGATTTGGATGCTTCATTTTTATTTATATATCTATCTAATATTGTAACTTGCCACAGAGCAGTAGAACAGTATATATAGTAGGCCATGGTTACTGTACTGCATATCCTCCACCTAAAGTATTTGCAGAGTGTGTTTATTTCTGCCACATAACTTGCTGTTTACTCAGCTGATGGCTGTGGATTCGTCATGTGCACACTCACGGCGGTTCACAGCAGTTCCCCAGGCTCCTCGTACTATAGCCACGGCATAAAGCTGCTGTAGACGCTGACATTTGCTGCTCTCGGTGAATGCGCCGGCATCTTTTTCACCTTGACTATTCCCCCCGTCAATATCCAGGACGGCCAAGGATGAAAAGAGGACAGAATATGAATGAATGGTCTTTAAAGGAACAGGGCGACGTTCTCGTTCTGCCTGTTTTCTCTCTATTTGAGGAGTAAGATATAGTCAGTTCAGTCGGAGGTTTTAGTTTGTTTTTTGGCCAATCGGACAGAGATAGATCATTATTTATAGAATATTAAAGACAGATTTGTCCACTATTGTAAAACTAAGCTAACTGACTTTTATTTAATGTGCTGTCTTCTGTAACGTTTCAGTCCAGATGGCACAAACCCCGTAAGAGTGTGGAACTATTCCTTTAATTCAATCAGGTCCTGCATTATGCTAAAGGTGAAGGCTTCATGCTAGAGGCTCAAATAATTTGGAGCGCTTCAGTCCATAAGAAACTGAATCGCTGCAGATACTGTCCCGCTGCTGGCTTTTTGAGGAACCGTGTCCTGATATGACGACGTTATCAGCTGGGCATTATCACACACACGCCCAGAGGAGGCGAAGTGTCGCGGCCGATGATTGCCTCACAAGTAATGAACTTATTAGCGCCGCTGCTGCCGGCAGCTCCTTTGACTCTCACTCCTGCGTTCCTGTTACACTACAGGTGAGACTGTGGCCACATAACTGGATCGGTGTAACGCTCCTTATTACTGGCGCTAACCACAATCACAAAACCCTTCGATGGGTCATTTGCAAACTTTCCCTATATAAAATAGTCAGGAATTCCTTCCACAGTTCACCAGCCGTGACTGGGTGAATATCCAGACGTGCTCTAACCTGCAGCTTACTCTATCAAACACTTCCCACTTCTTGCTTTCTTTGAAATTAGCCCGGCACTCCGCTCACTTCAAAGTGGGGAGACAAGTCAAAAGCTTGTTTACCAGTATATTCTCCATAATTTCCAGCCAGACTGCCTGTTACTTAAGCAGGATGATTCCCCACTAAACAACAACAGGGCTTCAAGAGCTGCACACAAAAAAAAAAAACCCAACGCAGAGCAGTAGATACTGATGCTTCACCTTGCTAATCCACTTGCTGGTACTTGTTTGCTCAGACTCTTCCTCCTGCTATAATAAGAAGAAGCCATTGCTTGTCTGGGTCTCATCTGTCACCCGCAGCTTCTCTTATGGATTTTCCTGTTTTGATCCTTGCCATCTGTGCCTCCTTCTCTGCCTCTGCCTTCCTTCCCAAGTCGGCGCGATGAACAATTCGTTCGTGGCCACGGCTTCAGTGGATTTGGCACCATGGTGCGCATTAGTTGTTCAACGTTATTTCGGTCCCCCTTTGGTATATTATTGTCTTAAATCGAACCCAGAGCTTTTCCAGGAGTCTGATAAAGGTAAAAGTGAACTGTCTTTGTCTGTGCTGCAAAGCATCTTAAAACGCAACTTTCCAAATTTCCTCCGCTTAACATTCATGGAATAAAGAAAGCAAAACACGTTATTCTAAGTGATTTTGAAGCAATAAGTGCAGTCTCTGGGCTGAAACTGTCGGAGCTATAACGGAGTAAATCTCATTTTGGCGTAAAAAGGTCAAGCATGGAAATGAGGAAAACCTACCAAATTAGTTCAAGCTGTAGCTCCGTCAGTGCTTCCTCAGATGACATCGCAGAACTGCTGTTCTATCTTGACAACATCGTTCATAAATATCGACTAAACTGGCCCAGATTGTAATATACTTGTAATTTGCTTTAAAATTTTAAATAACACAGGATAGTTTAACTCAGTCCGCCTTTAAATATGAATTACTGCTTCACTATGTGGACTATGGAGCATGAAGTCACTGTAGCAGCTGCATACATCAACATTCACAGCTATTTACACAACTCACTGAGCATAAGTGAAACTTAAATTACACTGATACACCAAAGAAAAGTTGGCCGACCTGTCGTACAGTAGGTGCTGCCAGCCGACATCTATCGCTTATCATTATTAACTGATGTCAATAAGAAAAGTTCTGCTGCTGGACCAGGCTTCATAAGCATTATTATTCTGGATATCACATAAGAAAACCTGTAATAGTCCCACAGTGGGGAAATTTTGTTAGTTCTGTGCATTTGACCCATCCCAGTGTGAGCGTTGCCGTACTGTATCTGTCCTTTTCTGCCTGTTTTAAAGGTTTCCCAGCCAGAGTCGTGCTGAATCCAGCTCCCAGACATAATGGGGACTGCTCTCCGACGGTACAGAGTGGCACCACTGCAGGCGGGAGTCCTTCCTGCCCGTCTGCCTGCCGTCCCCACAGCGTGTGTGCACCAGGCACCGGTCTCACACATCATCATCATCACCACCATCATCTACCGGGGAGCGAACAAAAGACCTGCGAATGAAATGGGACTTGCACTCTCTCACCCCCGTGCAGCGTCGCGTAGGAAAAGGTGTCTGGGAAAAGCTACTTGTCACCTTTGAATGTAAAGTGGTGGGGGTAATGTGGCGTGCTTGGCCCTACACTTCTGGCTTCCAGTGGAAAATCCCACCTCGCTAACACACCATAGCTGAGGACGTATTACACTGCTGTAATTTAGTATTTTTGTCTACACGCTGGTTTCCAAACTTGACTATGCAGCTGGTGATTGTCCACGTCTCTTAGAGTAAATGCAGGTGTGGCTTGCGGCGCTTACAGTATTTACCCAGCGAGAAAACACAAGTGTGAGGAAGTATAATGCAGTTATTCAAATGAGCTCAAATTACCTCTAAACAGTGTTGTATTTCACAGGCTACTGGCTCAACAAAGTTGTGGCTGCGCTGACTGTTGGTAACAGTCGACAATTTAGTATATTTGGAAGCTCTCTGATGAATATAAATCCAATATGTACCCACCCATTCATGTCTACTTGTTGGAATGTTGTAGAAATGAAGTGAATTATTCCTCATTATGTAATAAGCTAAAACTGTAGAAACACAGGAAATGTTTCCCATCAAGCCACAATAATTTTGGCTTCCCGTTGATGTCAATAAGAAAAGTTCAAACCACAAACCAAAATATTTTACATTCAAATGAGTTTATGATAAAAATCCTTCATCCAAATCTGCTCCGCCTATGAATAAAAGTGACTGATAAGGAGGTTGAGGTCCCTGTATATTACGTTGCACTAAACATACATACGTAAGGAAATCAAAGAACCACTGTGAGGCTGAGTCTCGTGGGAGACATAAGAAATAGCCCATCATACGGAGTAGTTTCCTGCTCTGACAGGATATCAGAGCTGAAGAAGGGAAACCCAACACCCACCTCCATATAATACTGAGTCAGACATGGTGAGAGGAGCCCCTGACATGAAGCGAGTGTGTGTGTGTGTGTGTGTGTGTGTGTGTGTGTGTGTGTGTGTGTGTGTGTGTGTGTGTGTGTGTGTGTGTGTGTGTGTGTGTGTGTGTGTGTGTGTGGGAGGCTGGCCATATGCTGCCTGTGCCAGTGCGGAGCTAAGCTGCAGTAGGTGTAAGCAGATAGATGCAGCCGGGGACAATTAAGGATCCTGTGTTGACGCCTGACACGTCAATTAATGAAACATGCAACAACATGTCCGAACACACCGTTGGAACAAACCCTTGCAAACACAGCATGAACAGTACTTAGACCTACAGCTGCATTTCTATCATACATCTCACAGCAACGCTTCCTTCATGTGTTCACGTGTGCTACCACAGTCTTGTACAGTATTCATTTACCTCTTTAACTTAATTTTACTTGACTTTGTTTGTGTACTGCTGCCACCACGTTGTGTGTATGGGACCTACATATGAACACAACACACACTCCATCACCTCCGCAGTAATCTGGCTCATCAGCGGTGGGTCATTCGGGAAATAATGGTAACGTCAGGCTTTCCCCTAACGCGATGTGTTTGTTTTCCTTCAGCTGATTTTTACTTTAGGAATTTTTTAGTGTTTGGAACAGATGGAAAATCAACAGGCCTGTGCTGCCTTTATTGTACACAGAGTTCTTCATGCTTTTTTTTGCCTTCTGGGGCTCCACACAAGTCACATGACTGTAAACTATGAATAGTTGAATGGGAACTACTCATGTTTACATATAAATTCATAGCTGCAGTAGTTTGTACCTGTCTGTGCTGGAGGCCATAGCTTCCTGAGGTTTGGACTTTCCAGAGAAGTTACAGCTTCAGGCCCATGAATATTTTAGCACATAAACCCTGCGACAGTAAGAGTTGCTCCCAACTTTCCGTTTTTGCAGCGTGTTCACTTGTAACCTTTGACCACGCACGTTTTCTCACCTTTGTAATTAAGTTGCAGATATGCCTGACTCCTCATTTTCATCTGACTCGCTACAACAAAGCCAATCTGTATATTTCTCAAATGTCAAACCGTTTTACACAAAAGGCTGTTATTTAGCTCACGACTAGCGTGGAAGCTGAGAGGTTCACCAGAGCCAACGAAAACAAGTCAGCTCTAATAAAGACATTCATCAAGCGACGTACAGAGCTGAGCTACCTGCATTTTAGAGTAATATGAACGAATCACCTCCATTACTCCCACAGGGAAAGAAAGGCAGAATGGACGATCGCTGGCAGACGGTGGCTCGGTTAAGGTGAAGACACCCTCAGATCGACTGACTGTGTGATTTTACTGGATGTGCCCGTGCCTTATCTGTCGCTGCAGCCCCAGTGTGGTGTCTCGGGGGTTTAGAGGTCCTGCAATGGCACAGTAGGAAGAGTGGTGGAGGGTGACATCAGCCGCGATACCCAAGTTCCCGAGCGCTCAAAGCGGGACGGAACCATCAGCGCACGTCTTCCACAGCTGAGCCCGGACTGCAGAGGGCGGTCCGAGGGAGCAGCGTGACTCAAGACTGACATTAAATATTGTGCAGTGTGAAATGATCACAATAGTAAACGCTCTGAATGTGACTGCGCAGCTGAAGCCGTGCCATCACGCGGTCCCGAGGAGAAGAGCGCGAGCGGAGGAAGCCGGCTGACAAAAGCTTTCGCTGCGGCTTCACAACAACAAGCTGCTCTCAGACGAAGTGCTCCTCTCGCGGTGGCAGCCGTTCCGCGGGCGAATCATCAGCGCGGCCACAAAGTCTTAACTAATTTTCTGCGTGTGCAATGCCTCCCTTTTGTCTCCCTCGCTCTGTAACTCAGTTTTAGTCACATCACTCTGCATAATGCATGATAGCACACAGGTCCCCCCAAGGCCTTTCATTACGTAAACCTGTTGCAAGACGAGCCGCGGCAGCACTTTCACCACATCCATCAAACCGGGGGTGAAGCATGTGCTCGAGAGGGCTGTGATTTATTGCTGGTTAAGCGGCGGAGGAGCCGGAATACGATTACAAGTCCTCTGGAAGCACAAAAAGCAAAAAAAAAAAAAAAAAGTATTTCTTAACACTCGGGCGGCCACTGTGAAAGCGAGCGGGGAGGTGGCGTCTGTATCAGAATCAGCAGATGTGCACAGACATGAAAGACTCCGTCCTCTTCAGGTGGAGAGAAGCAACTCGCCTCCTCAGGGTCAGTGAAGGGAGCGCCAGCAGGGAGGACCCCTTCCATTAAAAGCTCTCAGAGTGTGTGTGTGTGTGGGGGGGGTCGGCTCTGCGTCATCGGTTTGTACATTAACCACGCAGCCACATACACAACGAGGCAAAGACAGATTTGAGAGAATAATGACAGCAACATGACAGAAGACTGCACAGCGAATGCAGTTGTTTCATTTTAAAGGCAGAAACAGACTCCTCGGCTGATGTCTTCCACTTAGTGCGAACATTCCTCAGCAGGAATGGGAATTGAAATTTCGTGCGACCCCTTCTGCGGTGACTTACAGCACTGATTACTCACCGCCTGCATTTTTGCCACAGATCAGGTGCTGCCAGGGCTGCAGGGACCCCCACAGCTCCGCGTCGCCGCTGATCGCCTGCTCCAGGGTCTCCACCGTGAATTTGGGGATCCCGTTATCGCGCTCGAGCAGCGCACTGCGCAGCACCCGCGCGTACACCTCGCGGAAGGCGCTCTCCATGCACGCGGCCAGGTAGATCGCCGCGTGCTCGTGGACGCGCGCCGCCACCCTGCTGTCCACCATCCACCTGAAGAACTTGCCCACGTTGAAGGTGAGCCCGCAGCGCACCGACTTGCCGCGGCTGTACTTGTCCGCCTCCGTGCTCATGTTGTACAGGGACAAGGCGCCGAGGGCCGCGCTGATGCAGTTCACGGACACGGTCCACGACAGGACGATCTTTATGGCACTTTGGATCTCATATTTGGTGCACTTGGCGTAGCGCAAACTCAGGCGCTGCGCCTCCTTGGCGACGCGGACCAGGGCCCGGCTGACCAGCGCGGAGAGCCGGAGCAGGACGTCCTGCGGAGGCGTCGGCACGCGCATCCCCTCGTCCCTGCTCAAGGCGCTCGCCACTTCCCCGAGGCTCCACGGCACGTCCTCTAGCTCGGGTAGTTTGGCGCACTGCACGGTGCACTCCAGGATCTCGGCGTCTTCGACCAGGACCGTGTTAACAGTGTCCAGGCTGTTGTGTCGACTGTGCATCGAGTCGGTTAGTTGCCAGTAATTCGCTCCATGTGCATCTGAGCAGCACAGCGACGCACTGGAAGATCTGAAGGAGTCGGCGGCTCCACCATAACCTGAGTCTAGCGTCAAATCCTCCAGGGTCCTCGCTACTGACTTGCTACTCCTTGCCATAACTGCACTTCATACTGTATAAGGGGGCTTGGCAAAAGTGGGGGAAAATACTATAGACGGTGGGGCGTTCGCACGAGCCGCGCTAATAAATAGCGTATTTCCGTAAAAGTCAACGCGAAGCGTCCCTATAAAGTTAAAGAGTAGTATCTGACTACGGCGCATCAACAGACGCACACTGCTGGACCAGCGCAGTGCCTGACAGATGGAGGCGGGGCTGTGCTCAACCGAGAGCAGCTGTCAGCCAATGAAACGTCAGGACGGAGCAACGGAGAGTTTTAATTGGCCAATTTTCCAGAATCAATAAAAAGTCATTGATACAGCGGAAGATAGGGCTTATTGTTAAAAGGTCATGAAACTGAAGCAAACGTGTTTTTTCATTGCCTATGACATTCTTTTGAGAATAAATTTACTTTTAAACGTTGTAACCCCATAAATCTATATAAAAAAGTGTTTTATGTGAAATTAAATGACATATGCAATAAATAATAAATCACATATTAGAGTAGAAGTAGCAGCGTTTACATAACCATGTTTAAAGTACAAGTTCTCCAGAGGATCTAGCTTTTTACATATTTTCTCAGGGCCCATGTCTGATCGTAACATGACTCAAGACCATTAATAATAGATTGCATGCATAATGTATCCTTCTCTGTTCCACTAGGAGAAGTCATTGAAAAGATCCGAATTACTTTCAAGGTCACTCACATGATCTATAGCCTGTTCTTTCTCCCAAAGCCACAGCTCAGTGGGGTCTGCATCAGTCCCTGCCCCACCACCCCCACCCCCTTTGTTCTAATAAATGAAACTGAGGCCATGATGGACATGAGCAAATGCAATTTAAATGAGAAGTAGATTGTTTAAGTTAAACATACTACAAATAGCTGCAGACTTGCTGCAACACTGATAAACCTGAGGCAAGTCATTTAGGTGCTCAACTGATATAAACTGTGATATGGGTGAAGATAAATATAAACTGCTGGCAAAATATATACATCATCAGAAGATTTTTTTTATTGACCTGGCCCAAAGGGGCTGAGTTTTCATCAGAGATGCAATGAGACTAGTTTCTGGCATTGAAAGCAGGTGTGTCGTCATTCTGGTGCAACAGTGAATCCTAGTGTTGAAAAGATTCAAAGACAAACAACACATCAATTTAAAAACTAGATGGAGTAAAAATACACTGAATAATCCATAAAACAGACCTCTTCCCAAACGTTTGTAAGCATGTTAGGTCTCTGTTTATAGGTAGGGTGGCCAATCCTGTTCCTGATCCTCACCTTGCTGCTGATCACCATGGTAAGGTGTGTTAGTTGGCTTTTCTAGCTAGTGATCCAGTGAAAACAGCTGACCAACGTATTCCAACTTTATAGGGATTTGGAAAACCAGCAGGACAGGACCATAGAGGACCAGTATTGGACACCCCTGAAAGGTGCTAACCAAAGACTTCACAACAGTTATGTCACCTGTCCCTAACTTCAGAGAGAAAACCATAGTTAATATAGTTATTATCATTTGCTTCACAGGTTGCTCTTTGACAGCTCAGTTGTCGTTTTATTATGAAAGGCATCCAAGGATTTCCAGAGGCCATTTATATATACACATATGTATATCGCTAATTGGCTTTTCCAGCTGAGGGCTGATTTAATCTAATTTAATTGGTAAAAGGCGACGGTAAAACTGGTAAAGATGCTGTGCTGCAAAGGCTTTTAAAACCTATACTGCATGAATACAAAGCAATGATAATGTTGTCAGCATTGCGTTTACAACCATTACAGATGATGTTTTTCCCGAACACGTACTCTAATATTATATATTATATAACATTAATATTTAGGACACAGTATTGCAATCTAGCTGTAGAAAAGAGCTGTAACTTTGCAAACATGTACTATACCTTTCATTTTTGCAAATTTATAAATTAGTTGTACAGGAATATAATTCAGGGCTCACAAATAGTAAGCCCTTGACTTAAAATCCACTTATGATGTCATAATCATTAAAAGAACTATAGTAAGAAAGGAAATACAAGTTAAAAAATACTTACAGTAGATAAATGTGTGTTAAATGTTAAAATACATGTAACTCAATTAAAAAAAACATTTGGTTAATACTGCCACCTAGCGTCCATTTATAAAACTACACCGACACTGATGTAACCCAGACTAGCACAATAGTAGATGAGGTGAAATATAATTGGTTCGTTTTCAAGTCGAGTTGACTTTACTCATAAGCAAAAATAATGCAAAGTTTATATTGTTAACATGTTTGTTCAGTTGCCACATATTTTGTCAATATCCAATAAAACATAAAGCGTTTGTCTGTAGTCACAACTGCTTAGTAACTTCTTGTTAAAATGAATTCATTTAATTAAGTAGATCATTATATTTCAGTTTCCTTAACGTGTTTGTTAATATGTCAAAAACACTGATCAAACCACTGTTGTGCTGTTCTCTATAGAGATTTACAACATATAACAGCAGCCCAGTGTGTTTACCCTATATAATAATACGACAGCTAAGCCTTTATGTAAGTGAACGTGGCTGCGCAGACCACAGGTACACCTGATTAGAGGCACAGCTCGCGCCCTGACCTGCCTCTCCACGCGGCATGTGCTCATCCGGGCACTTCTGTGCGAATCACGTAAGTCGATCCAAACCGTAAAATCAGCTGCGCTTCTCGGATATTTTTTGCATTAATTTTTGCCCTGTGCTTTTTGAACGGGGCGGCAGTTGCGCGTTTATTGGCGGACACAACGGCGCGTGGACGTCGCAGCGGCGGGAATCCAGCGCGGACATGTAAGCGAGCACAGGCGAGCACATTACGGAAACGTGACGGAGGAAGGCTTTCATAAGAGCTACTTGTGACCAATCAGGGCGCTCCGTTCCTCCCTGCGTGCTCCTGGTGTGTTGATACAGAAAGGACAGCTTGCATGGCTGACGGCTTCACCGGGCGCTACGACGCATACACGCCGTTTTACCGTGTCGGTGAGTCGGACTGTGCGTTAGCTTTTGTGAGACGTTACGCGTAGAAAGGCGCGAGATATTGCTGTTTTGTTTTGCGTGTTGCTACGTCCGCTAGCTCGTGACACACGGGCTTCACCCGCGCGAGCGCTGACGAAAATATCACAAGTGTGGTGGCAGTGAACGGGCCCGCGACGGAAAGGCGATTTATTCCTGTAAAACGTGTTCAGCCGAGCGTTGAGCCGTTGTTCCGTGCGCCCCTGCGGTCCACGCAGCCACCGATGGTCGGAACACCCAACTCCGTGGACAAAGTCATGGAGCAAGGCTGAAGTCAGCGAAGGTTCTGATACCGAAGCCACGTCGCGGATTAAAATTCACTTCGTTCCCGGGAGCCAATTTGCATCAAAATAGCCCAAGGGGCCGTCTTTTGTTGTTTTTGGGAGCATTTTCCCGAGAGTAACCGCCGACTGGGATCAACAGAGACCACGGGAAACATGGTGGTCAACACCATCCACTGGTTCAGGAAGGGACTTCGGCTGCACGACAACCCGTCGCTGAGGGACTCCATCCGGGGAGCGGACACGCTGCGCTGCATCTACATCCTGGACCCCTGGTTCGCAGGCTCCTCCAACGTGGGGATAAACCGGTGGAGGTAAGAATGCGGTGGGACGTTGGTTTCGGGAAGATGGGCGCGTGATCAGCGGCGACAGGATGAGCAGATTGTTTGACAGTTCCCAAAATTAACCAGAACCGTCCACAGGCCTCAGCCTCCAATGCAGCGACGCTGCCGTTAATTCAGATTGTATACGGTTTGAATGTTTAGTCAAGACATTATTCGTTATTTTAGAAGATTTGAATAATACGTCTGAAGGTAAAACGAATGAAGGGGTCAAAACGTGGGAACCACCTCCTCCAGCTACTGTGACCTCCAATAATAAACACAATAGAGCATCTAACAGCCTCATAGTAAACAGTCATTAATTACAAGCTTGCAAAAGTGGAAGTCACTGTTGAGTTGCTGCTTTAATTTGCATTGGATTGCACTGGTGGACCGGGAGTTCTTTTAATTACAAAATAACATCTTGGCAGTTACGCCTATGTAATTAGTCCTTTTAGACTGCTTATTCTAGTTGTCAGAAAACCACATCACGTAGGTCATTGATAAAATGTGGTTGAACTTGTGTGTTTTTGCCCTATCATCACGAGTTGAATAATCTGAGTTTGTTGGATCGTCTTTAAATACTGCAATCAGTTGCCTATGGGTAGTGAGGGTATTAGGATTTTCCATGAATCATATATTTAAAACCAAACAGCACAAAATGCATGATTATAAACGTTTCCCTACAAGAGAAATTACAATATATTTTTTTAGTTAACAATTAGGATTTCTTCTTTGAGTCTTTGAGATTTTGATTAGTCTGACAAATCCAGCTTTGTAAAGTACCCAGATGTTCTAGTATACCTTGAGCTTTAGCTTGGAGCTACTGGCCAGATGTCGGCGTGTAAGCACAGGCCAAAAGAAACGCCGCGTAAAGGCTGCCAGCAGCAGGAACGGTGCCTAAACATGATTACGCTGGTCACTTTTACCATTTACTCACTTTGCTGCTCTGACCTGAATGGAGAACTGAGAAATTGCTGAGAAATTGGGTCAGTGTGTTATGGCCATTACATCACACCCACTGTCTGCTTTGACCTACATTTAATGCACACACTCACCAGACTCTACAACCCCACCCTTTGAGTCAGCTCCCCGCTTTCATTTGAAATGCATATTGGAATAGGCCATATGTAGATCAGCACATACAAGCACATTGTTCAGATTTACAGTTGCTGGTTTAAAGCAATAATCCAGTTTTATATACTATACAGGAGCAGCATCACTAGGATGTTTTACTATATCTGAATGAACCATTCTCTTGCTTCTCCTACATTTTTGTCTGTATGTTTCTGATCAGTGGGAACAAGTCAATGGTTCATGATTGTCACTGCCAGTTTACTGCTGCGTGTGGAATTATGATAAAGAAACCACAGGGAAATATAAATGACAATTCATATTCCATTCATATTTCATGTGGGCAATATTGAAAGATATTTTACATAAATACACAGAAGTAAATTTTAGGCAATTTTAGGCAGGCTCCAGAGGTCACATTCTGTGTTGTGTTCATCTTGTCTTGCTGTTACTGGTCTTAAAATTTTATGGTTTATCCGATTTCACCACAAGGGGGCAGCCTTCACCCTTTAAAACCATGCGGCGGTTTATGCACCTATCATGATTGCGTTGTCAAAACTTGTTACCTTTTTAAGTCGAATAAAGTAAATTATTTTAAATATTTAATCATACCTGACAATCAGATTGTCTTAGTGAGAACCAAACCGTGGTCAGTATTTTTTTCAAGTAATATATTATTATAACTAATATTAAAGCCTGTTTAAACATTCTTACAGAACAGTCAAGTTGTTTTAATGTTTTGGGCATTTGACCTCTGGTTTTAAAACAAATGGAGGGGATAGGTCATCACACTGAAGACCTGCACAATAACAATGAATGAATGAAATGATGAAAGCTTCATTCCACAGGATTCCTGATATTGTTGGTGCCTGACACTGTTTCTCATTCACTGCAATTCAGACTAATGTTATTTGTCTAAGACAAATAATTACACTGTTTATCATACTTTATATAATGTAGACTTCCCGAGTTTTTATGATAAAGGCTATGCTTTTCCTCATGGCAGTCCTCATCAGATGTAATGATTTTGTGTCCTATTAAAATGGATTTCAATTCAGAATGACTTCAGAAGAGTTAATTTGTAACTGTGTGTGTGAGTGAGAGTCAATAACTCTTGGTACTACTACAACTACTGTACAATTTCAATAATGTTAAAAGAGAAGTCAATGCTTCATTACTTGAGGAAATAAAGGTCAGTCAATCTGAAAACCAGGGTGAAAAGAAAAGAGGGTGTGGTTGAACGTGTGGTTTGCTTCTATCTGAGGTATGAAGTGGTTGCAATTAAGGGCTCAATTCAATAATCTAATATATAAAATAAGCTCTTAGTCCCTGGGAAAGTACAGATTGTTGTAAAAAGTGATTTTAAAAAAGATAATTTTATCTTCTCAAAATTGTCGTTATTTGTAAATCTCTTGTCAGCCATGTAACACCCAGCAGTGGCAGTTTAGACATAACTAGGATTAGTCATTTTATTAGTGCACGCTATGTAACCACGCTTATGACGCACATAGTCAATTAGCTGTTCCTTCTTTCTGTTTCAGGTTTTTGTTGCAATGTCTCGAGGATCTGGATGCCAGTCTGCGCAAACTCAACTCCCGCTTGTTTGTCATCAGAGGCCAGCCTACAGATGTCTTCCCTCGAATTTTTAAGGTATGAGTGTGTGGAAATAGCAATATATAATTTCTAGCACTTTGTTTAGCATCACCTTATGTGAAACTGCCGTTGCATATTATTGAGCTGTGAATGTTTCAGATTAATAATGTTGGTCATTTCTTTCTCATGATATTGGAGTCAGTGTTGGTTCAGTTCATTCATCAAGCGTTCAATCACCTTTGCTGAACTCCCTCACATTTAAATGTCTTTCTGTTCAGAACTATACAGTAATGCATGTCTTTTGCATTCTTTCAGGAATGGCAAATCACCCGCATGTCATATGAATATGACTCTGAGCCATTTGGCAAGGAACGGGATGCAGCCATCCAAAAACTGGCTAGCGAAGCTGGTGTGGAGGTCATGGTGCAGATTTCTCACACCCTCTACAGTCTGGACAAGTGAGTGGCTGAATAGTATTGGCTAAAAATAAATTTCAAAATGCTGAAAAAAACACTGCTTCTCTGTATTTGTGTGATTGTTGTTTACTGATTGTCTCTACATAACTTATGTCAACATAAAGGATCATGGAACTCAATGGTGGCCAACCTCCTCTCACCTACAAGCACTTCCAGGCCCTCATCAACCATATGGATCCCGTCGAGCTGCCTGCAGAGACAATCACATCAGACGTCATGAAAACATGTGCCACACCAATCAGTGAGGACCATGATGAAAAGTTTGGGGTGCCGTCTCTGGAGGAGCTTGGTTAGTTTCACAGCTTGTTTATTAGTGCCATACCACTTTTTGACTTGGCACACATTGAAAATTGCATGAAATAATTAACTTGGACTATATAAATAGTAATTGAATAAGTTAGAATGCAGTTATCTAAAGGGACAAACACAAGGCTGTTTATGTAATTTGTTACATTATAAAACAGTAGGTCTTTATGGATGGAGTTTGGCGGGGTAGCCTGGTAACGAGGGCTGCAGATGCAAAACATTCCGTGCAACACAGAAAAAGTCCTTTATGCACAGGCAGCCAAAATTGCTCTAGATTAAATGTTTCCTCGTGAATAATCATTCAGCATAACCCTGGGATTGACCACAAGACCCAAGCCAAGCAAACAGAAAGGTCAGGTAGCAGTTTACAAAAAGTAAAAAAGCAGCCGGTTGCCGGTTCTGGTAAATGTTAATTGGCAACAAAAGGCCGTCTCTTTCAAAAAGATGGAAAGTGTGCGGGGAAAAGAAAAGTAGCGGCATGAAGTAAAGCACCTCATCTGTTAGACATGGTGGTCATGTAATGCTGATGTTTGCACCACAGTGCCATTTACTGGAGATTTCACTGCTCCAGATCACGTCTAGTTAAATGTGAAGGGAAACCAATCGTGTAATTGTTTTTCAGCTCATTATGTTTCTAAGTATCTTATGGAATATTTGTTTTTTAGGTTTTGAAACAGAGGGCCTGACCACAGCAGTGTGGCCTGGTGGAGAAACGGAGGGGCTCATGAGGTTAGAGCGCCACCTGGAGCGAAAGGTAAAGGACCAAAGGCTACACAGCTGAAAATAAATATTATATTGCTTTAGTCTATATGATATATAACACAGGTGCATTATTCAGTCTCTACAACCACCATTGTAGTTGTTGTTGGTCCTGACTGACCATGTTTTTACAGGCATGGGTGGCAAACTTTGAGCGGCCACGTATGAACGCTAACTCCCTGCTGGCCAGTCCCACAGGCCTCAGCCCCTACCTGCGCTTCGGATGTCTCTCCTGCCGTCTCTTTTATTTCAAGCTCACTGATCTGTACAGGAAGGTATGAATATCTAATAGTCACACCTAGTATTGTGAACAGAATAATAGGCCGCATTCATTCATTCATTCATTTATTCATTCATTCATTCATTTGCTGTGGTGTATTCTGACAGGTAAAGAAGAACAGCACCCCGCCACTCTCCTTGTACGGCCAGCTGTTGTGGCGGGAGTTCTTCTATACGACCGCTGCTAACAACCCTTGCTTTGACAAGATGGAGGGGAACCCTGTGTGCGTCCAGATCCCCTGGGACAGAAACCCAGAGGCACTGGCCAAGTGGGCAGAAGGACAGACAGGGTTCCCTTGGATAGATGCAATTATGACCCAACTGAGACAGGAAGGCTGGATCCACCATTTGGCGAGACACGCTGTGGCATGCTTCCTCACCAGGGGAGACCTCTGGATCAGCTGGGAGGAAGGGATGAAGGTAAGCATGAATAAGGATCAAACGAACATGTGCACAAAATGAATATCGGTGTACATGCAGTTGCTGCCACGATTACTAATCCTGCCACACATTGTGTCAACCATCAAACGCACAGGTCTTTGAAGAACTGCTGCTGGATGCAGACTGGAGTGTAAATGCTGGCAGCTGGATGTGGCTCTCCTGCAGTTCATTTTTCCAGCAGTTCTTCCACTGCTATTGCCCAGTTGGATTTGGACGACGCACTGACCCCAGCGGGGACTACATACGGTCAGTCTGCATATTCTTCTCCATCACTGAGTAGAACACACTGGCCTTTCATGAGCTGCCAGCAAAGTGTTAACCCCCCTGCAGCCACTTTATTGTATCAGTATTATGTCATGGTTGGCTTGTGATGTGTTCTAGCCTCATACGAGGCAGATTACTTGTCATGGTAGCATCCATCCATGCTTACAGACAGATAGATATGTATAATATTTGGTGTAGTAATGATGGCTTTATCTGCATTACAAGGTTTACCATATATGAAATTTGTTCATGTGTATTTAAGTAGAGTGACTTTGACCCTATTTGTCTTTGTTTCTTTGTTTTCAGGCGCTATTTGCCCGTATTAAGAGGTTTTCCAGCCAGATACATTTATGATCCATGGAATGCCCCAGAGGAAGTGCAGAAGGCAGCCAAGTGTGTCATAGGACTCCACTACCCCAAGCCCATGGTGCACCATGCAGAGGCCAGCCGCGTCAACATAGAGCGGATGAAGCAGATTTACCAGCAGCTTTCCTGCTACAGGGGACTAGGTAGGACAAATAAAACTCACATATTGCAGCGTTAATTACTGTCACAGTTCCTTGACCTCAGTTAAAAGAGTATCAGGCTAAATGCTTTGGCTCTCTTCAGGTCTGCTGGCGATGGTACCGTCCAACAATGGTTCAAATGGCAGTAATGTTCCAGGAATCAACACAGAGAGCCGTCAAGGTCATGAAGACCGGTCCATTAAGGAGGGAGTACCTCATTTCGGTGAGCGCTTTGCCCGTTAACTCACACAAAGTAGAATAGAGCCACGTTACTAAACCTCTTATTTATTCAAATCTGCTCAGTCATGGCTAAATGAAATGCTCATGAGACCAGCGTCTGTTAGCAGCGTGATCAAATATTGGATATTTTTGACCTGTGAGGTTGCTGTGGTGTGTGAGAACTGGTATCCGACTCAGGCTATATTAGAGAGCATGACTGAATGAATTACTGCTCTGCCAAAGCAAGCCTGTGATACAGAAATCTGTGCTCCAGAGTGTGGTAATAACTTGCATATCCACATTAGCCTGTTGGAACAATTATTCAACTGCAAGCTTGTGCTAATTTTGTGCATATTCTGCGCATTTTATTGCAGAAAGACAAAGCACACAGAAGCGGCGCCATGAAGAAGCTCCATCAGAAATCAGCTCTAAATGCTGGCGGCAGAGCAAATAGAATAGAGAATACGCAGGGCCTCCCTAGTTGCTCTGTAGCCAGTGTGGTAGCAACTTGTCCTGCAACGCCCTCAGCAACACACAGGAACAATCAAACGTGGGATTTGGGTCTCACTCTTTGTCTAAGTTGGACTGGACAGTGTTCTGTCATCAGTATTTTGTATATATTGTGGAAGACACATCACTCGTCTCAGGAACAGAAGTAGGAAATGAGAATGGTCCAAATGGTTAACGTGAACTAACCCTTCAGCAGCTGATCTACAAAGTCTTCAAATCAGGGTGTTGTGAGCCCACCTGTTGTCTTCCAGTACAGCAAATCACTGCACGAGTGGTGAAAGCGCCATATGTCTTGTTCTTTTCCCTTTTAAACACCCACATGACCAGTTTAAAATAGGTGGTAAGGAAGCAGACTGTGTATGCAGTATTTAGTGCAGCTTTAATTCTCATAGTGATCCTTGTCCTAATGGCCTGCCTGGCTGGTCCTCCACACTATAATGCGGACCAACTGAGTTATGGAAACCTATAATACAGGGAGTTACCTGTAGATCATGTTAACAGCTCACCCATGAATATACAGTGAACTAATAAAGAAGAGACGTAGAAGAAAGAATATGGATAAGAGCCACATTTGTCAAAAACAAGCTCCTCATATCAAGAATAAGTCACACTGTCAATAATGTAAATAATGTATGAGCATTTTTACAAGGATTTATTTCAGAGCGGTGTGATGTACAGTAGTAAAGAATTCCAGGAGCAGGACTGTCAGACATAAAAAGGCTGTCGTATTTTGCAAATATTTATTGTTTGGATTTTCCACTTTTGTATATTTGGAACAGCTGCTTGTGTAAATAATGTGTTACCAAAACTCAAAGTTCTCCCGTGGTTGCATGTGCTTTGTCTCCCATGTGATCATTGATCTATTATTTTTGTATAAATGATCGATTTTAACTGTGTTGAAATGGTAATAAAACACGGAAAAACTTTTTGGCTTTTTTATGACCTGACATAAACATTCTAGACTAAAATGTTTAGTTGTTACTTTGTTTATTGTCCTTCAATGTGTTAGAGCTTTGTGAATCAACAGTATTTAAAGCTGTTTAGAAAATAATCAACATAGAAACTCACAATAAGCAAAGATCGTGTCCTCACATCTGAACTAGTCTCACACTGAAAGCAGCAAAATATAGGAACTCATAATCTTTGTTTTATCGCTACTGAGAAAAGCAAATCCACCTCCACTCAATCTCGAAAACAACATACAAATACCAAATTCTGATTGAAAGATGTGACAAAAGAAAATTGTTGATTGTGTTGTTGACTTTTAATTACAGTCAAAAACAGTGTTTAAAGCAGTCAACTCGTGCAGGCTGTGCTTTTATTGACATTACCTCTGTGAACTTTGAGCCTCAGGTAGTTTTTTTGTTCCACCATCAGCTTATCTGATTGGAGTAGATTTTCCTATAAGGCTTAACATCTTAAATCATAAGCCTGTTATGCAAATGTTGGGCATGTTCTATGTGTTTTAATGCAGAAAAACAGACCATGAAGAAGCTCCATCAGAAATGAGCTCTAAATGCCGGCGGCAGAGCAAATATAGAGAATATGTAGGGCCTCCCTAGTTGCTCTGTAGCCAGTGTGGTAGCAACTTGTCCTGCAACGCACTCAGCAACACACAAGCGCCATATTTATTGTTCTTTTGCCTTTAAACACCAACATCACCAGTTTAAAATATGTATTAAGGTGGCAAAACTATGTTTGCAGTAATCAGTGCAGCTATAATTCTCATCGTGGACCTTGTCCTAATGGCCTGGTTGGTCCGCCACACTATAATGTGGAACATTTGGACCAGCTGAGTTAAGATAAGAGCCACATTTGTCAAAAACAAGCTCCTCATAAGAAAGATAAGTCGAATTATTTTGAAATGGCAATAAAACATGGGAATCTTTTTTGATTTGTTTTTACTACCTGACATAAACATTCACTAGTCACAAGTTGTGACTTTGTTTATAGTCCTTCATGTGTTGAAGAGTATCTTGAATCAACAGTATTTAAGGTTGTTTAGAAAATAATTAACATGGAAACTCACAATGACCAATATTATGTCCTCACCTCACAGACTACATAATATGAGAGCGGGAATTTAAAGCAAATCGAATTATTCTATTTCTTCTTTTGCGTGACCAATGGATGTCATGGTGAGGGGCAGACTGTGCTGGTACTCCTCAGAAGCTTTGTTCTCTCTGCCCAATGTTCTACACGTGGTGCTATGTAACACACACACACACACACACACACACACACACACACACACACACACACACACACACACACACACACACACACACACACACACACACACACACAGCCACATTTGTCAAAAACAAGCTCCTTGTATCAAGAATAAGTTACTTGTTTTTGTATAAATGTTAAATTCTAACCTTATTGAAATGGCAATAGAACATATAATAAATAATATTTTTGATTTGTTGTATTACCTGACATGAATATTCTACACTAAGACGTTTAGTTGTATATTTGTTTAACTTTGTTTACGCACTGTGAAAGCAGCAATATAAAGCAAATCATTTGTTTGTTTAATCACTGCTTAGAAAAACATCTCTCCAAAACAACATGCCACACAAATATCAAATCCTAGACACAAGATGTAACAAAAGCAAACTGTTGTTAATTGTGTTTGTGACTATTAATTACAGACGTTTATTATAACGCGGTGTTCAGAGCAGTAAACTAATAACACCATAAAACGTCTAGGTGGTGCTGCTTTTATTGACGCCACCTCGGTGAACTTTGAGTCCACTTCCATCCACAGAGGAGCATAAGCCTCCCTTGTGAGTGGGTCACGTTGCTGTGTGATCGCAGCCTCTGGTCGTGGGGGTGGGGATCCGCCGCGGGTCCCAGCGTTCGCGACGCGCCGCGTCCAATCGCTGGCGGTGGGCGGTTATCGGTTCCCCCGGGTCCATAAATGAATCCCTCACGCACACGCAGTTTCCCCGTCAGATCTTGATCTCGTGCCGCCCGTCGGCTCGATCCGTCCGCGGCGGAGATGGAAAACAGCCGGAACGCGATGCAGAGGAAGCCGATCCGTCCGATCGCGGCTATTTGCAACAACATGGGGATGGGGAAGGATGGAAAGGTGCCCTGGAGTTTACCGTAAGACACGAACCGCTTGTAACGCATGCTGCTGTGATATCTATGACGTCCTCAGAGTGTGGTGTGCAATTTATAGCGCACATCGCTGCTTAGTATGCATCAGCCTGGCTGCGCATCACTAGTCTGCGCCACATCAGCGTCTCCTTTGGACCACAATGAGGTTCTGAGCTCCGTAGGACCTATTGGACCTACTGGAGACTGTAAGATGATAATCCCTGTTCTTTCAGTGGGTTAGGGTTCAGTTTAATACAGATTATTATTATTAATGAATCAATAGGCAACATTAGAACGTTTTTATTTCGTATAATCAGCACAGACATGTTGGTTTATGAAAAAGATGTAACAAATACATCGCTTAGCAACAATCTGTCCTGAATAAACATCAACGACATCAGCTTTAACTTGGACAGTTACACAGTTACATGGGACGACAACAGATAAACAGCGCATTGATTATGATCGATTATTATAGCAGCTAGTTGTTGAGCAGTGGGGAAGTGGAGGAAGAGTAGCAACAGGTAGAACCGGTTGGAGGAGCAGCAGTTATGACAGCAGCTGGCACCAAGCACCACGTGTTCTGATGTGTTACAGGGTGTCGTCTCTGCCCCATGTGGAAAGTAATCGCTGGACGTAATGGGTTTCCAGGCTCGGTGGCCTCACTGACCTTGTTTTAATTATGATAATCTGATTTTCACAGAGCCGAGTTCAAGTTCTTTATTGACACGATCACGGGCGTGACGAGACCAGGTACTGCCTCCCCATCAGCGTGTCACTTTATATTAAAATGTATGCATTATTTGCATGTTGGAGACCACACCTGTGTCCCGACACTTGTAAAATGTCAGTAAAATAATAAAAATAAGTCAGAGAGAATTGCTGAGTAAACAATAAGCATCCAGCACATCATTTGACAGCTAGGCTAATTTTACAGTGTGTGAAAGTGGAAACCAGACGGGTTTGATAAGAAATGTCCACATGACCAGTGTGATGAATTCGCTTAATGTTGGTTTTCTAATACATTTTCCAAGGGCAATTTAATTATTGTGTTCCTTTTATTGCAGGACGAATGAATATCTTGGTTTGGGGCAGACTGTGCTGGCACTCCTTCCCAGAAGCTTTGCTCCCGCTGCCCAACGCTCTACACGTGGTGCTGAGCAACACACTGAAGTCAGTAATCTGCTCTGCACACACACATGCACATGCAAACACTCACCTACAAACACGCACGCACGCACACACACACACACCTACATACACACACACACACACACACACACACATACACACACACACACGCGCGCACACACACATACACGCACACACACACCTACACACACATACTGTATACACACAGACACACACACATAAACACATACGCACGCACGCACACACGCACACACGCACACACACACGCGCGCACACACACATACACACACACACACACACACACACACACACACACACACACACACACACACACACACACACACACACACACACACACACACATACAGATCTTTGTTGTGTCTTTTCTTACAGGGCCGCTCCAGATCACGCCCACTTCTTGTGTCAGGACTTTGAGAGCGCCGTGCGTCTGGCTTCAGAGCCCCCACTTGCTGACTTAGTAGAAACCATCTGGGTTATTGGAGGAGCGCGGGTCTATGTGGTAAACACTGTCATTGAGGGAATTAGAACAATTCCTCCTTTTGCAGCAGATACTTTTGCAGACAGTGGACATTTCATGAGTCAATTTACATCTGGCTTATGTGCACATTGTAACATGCTTTAGGACTTGCTTGCATTTGCTTTCACTTAAAAGTCCTGTGTCCTGCTGGAAGCCCATGTACTCAGTTAGTAAAGACTAGTCATTCCAATCCATACCAGTACAAAAACAATATTTTTGAATATCTTTCTAGAATTTTACTATCCAAGTACATTTCTATGTTTCATTTTGTTTCTCTGAAATGTTTTTATCTGCAGGTCATATCTGTCACTGTTCTAATTATGACCAGAATGTTTCTTTCGATTTCTCTTTGTGACCAGGACACACTGAAGCATCCCTGGTGTGATTTGCTCTATCTGACAGACGTCATGGCTGACTTTGACTGCGATGTTTTCTTCCCCGAGTTTGACAGAGAAATCTTTAAAGTTCAAGAAAGGTATGCGTGTGTGTGTGTGTGTGTGTGTGTGTGTGTGTGTGTGTGTGTGTGTGTGTGTGTGTGGTAAAGTGAGGCCTTCCTGTCGCCTTGTCTGTCTGACGCTGGATTAAACCACTGAGCAACAGAGCTGCTGAGTTTGTTGGTCAATAATGTGACAGGAAACTTAGAGCTCACCTGCTGTGTAATTGTTGTAAGGATGAACAATATTTTAATTATCTTGATAGAAAGTATTTAATTACTAATTTGTCACCTTATTTTTGTAGTATCCCATATTATTTCAGTATATTTCCTACTACAATGTAATTTTTTTGGAGTTTTGATAGATAGTACATCTATTATATTTGTTCTCTAACGGACTCATCTCTTTTTTTCTGTGAATTCCAAATAAGATTTCCTGGCATTCCAAGTGAGATCCAAGAGGAAAATGGTATAAAGTACAAATTCCAGGTGTTCAAAAGGATCCGCGACGCATAGATGACAAAATGAAGACCATCTCAGAAAAAACTTGAAATGTGGAGCCTTTGTTAAAGCAGACTTGACTCCCGGAAAACAAGCACTCTTTCCAGCTAGTGTTAATATGACCTTAAACTCTTTTATTTTCAACACGAAATCGAAGCTCTGTGTGCACAGACACTTTACCAGCGTTCTACTTGTTGTCTACAAAACTCAGCCCCCTTGTTAGTGTCCTCCTCGTTAATACTGTTAATACTTAATACTTCTGGCTTGCTTTGATACTAAAATGAATTTTGTACTTTTAAAATGACTGAGATATTACATCTTATGTGTTTGTCGTGTTTCTACGCTGTATTTTTGTAATGGCTGATAGCTTTTATTGAAATTAAATAAAACGAACAAGTGCAAACTTTCTCTGAATTAGTTTTTTGTTAAACGTATGTTGAGCCGCTTGTTGCACGTCTGTGACCACTAGATGGCGCCGTAACAATGAGAGAAAGAACAGAGAGAGCCTTTTTTGCAGCCCAGAGCAAAAATGTGTATTTTATGATTATGATTGATCAGTATAAAGAATAAATGACTTCAACCTATACAACATAGAGTGATTAGTTAATTCAAACAGTAATGTGGGTAAAAAAGAAAGATCAGCGTATTGCGTTTCTGGTTGTTTCCCTGACTTCCGATCTGATTGAATAGACTTTTGAGAATGGGGCAGAGAACAACAGAAAAGGTGTGGCGGGTGCTTTACATGCCAGACACGCTGCCTGACACTCAAATAAAGCCGTGGATGCCACTCTCCGGCGCATTCCTGCTGCATCGCACGCCCCAAGGAGCAGGAACACAGCGAGCCATTCAACCTCAACCTGAGCGCAGGGACACGGGGGCCGCGCGGCTGAGGCGTCTGATACAGATGCTCAATTAGCATACATTTGCTTATTTGGCCGCGGGCCCGTCGGCGAGGAGCTCGCTCCTTCTGCGTCTGTGTGGGTTTCGCTCCTGCCTACAAGCAGTCAGGTTCACAGGGGACTCGTAGGTGTGAGTGAATATATGGATGGATGAAAACTGGTTTTCAAACGAACTAAGACAGAAACTTCTCCACTTGCAGTGCAGGGAAACAAAAACAATAGCAGTGTACAATACGCCT
Organism: Betta splendens; assembly: GCF_900634795.4. Classification (NCBI taxonomy): domain Eukaryota; kingdom Metazoa; phylum Chordata; class Actinopteri; order Anabantiformes; family Osphronemidae; genus Betta; species Betta splendens. The sequence continues at coordinate 7,049,923 of NC_040886.2, read as the reverse complement.
CCATTACACAGGAGGCCTGCACGAGCCTGTGGTGCTTTCCGCACATGTATCCGGGCAGGTAAAATACGGGTGCGATTAGGAACATGAGGGATGATAAAAATGCATCTGAATCCCCAGGTGAGACGCTACGAACGCATCAAGGAGCCCGAGACTCAAACAGCAGCAGCAGCAGCAGCAGCGCTCTGAGTCTCAAGGACACTCACTGACGTTTCGCTTAAAACGGCTGATAACATAATAAAGCACATTAAAGGAGGATTCGGGAAAACGGCACAGCCGGCGTTGCAATCCCGGGAGGCCGAGCTTCTCCACAGGTGAGAGAGCGAGCTGAGCCTGTGCGTCAAAGCTGGGATGAAATGATCAATAAAGTTTGTTTTTTTTCCACTTTTTGTTCATTCAGCATCCATCAACGTGACATTTATTCTCCTCCTGCAGTGTATGTACAGTATTATTTGTGTTGTGTCACCAGGGCGTCTGTTAGTTTCAGACAAGTAGTGACAGAAAACAAACTTCTCGGTGTAGGCGGGAGGGCAATAGAAATATGATGAAAATGTGTGAAAGGCACGAGACAGAGAACAGGAAAATAAAAATAAAAATGGAACCGAACTAGAATTTGAGCCTCTCGTTTTGTCCTTTGAGTCGAAAGAAAAGGAAAAAGTTCATTAGCGGCTTATAAAGAATGTGCTTCTAAACTTGAAGTTGACTCCCACTAACTCCAGCCTCAGGAATATTTAGTGCGGCGGCGCTCGTTCGCGTTCTGTCTCCGAGTGGGAAATCATAGCTTTTATTTGCACACGTCATCGGTTTCCGGTGAGGTACGGCCCATAAAAGCAATGTGTTAACATCAACCAGTGTGACGTTGGAAATGAGAAGGGACAATTTATGCTCCCTCTAATTAACCTCTCTGGCCGCTGTGATTCAAGGGCGCGGCGTGAGGCGACGCCCCCAGTCGACGGAGGACAAGAGGACGTGTGAAAAAACAGAGGTGACTCGGATCCACCCGGTCCACCAGAGACCTCGTCTGATCCGCCTCTGCTCGATTCCTGCTGACGAACCGGCCGAGAGGGGAGTCGATGTTTAAAGGGAAACGTCGCGTGTGTGTGTGTGTGTGTGTGTGTGTGTGTGTGTGTGTGTGTGTGTGTGTGCGTGCGTGTGATTAGCACCAGCTGCGGCGTACGTGAGTTACTGCTGCGTGCGCACACCCGCTTCGGGCCTCCATGTTGTGAATGGAAAATGAGCTCCACTCGGGCATCTATCTGCTGAACCCAAATTCATTACCAGATGCACTCGCATCATCTGCCCAGCGGCTATTGCCATGGCTACGGGAGCATGCTGAGTGATGCAGACAGCAGCAGATGGGAAGTGGAAGTTGTTAACGTATGTGCCCCCTCCTCTTCTTCATCCTCTTGCACCTCCACCCTCTGGACACACAAGTCCTCTCTCTCTCTATCTGTTGTGACCCCCACCGTCCACATTAATAGAGCACAGGAGCCTTGAGGAATAAAGTCGTGGCTTCATCGGCTGTGAAGCTCACTCCCATCAGAGGCCCCACTTACGCATATTTTAAGGGCTTCTGCTGCATTCCCAAGACTCCAACACATTGAAAACAAGACAGGGAACACTTTACAATGCTCTCCTCTCTTGGTTTAGACAATGCTCAGTGAGATTGTGTATTGATTTTGTGGCTGACACTGAAATAAGTGGCCGCCAACCTTAAGGTCTTTTTTTTTTTACTTCCATGTGACACTTCCAGACATGAAACCTTATTAAAAGAAGCAATCATAATGGAAAATCAATTCCGCATAAATGAACTGAAACTCTCCTGCTTCTTGAATAAAGATTGCAGAGTGTGCTCAAATAAACCACTTCTCACCCAAATCAAAGGAACTTAATTTTCCTCCCCCCTCTTTTTTTTAAACTACTCAGTGTGCTGGTGCATTTGAATTCATTTGAAATGATAATGAAGTGGCATCTCAGTAGTGAAATAGCTTATAATAAAGTGTCTCCATCTGTAAAGTAACAATAAAAAAATCGGAGACACAGTTAGATATCCTCCCTGAGGGGAACAGTCGTGCTGCCAAGAACATTGTGTGAAAATGAGACTCTCGCGCCGGCAGTAAATAAAATGGTTTGGAAAGCTTTGTTTGTCCTCACTTTTACTTCGTAATATACTTGATAGACGAGTCAGCACGTCTGTCATTGCACTTATGTCATGTGGCATTTTATGTGAAGTTATTAGGAAAACTTTTAAATAAATGTAATAAATTCTGTATCTGGCCAGGGGCTCCATCTTGTCTAAAAGCATGACATATTAAGACGCTGATACATTTGCCTCACTTCTCAACCGCTCTGGGAGGTCGTTACGTGCCTCTGCTCAGCTTTTCCCACATGAATCCACAGCACACACGTCGCAAGTGTCCTGTGTTTTATGATTACGGATAAACGCTGAACTTAGGGTGTGATCACGGCTTTCTGTGAAATTTTTTTTTCACTCGGATTCACGGTTTTGTGTTTAGCGTGAGGTTCCTAAATGCTGTGTGAAAAAGCAGTGTCACATTCCTCATTGCTGGATGTTGGCAGCAGGAAGGAAATTCAAACTAATTATTTTCTTTGTTGTTTTGCCTGAGTGTGTCTTCCTCACACCTGCTCTGTGTAGAGATCTGAATCTAGGTCAGACTTCACATCTATTGTTAATTCTTCTGTACTGTCAAGATACAGCATCAATTTCAAAGGGCATCACTGTAATTGGCCAATTTAAACATATAATGCTATGAATACATAACTCTGATTAGAAAGTCTGGAGACTTATAGGACCTGACAACAACCTTTTACATCCAGCAGCTTTAATTCTTGTATTAGTCCATGTAACCTTGTCATTCATCTGCTTTTAAAGGAGCAACCGGGTTAAAAAGAGGGCGCTCTCTACGCAGCCGAAGTTTTCCACAGCTCATTTCAAAGTCCTTCTTGGTGCCGTTTAACACCTTGAGACTTCCTGTCCTTATGTCATAACCGAGCTCCCGCAGTCGCTGGATTCGATGATTTACTATCTGTGTGTTCAGCTCCAGAACAGTTGGAGTGTCTATGATTTGGGACATGATGACACCTGCACGGAGGAGGCCTTTAACGCGCTCAGCCAGAGTTGATTCGGGGTAGTAAAGCACAGCGGGGCAGTGGAGGATGATGTCCCGCAGCTGTGCCTCAGAGCAGCCTAGAGTGTTCTGGGAGTAGTGCAAGGAGCGACACATGCTCTGGGGGTTCAGCTCAGTAACAAAGCCCTTGAGCTTGGAGAGAAGTTGGAGGAGCTCTGCTGTGCTGAAGCCCTTGTCTTTGAGGAAAAGCAGGTTCTCCCTCAACACCTCTGGTGGCTTGAGGAGGACAAAGGGGTTCTGGCTCAGCAGCTTCTGCAGCCAGATCTTCATATTATCCTCCTCCCCTCCAAGGTCCTGGTACGCCTGCTGGAGGGTGCGCACCATCGCCTTGTTCTGCTCCACTGGACAGGTGAAGCTCTGGGGCGTGCTGGCCATGAGTTTGGCGATGATCCGATTGTTGAGATGTAAGCTCTGAAAGTAAGCGATGTTGTACCGTTGGTTCTCATTGTGACTGGAGCAAGTGAAGAAGGACGCTGGGAATTTCTCAATGAAACCAAGAAGCGCTTTCTGGTTCGGACACACAGACATCCACAGCTCCGTCTGGGTCTGCATCTGCTCTGGGTGACAGAGAACCGCTTCGGGATGAACTGAAAATATTTGAGCAACCGTCGATCCTGAGGCCCCCATGTCCTTCAGCAGCTCAGCCACTTCGTTAGTATAGGCCGGAGTCTGACGGAGAACCCAGCCCTTGAGTTTCCGGACCTTCTGCAGGTCCACAGACAGGTCATACAGAGCATCCACAGTCTGTTGGTTCTCTGCTGAGTTCAGCGTCACACATGGCCTCAGGTTTAAAGGCAGAGCTGTAACACGCTGGCACCGGAGACACAAGGACGTTGTGATCAGGCGCAACATCGAGGCAAAAGTCTTGAGCTGATCACCTGCAGGAATGAAAATAAATATAATTCAAGGGGATCACAAAAGCTACAAATAACATGTCTATGACTCAAAGCACAAACTGACACAAATCTAGTAAAAAACACACAGCAGCCACAAGGCACAGTGTGACTTCAATGAACCAGAAACCTGTAATACTCCTGCAACACCTGTATTCTTTTTAATATGACACACTGTTTATCTAAAGGCGCTTAAAAGCCCTTTCTACTTTTATCTCCCATCCTTCTTCAAACAGTAAAGCACCCTCTTATTTACTAGGCGGCGGACTGAGTGATGTCACTCATCTCAGCGTTGCTTTCACGACAGCAGATAGCTGCTAATCAGCACAGCGGGTGGGAGACGTTTCATAGGGGAAAGTGGGAAAGCAGGAGCCAACGTGCACCCAAACATCTGTCGCGATCACTCACCCGCTGTCACTCATGATTAGACAGCACAGTGAGAAGCACCATGAGCCATGCGATCTAGTCACTTCACCAGACGGTTTTCACGTCAACTTCAGAATACGCGTCCTGTTTAAAATGACTCAAATGCACATGCTAGGTGGATAGCGAGCTAGCTAACGGCTAGGAGACGCACGAGCAGAAACCGCTGGACATCTTAACGGCTGGACAGTATCAAACGCTGTTAGACTGATGGATGCGATGGATAATGAACATTTACACATAGATATAACAAAATGTAATAACCCTAAAGCAGCGCTCAGAGGACGAACCGTTTTGTTGTGAAACTCTTCTTCTTCTCCTGTTTTTATTTCTATTCATGTTTTATCTTACAGCGCCCCCTACAGGCAGCGATGTGGGTACTGCATTAGAAATACGACAGAAACACTAAACCTGCACCTCTAATATCCTTAGAAGCTTTTTAAAATCGCAATACCAATAACCCATTTGTGTTATTTGAATTTTATGCTCATAGTGCCTCAATTGCTTCCCCTAATTTCAAAGTGCTGATCTTTTATAGCAGCCCATATGTCCAGTAATTAAATAATTTTGGCAAAAATCTGCATCTCAAACAGCAGTTGGTGTGCCTCCAAACCCTGCAGCATACGGGGCTCTGATGAGTATAATCAACGCTGGGCTGAATTGGACTGAACACACGGAGAGTTTTCTCGCAGTTGGTGCTTAATCATGATGCTTGATCACCGGCTCTGCAAGCTGTTCATTCAGCAGCACGGAACTGCTGCTGCTGCTGAGTGGGTAGCTGGGTTCATTACAGTCTATGTACTAGTAAACACATGATATGCCCCAAAGGAGAACAGGTTGGTGCCTCTTGCTTTTTGAAAAGCCCAATATGTTGATGAGACTAAGCTTGTCATCAAAGCACGCTGATCACCATGCTTCAGGTCTGAGCCCACATAGAAACGGGAGACATAGATTGAACTGGTTCATTGGCTTGTGTCTGATTCATGGGAAACAACTTTTTTTTGCGTGGATATAAAACAACATGTTGGCTGGCAGGGTAAACAATGTCATTCACTCCCATTGAATTTGTAGTCAACGAGGTATTTCCAGTGCTTTTGTCTGAGCTTCAAGCGCATTCAGTATGAACACCCCCGCTTCGTTTGTCTCTGCAGGAACAAGACACTTAAGAGGGAAAAATGTGAAAAAACAAAAGCAACATTCAAGTTTAATCAAAACACTGAACCACAAGGTCGAACCGAAAGGGGCAGCGTGCATATGGAACGTCATCAACCCCCAGTCTGATCTGGGTGTGATCCCAGTATAATGATGGTGTCGGGGAGTCCTGATGGTTTTACCTGCCGAGACCTGTAATCCCACAAAGTGTCACACTGCTGTTGTGTGCACAGTATGACTCTGTTGTGTTTGCACATTGGCGTTGTTGTTTTTATAAAAAACGTTAAAGCTGCAACAGTAACCAAAACTAACAAAGTGGAATAACAAATGCTAAACGGAGAGTGACAAGATGTTGACACACGGGATGAAGAAAGGCAACGGACTGGAGAGGAAAAAGAGAAGCTGCCACAGGCTGCCAGGCCTCACCTCAACACTCACAGCTCTGCGAAGTTAGGACTTTATAATAAACAGCTACTACTCACGTCATGTCTTTGTGTTTGCTTTGTTTCTAGTTTTGGTGGTTTGGTCCACCGGTATTTCTTGTGTTCAAATCATTTACTAGTCCTATTTCTTGTTATTATATTTATAGTATCTCTTCATCTCCTCGTTGATTATTTGCATCTTATTTTAGTCATTTTGTGTAATTTGTGACTTTGAAACAGGAAATATTGGAACCTCCATCACTTTTGTCCAGACAGTGTTTTTTTGCCCATGTGTGTCAGTTGAACGGTCTATTTTCCCACCATGTCTCCTTCAGCCAGAAACGGCACGATGTGTATTTTTATCAACCTCACTATTGCTTCACTTGGCCAGACCTTTTCTAATCCAACAGTAATTTTCCATGGACAGTCCCAGAGGCGTCACCTCCACACATTGTTAAAGTGTGGTGCTTTCCCAGGCACAGTCCTCTCTCACCAAAAAAAATTAATGACCTATAAAGTCATTAACAAACATAATGTATTTTGAAAACCCTCTAGTAGTAGCAGCGCCACTCATTTTGATTGTTGCATATCATATTTCCCAACTCGTGTGTGTTATGAAACTGATGAGACTGATATGAAATGTTTTCCGCTCTCACACTGACCCGTGTATCAACACGCCAGCTCCTTCATGGACTTTAGACACTGATTGCCTGATATTTACAGATGCGGTTCAGGTCATGGTGCTGAACATGGAGGTAGTACTGTACACTCCCTGAGCGCTGCCATGCAACTAAGCTTGAATGACAACATGCGTAGAAACCTGTCTAACAACAGTTTATATCTTTATATCTGTTTCCTCAAGCTTGCTGGGTCTTAAAAATGATTTAATAACATTTTAATAATAAGCTTTCCTCCTCTGATCATCGCTCTGCCATGCGGTCGCTGTGTGTCCGTGTTCACCTGCACCTCAGCGTGGATTCGTTTGCCCTCACTTCAAAGTTGAACATTTAGAGAATGTGAAACCGATACTAGAGGCGGGAACTTTAGTGACACACGCAGTGGGAACGACCTACTGTAAGTACTGTTCCCAGACACAGGCACCAGAACAGCCAGGCAGCATGACCTCCATTCGGTGCCTCGCGTTTTTGCTTCTCCTCCTGTGCCACCGTGTCCACAGTGAGGCTCCAGAGCCCGTGTTCAGAACCCGGGGCAGCAACATCGAGCTGGGATACTGTTTTGGAGTGGATTACATCCTGGTCTACAGATCCTCGCCAGAAGGCGATCAGCTGCTCGGCAACTCCTCCGACAGCGCGGCACCTGTCGCGCCTCCCGCTGACCTGCGGGGCCGGGTCCACGTCAACAAGCAGGAGCTGCTGCTCGGGCTGCAGATCGCCAACCTCACGCACGCCGACTCCGCGAATTACAGGAGGGAGTGCTGGCAGAACCGGACGCTCGTCGTTCAGGTCACGCAGCAGCTGTCCGTGTGCAATGAGGAGGTCGACGCAGAGGAAATCATAGTGAGGGAGGAGGAGGAGTGGACCGAGCTTCTGTGCGGCAGCGGCTCCATGGGACTGGAGGGCCTCTCTGTGCGCTGGTACCAGGAAATGTATCCGTCCTATAAGACCACGCTCATCCTGGATACCAGCGTGTCACTGGAGCCGCTGGTAACGGAGCTGCAGAACCGCACAAAGGTCAAAGCCAGCGGGCTGGTGCTCGTGGTCGAGTCGGAGCTATTAAACAATAACCAGCAATATTACTGTCTTGTGATTAAAGGTGAGAACTGCCTCGCTTTTCAAAACATGTACCTCCCTGTTCAAAGCGAGAACAGGGAGATTTATGCCTCCGCAGGAGAGCGAGTGGTTCTGTATTGCCCCTCCGATGGTCATAACCTGCAGTGGGACACACCATTAGGGAATATTAATGGCAGCGGCATCACAAAGAATCAGCTGCATATAAGAAAAGGGGACGAAGACTTCTCACTGGTCATTCCTTCAGTCTCCGACGAACACAACGGCCACTATTCCTGTATCTCCTCTGCACTTGAGATGCAGTACTCGCTGGTACTCTGCCCCAAAGAGGAACCCTCAGCGCCCCAGACAGTGGTCCAAGGCCAGCAGATCGTCATAGGCTGTGATGCGGGGGATGATAGAGTGCAGTGGTTCCACAGACGATCCAGGGAACACGTGATGGAGCTTATCCATGACTCAAAAGCTGGCACGGATTCAGTCCCAGAGGATTTGAAGGGCAGACTGAGTTTGTCCAGGAACGGCTCCTCCCTAGAAATCACCAACTCAGTGATGAACGACGGAGGCGTGTACTCTTGCGTTGTACTAAGAGAGCCTGAGTTTGTATTGATTGATTATGACAGTGATTATGGTGACAACTTTACAGTTGGAGACTATGAGGACGACCCAGAATGGGAGGACTCCTACGGGTGCATCCTTAAGCAGGACACCACCTTGACTGTGAAAACTGGAACCAGAGTTGAGCCGGAGAAAGAAACTAACTTAACCCCACACATCTTAGGGGCAGGACTGGGAGGACTGGTACTTCTGGTTGGAGTGATTGTCGCCGTGATTCTTGTTAGGAGGACGGTCAGAAAAAGAAAAGAGGAACAAAATAATCGGGAGAGAAATGCGACTGAGCAACCAATGTTGGCCACATGACGATTGACAGTTGTGACCTAGTTCTGCTGCGTTTGACAGGACGTTTCAACCGTCTTCTTTGTGCCAAAGCTCAAAACCAATGCAAATTTCAATGCACTTGAGGCTCAGACATGGAGTGACAATAGGTGATGAGTGAAAACCAGCTAGGCCACTGTACTTGCAACACTCAAGGCAGAGTACGGGAGACAAAAAAGTCCCCAGCGCTCCAGTGGAAACTCAAACAAACCTGATGAAAAACAAACATACTTCACTGTAACTGCAGACAGAATGTGTTTCTTGATAATGTTATTATTAGGAACACAGACTCAGAAAGTGTTTGTAGCCTTTTGGCTTTGTGGTATTATTGTTTGTTTCTTTTGATTTGTCTGATAATGTTTCGTTTTTATTATAATAAACCATAAAATAGCTTTAAAAGCTGCTCTTGCTTATTACAATGCAGAAATGTTTAATCGAAAGAAATACACAGCCTTATATGATACAGCGCAGTTAGAAACACTGTAGGGAATGGATCCATAAGTGGAAGTGAAACATGCTGAATTATGATTTCTCCAGAGAGTCCAAGCCAAACACAATGTGAGTTCCCACGCCCCCCCTCCTCAGTCGCGGTAATTATTGTTATTGTTAAGTGCAACTTATTTCCTGTCAAAGCTCCTTGCCAGATTTCAATATTAAATACAGTGTAATTAGCCTTTTTCTTCATAAGAGACATTACATCATTGCAAGAATTACAAGAATGAAAGCCTTCATGTGTGGGTACAGTGTGTGTTGGTTTCTATGCGGTTTCTGCAGGCAGTACTTTCTACTGTAACACCATCACTGTTTAGCAGCTGAACAATAGAAAGAGACTTGAACAAACCAAAAGTAATCTCATTTTTGAACTGTGCTTGTGTTTTAAAATAAATCCCTGTATAAATATATAATTCTCCAGACTTACATACTGACGTTACTGACTTTAGATTAATATATTATAAAAGGTGAAGATTTGCAGCCATGTATTACTGACAGCTGATTAACGTAATTATGTGAACTGGCTTATAATTTCTTCACCAGTGAATGAAAAGACTGTTTTCATCTTCACGAGTGTATCATATATAACCATACAAACATGGCTTCTAAATAGTGGAGGGCTGAACCAATTGATCTACAAAGTGTGTTACTAAAATGCTTTGTACAACAATTAACAACAAGCTTATTTTCTGCCAGCTAGCATCACTGGGGTCACATGAATGTCTGTGGTCTAGCTAATGTTGCTAACCTCTGTTAAAACAGGCTGCTGGTGTTGTTTGTGTCATGTGCTGTGTGTTTGTAAGTGTTTATGTCCAGAACAAAAGCTGGATCAGGTTGAATATTGAACGTTCTGTCCATTGTGCTTATCCTCATTTTTTCTAACTAAGTTCGGAGCGTCGTCTTGATGAACAAACAGACACACGACTAATGAGCGTGACATACATTTCTATGTACGGCTCCAGTCAAAGTGAAAAGCTGCACAAGCTGCAATATTGAATAAAAAAGAGAGAGCGTGTTTAACAGCACGCTGCTGCGGAGAAAATCGCTATCGATCCAGTTCAGTTTATGTTTGCGAAACACAAAATGAGATTCAGTATGTAAAGTCGTTATGTGTATTATTGACTGTGTTCATATTGACTCAGCTGTTTGTTTTATTATGTATGATAATATACGGACGGATGTGCAGCTTATGTTTAAACTAAATGGAGCAACTGTCACAATGACAATAAATTTAAATAAATGTTTTCAAACCAGACATGGAAAATAGTCTTCCTCTTTCACTGTAATTGTAATTTTCCATTAAAACAATAAGTTCATATGCAGCAGTTTACAGGAGGTTTAGAAACTCTGAGTTTCTCCACAGTGAGGTCACATAAGCAATACTTTCATTTGATGGTCAGTAACATATAACCAGGAAATAAAGAGTCTCAGTTCCTAAACATGCTTTATGGAAAACATCAGTATCAGGATCATGAAAACATCTGGGCATTAGCATTAGCATAGTACAAGGTCCAGCATCACTGCGTGATTTATCATAGCTCATAGCCGTTCCTCACATTTGTAGCCGCAGGCTGATAAACTGATCAAGGCATTTGGCTTGTTCTGCCACACAGTTTCTACTGTTCACTGTTCGTGGCACCAATCTGCGGCGTTTTTTTCATTCCAGGCTCTGCACAGTCAACCAATCACAGTTCTAGGACCACTAAGTGATTCAGCACCAGCCAATTATTAACAGCACTTAAGAAGGACTTTGATATTTGGGACTTTGGATGAATGTAGAAATAATATAAATGTTTTAAGAACTAAATCCTCCTAAAGTCCAGACAACCTTGACCAGTGTCACCCTCTTTCTTTCAGTTCCTCTGTGTAGCTAGAAATCAGTGGTTTAATTTACCTTTGAATGGCATTAGACACTGCAAGTCATACAATATTAATGTATAAGGAACTGACAGGTGAACCCATTTCATTCTTTCACTATATAATAAAAGTTGGACATCTTAGGTGAAGAAATACTAATAACCTGCTTATTCTCATACATGAAGCCTTACTGTCAAATCTCCCACAGTACAGTGCATAGTCCAGTAAGTACTGTGTAGTAAGTGTGCTCTAACCCTGGTAGAATATTTACTAGTTCATTTCTTGTTTTTATTAATCTCTTATTCTCACATCCATCTTTGGAATCAAATACATTCTGATTAAATACTATTACAGTATAATGTATGATCTCGTTAGTTCTTTTAATCAATATGCAGCTCTGGATCCACAGAATGCAGCCACAGAGGCTGAAATATCTACATGTTGATAAGATAATATGTTTTCATAGCTTAAATTTTTTTGACCTTTCAACTGCAAAATTACTAAGCAGTGAAAGGAAAAAATGGATGGCATCACCTCCGAAACTCCACGTTGTCTTGTTTGTACTGCAGCTCCCAGGTCTGTGTGGTTCTCTTAATCTATCCTGTTTAAAAATGCATAATTTCCTTAGCAACGTTCTGACACAACGAGGCAATAAAGACACTAAAGAAACACATTTTCATGAGGTCTGGTGATGCAGTGGGCCATTTTGAAGCTCTCCATCTTGCAAAACAATCTGGAGATGTTGTGTTTCAGCAATATTTTCAGCTGCCAGATTCTATTACTCCCACACACTTAACCTTTTGGAGCCATGATAAATATTTATGTTCCACAGCAGTGCCAATACATCCAAAGAGGAGATACGGTTCCTCATAGGAAATATTTGCTCAGCTGGTACATATAAAACACTGCACTTGATTCAGTCTTTGCGCTTATTTGATCTTGTGTCGGTATCTGGTGATGCAGCTGCAGTGAACAGGTGGCCTTTCTGGGAGATAAAGCAGAAAATCCTTACAATTGTTTACCTGTTGATTATGTTATGCTCTCTGTTTATATCCGCTGGTATCTTTCCTTGACCTTCCTTCTCAACCCGCAACCCTAGGATGAATTAAAAATGCAGTGCTACAAGTATATGCACTAAAAACCCAAGTAATGTCATGAAAAGCCATATCTGCAGAGCTGAGCTTTGAATGAACCACTGGCTTTTATTTAAAGGAAGAATTTATACCTTCTGCCCTCAAGGTCACCCTTTGTTTTGAAAAATAAAATTTATGACATTCAAAAATCCTGAATACTCCCAGGACATATTTAATCTGCGCCAAGGACTCTTTGACAGGCGCCTGTTTTGTGGCTCTGCGGCGCACAAGTAGAAGGCGGGGTGACGGGTCCTGCTTTGCACCGACTGCTTGAATGATGGAGTCGCAGATGTAGAAGAGGAGCAGCTGTTTGGCGCTCTCAGGTGTAATTAGGAAACGGCTCGGTCACACAGAAGGGCCCCCGGGGGCCCCGCGGCGGAGGGTTCAGACGAGGCTCCCTTCTGCTGGTTACAGTGGGAGGATGAGCTTAATTGGAGTATTGTCGAGGCACCTCTCCGAGCATCTGCGCGTGCGTCGGCGAACTACGCGCGGACCTCGAGCCGCGGCGGCGACAGAGCAGAGCCCAAGTTAGAGGAAATAATAAATCAAATCAGCCAGGAAATTGTGCTTAGACACGTCGACGCCCAGAGTCTCCCGTGTTCACTTCTACAACCTCTGCAGAACACGTTGGGGACGTGTGACCGGACTCCCAATTCGGAGATTACCTCTGTCGCGCACGAATAGGCCGCTTTCTTGTCGACGCCGGGGCGACGCTCCCTCCCCGGGCGCCGCTCCGTCAGGAGGCCCCGCACGTCTGCACCGGCGTTCCCTGGCGGCGGCCGGACTCAGCCTGCCGAGGCTCGAGCCGCTGCAATTCGCCAGGCCCATTACTCCCACAAATGTGATGGCAGCGAGCCCTGCGAGTGCGAAACAGTTGGTGGGATAAAAAAACGAGAGCGATAAAGGGAGAGAGGGAGAGGACTAAAGGGGCGAGCGAGCGAGCGAGCGAGAGAGAGAGAGACGCCTATCTCGCCCGTGCCGCTGTCTAGCCGCTGTGTCTAAAAGTGCGTGATGCGTTGGGCTAATGGCACCAATTATGCACCAGGGAACACTCTTGATGGGCTGGTTTACGGGGAAAAATGCTGGAGGGAGAAATGGTTGCAGAGGGAGCCCTTTCAGTCCAAAAGCAACAACGCGGGGGGAAAAAAAACAGAAAACAAAACAAAGTTAGGAACAGGAGGGAGACGAGCCCCCGGGGGTTCGTCTCCCTCCTAATGGCGGTCTGCTCGACACGCAGGCGTGTGGAGGTGTCCGCTTGGATTGCAGCCACATAGGAATTTATGTGTGTTATTTTCACAGGGGCGATCCAAGCGAGACCGGGACCAATCAAACACTCTCAATAAAAGTGACTTCCCTCTGGAAGTCTCGAAGACTTTCGGTAGATTTGATTTGAGGCCTATAACAATGGGACAAAGCTTCCCCTCCAACCGAGTGCTGAAGCTGGTGCAGAACAGGCGAAACTCCCAAACATTTAACGTTTTTGTCTTTTACTGGCCATCGGCGGCTGCATGTACCACTTTGCGCGATGCTTTGAAGCATCATCAGGGAACGTTTTAAGAGGAGAATCTTCTTACCAACATAAAAAAAGAGCTATCAACTGGTGCGACTGGAAAATTATTAGTCATGTAATTGGCTCCTCTGCCTCGTAAGCAGCGAGAGAGACGTCTTGATGGGCGCCAGGAGAAAAGCTTTAAAGCTGCGAGAAAGTTTTCATGTCGGCAGATAATTACAAGTGTTTGCTCGGAAGCTGATTTTTTTTTTTTTTTTCCGCTTCGCACAAAGCGGGATTCAACAGCAGCGCCGACTGGTCCGCTCGTGTGCAGACACTGTTAGATTAAAGGAGAAATGTGGTGAAAAAAAAGGGCTGATCTCACTCAGCGGCGGAGTGAAAATGAGACCATTTATATTCTGGAGATCACTCATTCAAAAACAATCACGCAGACGTGCGTCGGAGCAGGAGCCTGCGCAGCCACACCTCTGGTGCACAGATGGCACATGTAAACTTGGTCTCTCCCCCTTGATGTCGCGCTGAGCGAGGCGTCTGAGGCGATCTGGGGCAGGGGCTCGGTAGGTTTCAGAATAACAAGCGCTCGCAGTGACTCAGTCGCAAAGACTCACTGGGGTCAGCGTCGACGGATTGAATCATAACCCCCCGTTTAAAGGAGAAAAAGAGCAGCTCTATTAGTAGAAATGGAAAAGGGCTATTTAAGAATATGAGCAGAAACATTCAATCAATCTGCTTTGTGAGAACCATTCAGGTTTAGATGGAGGGTTGGACAAATCTGATGTCACCGTCACGTTGGCAGAGGACGCATGAAGCTGCGCCCGGCTGCTGCAGGTTCCTCGTTCTCTGCATAATAAGGTCGTGGATCAACACAAACAGCATTGGAAACACAGTCTCCACCGCTTATGTCTCTCCTGAACACGCCCATTGAGCGATGGCGGCTAAGATTTCCATCAGTCTCCATTTGGACAAACTGCCTCTAACCCGAGGCCTCGCCGGGTCAGTCCACCTGCAAATCCAAGAGGTGCTCAGGTCACAGCCTAAACCTTTTTTGAATATTTCCTATGACGAGAAATTTATTCAAGAAAATCATTTCTGTGAGTTAAAATGGGAGCTGTTGCTCATTCCCTGCTGTTGGACGGGGAATGAGCATATTTCCAAAAAGTAAAGGCTTCCTTTGATAAAATAATTGTAAGTGTTGCCAGCGCTAGTCGGCCCTCTCTGGTTGTCTGCTGGAGTAGATGTCGCACCCTCTGCTAGCCTAGCAGCGGGGAAATGAGATTTCCTTACACCTGTTTATTGCACTTGAAGCCAGAGAGAGGGCTGAATACAGAAAACATCGCTTCTCATCAAATGAGCAGGAATGAAATGAATAAGAAACAGCTTTCCTCCCTCAGATCAGATGCTGAGACCTGCTTTTCCCCGTTGTGACACGCTGACTGACAGATGACCTGACTGACGGATGGCGCCTTGAACAGAAGAACGAGGGTGCGAAGGTTCAGGAGCAAAAGCCCAGATGTAGACGTATACAGATGTGGGGGAAGAACCCGTGAAGCCTGCTGGTGATGCATGGGGAGACAAACAGGAAGCACTCCCGTGCCTAAACCGCGGAGGACTCAGCATCCGCTCACTGGAGAATCAGCTCCGCCTCTCGGCCTGCTGCGCTGAGGAAAGCGTGGGGGCGTTTGGCTGCTCAGAGCCATGGAATCGGCGCCGTAGGCCGACGGAGCGAGGGATCAGCGCAGAGGCGTGGAGGACAGGACACCCGCTGCATCGCTCCCCCAACAGCGTTGGCAGCTTGTCGTCCTTGGAGGAGTAAAACCTCTGTTAGTCGAACGCCTGAAACGCCTGAGAACAGAGCTCTCGCTGCACCTGGTTGCCAGATCTGAGCTGATCCGTGCACACCTTCGTTCCGGCGCGTCCCCTTGTAGATGCGTGAAGGGTTTAAACTTAGGTTAAGGAGCCAAAGGAGCCGATCTAGGGTTTAACGTCGGCAGCTGAAGCCGTGCTCAATCACAGCGGGAGGCGAGTGCGGAAACGGCGTCGCCTCCGTTCCCCAGGAGTGATGGAGCTATCACCTGTCAGGCCTGACCTCAGAGTCACCCTCCGGGGCAAGGATGTGGCAGCCATTGCTCCACGCCGCGGGGGGGGGGGTCTGATGATGGCAGCCATCCCTCCACGCATGAGGCAACTCACCACACCTGCACTTCCCCTCTGCCGGCCTTCAAAGTCTCCTGCAGCACAGCACTCTGTGCTGGGTCACTGTCGTACTACCACACTGCCATTGTATCACCTTTGCTCCACGCTGTCAGGTTGTCAGGTTGGTCGCCATGTGTGTGTTCTCTTCACGCCAAGCCTTAGTTCATTGTTCATGCCACGTATTAGTTTTGTGTCCATGCCATGTATTAGCCTTGTGTTCATCCCATGCTTTAGTTTCATGTCTATGCTATGGTGGGAATGTTTTTTTGTTAGTTTTCTAAGCTGTTAGCTTTTAAGTTTGCGATGTTGCTAGCTCGTTATGTATGCTAGGTTGCTAGCTCGTTATGTATGCTAGGTTGTTAGCTCGTTATGTATGCTAGGTTGCTAGCTCGCTATGTATGCTAGGTTGCTAGCTCGTTATGTATGCTAGGTTGCTAGCTCGTTATGTATGCTAGGTTGTTAGCTCGTTATGTATGCTAGGTTGCTAGCTCGCTATGTATGCTAGGTTGCTAGCTCGTTATGTATGCTAGGTTGCTAGCTCGTTATGTATGCTAGGTTGCTAACCCTGTAAGTTTGTAATATTGTTAGCTCGGTCTGTTCAGGCCCAGGTGGCCAAGACTTTGCCTCGTGAGGAGGTTTTCCTGAACTCTGATGAGATAATTTTTGTTTTGTTGTATCATGTTTAGCCTCCTGGTGTATTTTGTTTAGTTAAAGGAGTGTTTTGTGTTGAGCGTAAAAAAAACTGGTTTTCCTGACTTCCTGGTCTTCTCAACGCTCTGACTCGGTCCAGACCGACTCTCATAGCCTCAATCCGCCATTGTGTGCGGCGGACCGTGACACGTTTACTGTTCTCCTCACACCTGGAAACGCGTTCAGTCACAGACGCCAGGTCTCAGGGAGACGTCGCCGGGTCCCCGCGCGTTCACTGCCCGCAGGAGAACATGCACTTGCGGGACGGGATGAAACGCGTCGCCCGTGGCATGACGGCGTAATGCACGGCACCACAATCTTGCATCCAATCTAGAGACTCGCCTCCAGTATGTGGTCTCAGGAGGGGAGGGGCGGGGGGGAGGCGGCTTGGGGGGGAGACATGCCTCCTCACCCAGCCTCTCGCCGTTTCCCGTCCGTGGCGCGTCTCCAGCTCTGAATCCACTCCGGCTCTGGACACCGTCGGCAGCGCTCCATCCTCTCTCTCTCTCTCTCGCTCGCGCTCTCTCTCTCACACACACACACACACACACGCGCGCGCACACACACTTTTCCAAATGCATCGTAGAAGACTAGACCGGACGAAGCAATCCCATCCGATCCAGCGCGTTGATGGTAAAGCATCATTTTCATATTCATCCGTGCCTGTGCGTTGTTTTAATGCGCGAACCGCGGCCGCGCGATTGTCCGACGAGCGAGGTGCGACATTGTGTAGATCAGAGTGTGGATGCGAGGACGAAAGCTGTGACTGTGGTCGGGATGTCTTTATTTAGCCACTTAAAGTGAGTCCGCGCTTCTCCGAGACTTTGTGGAGCCGTCGTCCTACTTTGCCGTCACACTGGGTCGACAATAGTTTATTTTATTCTTTTCAAATATATTTCGCGTGCACAACTGTTGTTCATCAAACGAGAATCTCAGAGGAAGGCGTTTGGTTGAATTTTGATGATGCTCAATGTCGAGATGCAGATGAATTCACGTGCATATCAAGTGTAAATATCAGATGGGACAAGCTCCAGTGCAGCTTTTCTATTACTGTTCCTGCTGTGCCATCATTTGTCTCTTAGTGTAACCACAATTGAACTTTTTTCAGTTTGTCGATCTGTCATTTTTATTTTTATAATTGTCCTCTCTCGCTTTGAGAATTAAGGCTCAGCCGGATCATCTGGCGCTGACCTTTGTCTCCTCTCTCTTCGCTCCTTTACTCCTCTGTGAGAGCGAGCGCTTGAGGAGTCATGTAGGACAAGACTCGCCTCCTCTCCCATCACAGGAGCTCCTCCCAGATCAGATGCAGCTCCTCCGTCGTCTGCCTGTAGCGCTGCGCGTGTCGGTTCAGAGAGAGGGAGGGGGGGGGGGGGGAGTGGAAGCGGACTGATGGAGAGATTGGGAGTGAAAAGACGCTACCTGGAGACCTGGAAGTCCTTTTCGTGTTGCCACTGTTGCTCTCTCCGTTTCCCAGGATTGATCGCGAGGCGACAAACGGCCTCACTCCGAGGATCTGTGAACACACCGAGGTGCTTTAATAGAAAAATCTTTAGCTCCGTCACATCCCTCAATCACCGTCCCCGTCCCAAATCCCCCGCTCCCACCCTCATCACGAACTTCTAGCCTCATTCGTAGCCTTTATTTTCCGCAGAGGCTCCTGCCTCTCCTGCGCCACACGCACAAACGTCATTATCTCCGGCGCTTGGGCTGTGTTATCTCAACAGGAGCAACTTCTGTGCTCCGCTGAATTTACAGCTCCGACCTGCCAGAGGAGCAGGCGCCGCACGGTGTAATCTTTAACCGATCCCGTCCCCCCGGCTTTCATCCCCGTAAGCGCTGTTATTGTGCGAGGGATATAAAAGCGGAGGCACATCTGTCCAGCTGTTGACAGAGCGCCCGCCGCTCCCTGGCGTGCGACCCGGCGCCGGCCCGGTTATGGGCGAAGCCGCAGCGGAGGGCCTGCAAATCAAATGGCTTCAGCCCGTCGAAGCATCTGCCTTTATTCTCCAGAGGGCGGCGGGTGCAGAGGGGGGTGCTGAGCAAAGAGGAATCAGACCTGTCGCCGAGGAGTCCTGAGACCGTCCTGGGTCGGGCCATCTGGGCCGTACGCGGAGCACGGGCCTGCGTTCACCTCCGCCACTTTCTTGTCCTTCAGCAAATGCACAAACGGATCAAATCGAATCTGAAACGCGGGACGAGCGTTTCAGATGTCACCTTGTCTGCGGACACCAGCCCACGAGAACGAAAAGTTCATTCCGCGATTGCTGCTTTTAGCCGCGTTCAAACAGAATGGCTCATGATGTCAGCTCCGTTTCTCTTCCCCATCGCCCATAGAGTAAATGTCTCTGGTTTTGCGCTGTTTGTGATTAATGGAACATCAAAAGCCGATCTCGGCTCAGTGTGATGCGTTCCTGAGGATATGAGTCTGCCAGGGACACATAAACATCATTAATGAACAAGAGGCGCACTGGAGAGACACGGAGTGGCAGACGGAGGGTAAGGAGGCAAACAGGAAGGCAATATTTATTTTTGTCAGTAATATGATGTATATTTACCTGTGGTTCTGATGATGACTGCCTCTGCACAGCTGCTGAGTGATGGAGAGACACTTTGTGCCCAGGGATCTCATGTGATTACCTACCATCAGTTTGGCGCATAGGGACAAATGGATGGCAGCACCTTTCTCTCTCTCTTTTTTTTTTTTTCTAAATCCATTTGGAAAATCACATCTCCCTTTGCTCTTTCATGCCTAGTGGCAAAGAACTCAGAAGTATACAAAGGAAACTTTGCATCTATGTGAAGACAGCTATATTTATCTGGCTATGGAGCTCTGCTGGGCTTAGAGACTTAATTACCCAGAAGAGAGGGAAGCAGAAACCAAATGCAATTATGCAACTGTGTGCGCGTATCTTGAATAGCGGCGCTGTTGTACGTAGGGACATAACTGCCGCCCTTTTTTTCCGGCGATGCTCCGACCTTTAAGTCGTGTTTTTTCGTGCAGGGGAAAAAATGCGCAGATGTAAATTCTCTAAACGTTTAATTGAATTATTTAAGCGAAGAAGCAGAAAGAAGAAATGCTAAAAATAGCTGTCTGTAGGCCTCATTAAGGGTAAAGCCGGGTTTTTGGACCACACAGCATGTGCATTAAAGGAGGAGGTTGACATTTCAGTGGCAGCAGCCAGCAGGTGGTTCGCTTTGCTCACAAAGACTGGAAACACACTTGTTCCGCCTACGTGGCTGTTGTTTAGCGAGGTTTAAAGGTGCGATGTCTGTCACAGACAGACACTCGGTTATGTTAAGCTGCCGGGCTGGCACTTTCTATTTTGGCGTCAACAAAACTTGCGGTTTACAAATGAAAGGACAAATGTGCTGAGCTGTCCAGGGGAAAAAGTTGGCGACACGCACTGCACCTCGAAGGGCCCTCGAGCGAACATCCCACCTGCTTCAGCACCAGCTACTCAGCGGCCATTAGTGGACGGCCGCAGGCCACGAATGTGTGTGCGTCAATGTGTGTGCATGCACAAGGCTGCGGCTGCAAAACGGCATCAACACGAAATCTCATTATGCGCGTTTCTGTGTCCCGGTGGCGTCAGCGTGAAGGATGTAGAAGCAGAGGTGGGGGCAGGATGGAGTGCTCCTGGAAGACGGTGCTGCTGCTGGTGTGTGCGTCTCTGGGGGTCCAGTACACGGCCATCCGCACCCTGAGGGACTCGCTGTCTGGACCCTGCCAGCGAGCCTACCGCTGCCAGGCCAGGCACCACCGAGGTACCTGCCCCACATACCAAGCACGCACACACGCACACACACACACACACACACACACACACACACACACACACACACACACACACACACACACACACACACACACGCACACACACACACACACACACACACACACTTGATCTCCCATATTAGCTGCATTACAGCCCGTTTGGAGGAAAGCCTCGTGCAAAGAGAATCGGTAAGCGACGGCGCTTTGAGCGGCGGGCTGCGGACGACTGAGCGGGGGGGAACTCCCAAGAAGAGCGAAAGGGAGAGAAATCCAATCTATGTGATTGCGTTTTACAATTATCCCCCAATTTATCTCCATTAATCCGTCTCTCGTAGCGCAGCTGTAGCTCCGAGGCAGCGGGCTCCTGTGTACAAAAGTAACATCCCCTTTGCAATCAACTCCTCATCAGCAGTAATTACACGTTAGCTATATTTAGAGATCCGCCATTTCATAAGCCCCCTCAGTAACGCGCCGAGCAGACAGGCAACTAACTCATGCATGTTTACCCTCTGAATTATTTAAGCTTTATTGGCTTGATTTAGTTGACTTTCCTCTGGTCCGAGATTTGAATGAAAACTTTTACGTGCTGGAATGAGTCCTCTGAAAGAGCTGGACTGAGCTGCTGTGTGCCTGCAGGTGATCGAGGTTGCGTAACGCGTTATTTCGCTCCATGCAGACCCTGTGTAACGTCCCGCTCTCTTTCCAAGACTCCAGGTGGAGAGCGCTGTGCGACGACTGGATGGCGGCGGAGGCGCCCCGGAGGCACGTGCTGCTGTTCGCCACCACGCGCAGCGGCTCGTCCTTCACCGGGCAGCTCCTCAACCAGCACCCGGGCGTCTTCTACGTGTTCGAGCCGCTCTACCACGTCCAGCAGGCCTTCACCAACTCCAGCCGGCGGCTGCGGCGCTCGCTGGACCGCCGCGCCCTGCTGGGAGCCTACAGGGACCTGCTGCTCAACCTCTACACCTGCGACCTCCACTTCATGGAGAGCTACATGCGCCCGGAGCCCCAGGACCACGTCACCAGCTCCTTCTTCCGCCGGAGCTCCAGCCACGCCCTCTGCTCCCCTCCCGTGTGCCTGGAAGGAGGGGACGCCGCAACCTCTGACCCGCCGGACGAGACCTGGTGCCCCAGGAAGTGCGGCGCCCTGAACCTGACGTCGGCCTCGGTGTCATGTCTTTCCAGAGGACACGTAGCCATAAAGACCGTGCGGGTCCCGGAGGTGGGGGACCTGCGCACGCTGACCGAAGACCCACGCCTGGACCTGAGGATCATCCACCTGGTGAGGGACCCCAGAGCCATCCTGGCCTCGCGCATCATGGCCTTCTCCGATCAGTTCCGCGCCTGGAAGATCTGGAACGCGACGGGGCGGCAGCCGCGCTACGTGGACCTGTCACAGATCACCAGCACCTGCAAGGACATGTCGGCGTCGGTGCAGACGGGCGCGCAGAGGCCGGCGTGGCTGCGGGGCCGCTACCTGCTGGTCCGCTACGAGGACCTGGCGCTGAACCCCATGGAGAAGGCCGGCGAGATCTACAGGTTCGTGGGGCTGGAGATGGAGGACAGGGCGCGGACGTGGATCGCGAGGAACACCAACGCCAGCGCGTCGGCGGCGGCAGCGGCGGACTGGAACTACCGGTACTCCACCACCAGGGACTCCAGGTCCACGGCCGAGAGCTGGAGGCTCCGGCTCAGCTTCGACATCGTCAGGGCCGTGCAGAACCTGTGCAACGACACCCTGGCGCTGCTGGGATACAAGCAGGTCCAGACGGCAGCCGAACTTAGGAACCTGTCCCACAGTCTGGTGGGACACAGGACATTTCAGCCAGTGAAGTAGAAGTAGGTTTGACCAAAAGTTTTGTGACTTATTTATTTATTTATATGATAACTTGAATGTAATTTATCCCCTTTTTCAAGACGACCTAAAGTAATTTGATATTGCTTCTATTTCCACTTTTTTGTGTTTTTGCTAAAGATACAGTATTAAAAGTGCCAAACGTGCAATGCAGGAAAAAGTATTAATTCAAAATGAAGTTTATACTGAACTATGTGCTCATTAAAAACGGTTCATGTCAATAAGTCGGTATGCAGTTTTGCGTCTTGATTTAATTTTCCCATCATTTCAGTGTTTCCGAAATAAAAACAAACCCTTAAAACGGTTCAGGTATCACTTTGGAGTAAGTCAAACAAAAAAAACAAACACAAAACTGATGCTTGTGTTTCATGTGAGACGGGCAAGAAGTGAGGCGGATTCATCTCATAAAGAAGGAACAATAAATTCCACGTCCTGCCATCCAAGTGTCTCTAATGCATTTTGGAAAAGGATTAAAATGTCACGTTGCGGATAGAAACCCGGCGTCTGTGCGATCCTCCATGAAGCAGCTCTGTTTTCTCGGAGGATGTTGAGAATGCATTTGCTTTTTTTCCCCTGACTGTAAATACTTACAGTGAATAAACACGATAAATAATATAAATGCTGATGTTGCCAAATGTCATGTGCTGGATGTGTTTGGACATTTTATTGTTTATCTTTTTTAGACTTTTTGAAATAAATCATTCATATGTTACATATCTATTTGATGCGCGTTTGATTTGTATTTCATCCTGAGAAGAATCGTGTTCCAATTTGAGAGTTAAAAACAGAAAATGGTGCAAATTCGTGTCTTTTATGTGGTAATCCCTCTGTTTTTGCGTTTCCTCTCTGCCAGTTTTTAATCCCGTTGATGTGTCTGTAGCAACAGATATGTTTTCTGACTTAAGACAACGCACGCTGCGCCTTGCCTCTCGCTCGGAGTCGACTTTGAACCTGAAAGAACGACACCGGGATCAGACCGGGCTGTCTGCAGGCGGCTGCAGCTGCAGGTCCTCTGCCAGATTCACCGTTCGAAATTGGTCTTTGTGTCTAAACAGAGAGGGGAAGTGTGTCATCTCCAGACACCGGCCCATTTATTTCCGCGTGGAGCTGCTCTCTTGAGATAAATGCCCAAAGTAGTTTTTGAGGAGAACTCATTGCATGAATCACAGCTGCGCCTGTGATTGACTGTGATTTTGGTGCATCTTCCTATGGAGGCTCCGGTTGTCGCCCGCTGGGAGCTACGCGCTTTCATACTAGTGCTGTTGAAGAAAGCCACTCCGCAGTGAAGGAAGTCTGCAATTTAAACGGAACGGTCATGCCGCTGCGTGAGCACTATTAAATCTTAGGTGAAATTGTCTCTTTAATAATGTATTTTTAGACAGCCGGTCTTCTCCATCCTTCCTGCAGCCGCCCTGTAGCTGCTGACACCAGGGATATCTAGCGCTGCCCGAAGAATTGATCTACATCCAGCTGAGGAGAAACAGGATTTAAGATGCATGGGAAAAAAAAAGAGCGGCCGTCTCCCTTTGAACTTAATCTGCAAGGCTACACAAACGGGCCATAAAGCAGAGCTTTATGACACCCAGGGAGATGTGCTCCATCGGTTTTTCCATCCCTGCTCTAACACACAAAGCTGCCAGTGGCCTGAGTCAGCCGTCAGCTAATTACCCATTTCTTTGCACTCAATACTGGCAATCCCTTCTTGTCTCCTTAACCGTGCTGACAAATTTAGGTCTCATCAATACTGGTAACAAATATGAGGTGTGTGCTGATATCAGGAAATGCAGAGTGCTACGAAGTTAATCTTCTTCTTCTTCTTCTTCTTCGTCTTTATTGGTGTCCTGCAGTCCTGTGAGATGAACCCAAGTGCTTTGTTTTAACCATTATTCACGAGGCTACATTGAACTCCTCACAGTTCAGCTGAACAGGATTATTATGAAACAGACAAAATGTGAATGTAATGAAAATGTTTGTGATGCTCTTCTGGATACAGTGCAAAAATCACAGTAATGTGCAGCATTAGCAACCGCGCACATTAGTTGGTTAGAGCCCAGATGTTAAAGTGCAGTGCAGATGTTCAGTTCCGCACATGGTTTGCGGTCGTGGGGAGAGGAGGACGTGCAGTCATCGGTCACGCTGACAGGTCCTGGGACGCGCGGGGCCTCGCTTTGACTGTTTCTTTCTTTTAATCAGGCAAAAAAGGCTTCAAGTGTGCGAAAGTTATTTTCGTGTTGTGTCTTTTATATGTAAACGCCAGCTCCTCTTGCGTCAGCTCGCGCTGGGAGCAGCTGGGCGGCGACAAACAGCGGGATGCGAGTGCGCGAGGGCTTTGAATTTGAAGACGCTCTTAATTTCCAGTCAAATAGCATGATGAAAATTAGAGATCTCTCTGAAGCTGGAGGGCGGAGGAGATCGCTCGCAGGATCGGGGAGGACGCTCGAGCTGAGAGGTTTAAGGTTCAAAGCTTTGCCGTCTACATCGGCGGGCGAGTACAGAATGCTCCTGCAGGGAAATCTCCTGTTCATTAGACCCAAACTCGGCAGACGCACGATTTGCCCTTTTCCGCCTGCCAAAAATTAGCAGAAATATCAAGAAGCGAACTGGAGCCCGTGAAAGTTTTCCGAATGCCCCCTCTTGACCTTCAAGTGGAGCCGTTGGATCCAGTTGAATCATTTGCAGCTAACGGCGTCCAAATGTTCTGCAGTACGCGAAAACATTGTGTCGCCGCCGTTAAAATCCCAGCGGTGCGGCTTTGATTTTCCACTCTACACACTGGGAGCCAGACGCGCCGCGTGCAGCGAGATTAAGGAGCGTTTAGGACCGAACCAAAGCGCTTCGAGTCGAGGGCGTTGTTATTAGCGGAGTCGCGCGGGGAGCCCCGAGCAGCCGTCAGCCGCTCCCGCACCCGTCCTTCAAACGGAGCCCCGGCCTCTGTGTGCACACGCAGCGGCAGACGCAGGCCCTGGATGCGACTCCCCGCTGAGCGTCTTTGCTGCTGCTCTGTTCTTTCCCTGCGTTCGCCTCCGTCGCATAAAGATCAAAGTTGCATTGTCATCACATCTCACCACGGCATTTGTTTTGTATTTGTCCTAAAAAACCCTGGATGGGGGGGGTTGACGCCGGGGGCAGCGGCCCGGGTGGAGCTCCTCAAGATAAATACATATAATAAGTCATGAATCGCTGTGTCAGCAGTTTCACACAGCGTGGCTTTTAAAAAAGACCACAGCTGTATTGTATGTCGTGAAACCGCTTCAGCCGCCGCCTATTGGAAGCAACACGTGCATGTACATGATTGGAGTTGTCTGTCAGCAGGATCTAAATTGTCAGTTTACACACTTGGAATGATTAAATGCTTAATTGATGTCATCTTTCATTCGTCTGCCGGCTGGAAAAACGCACCCCCGTGGTGATTTCTAACCCGCTGTGATACTGCGAGGGCTAATTAGGCATATTACAATCTAAGGCAATAGGCATTACTGTATGTATTTATTTTTTTAATGTAGTGCATCTACAGCTTATGAAAGGCCTGCACAGAGAAGCAAGAGCTGAGACAGAATCAAATCAAACATGAGGCGATCAACAACAGCAGCTCCTCAGCGTGTATGTAACGTAGCTAAATACTCAGCTAATACGTTTGTAATTACTTGCAATGCTTAGATCTAATAAATGCAGACGGGAAGGGGAACCATTAAGAGTCTTATTTTGCAAACCGTTTTCCAAGGAGCATCCAAAGCTGCAACCTCACTTAAAGCTACAACATGCACCCATCTATCACTGACCGGCTCCGCCAGGTCGCTCCAAATCTTCAGGACGATAATGGAAAAGGCAGAGATTGGTGATGCGTGTGCAAACAGAGTGTGTGAAGCACTGAACGTCCCCTCTATCCAGTTTGCAGGGGGTGAGCATCCAGGGGCTATGTTGGAACCATGTGACTGTACACACCAGGGTAAAGCACTGGGCTCCGCTTCCTGCCGGCGTACAAATGGCTTCTCCGCGGGGCGGCCGGCCTGTTGCACAGCTCAGTGGCTGTAGGTGTCGCGTCTGGGTTATCTCCAGGTCTGTGCGTGGGGGTTGAGGCGTCCCGCCGGCGTCCTGTGCGAAAAAGGCCACAGAGATTTCCACCACAGTGCTCTCATAGAATAGCCATATGAAGACCATACTGCTCTCAGTTGTTCCACGCAACCGGCGATCCTCTCAAAATCATCTCTGTAATGACATACTACTACTTTAGCTGCAACTAACGTGTAAAACTGCTCCTGCACTCTTTGGATTGGATTCATACTCATGCACCAGCGTTGACGGGGGAGGCGTTTGCTGAGTAAAGCCGACAATGGAGTGAAACGAAACACAGAAACAGTACATTTCAGCCGCCTAAACTTATTTATAGTGATCTGCCACCGCGCCCACATCATGTCTACCTTCAAGTCCTAGCTATTTATTGTAACTTTGCATTTATTGACGCGTCTGCGTCTGTAATTGCGGGGTTGTTCTCGTTGACTTAGTAGCGGCGACGTGATCGTCACACAGGTAACGTGGCTTCACTGAGCAGATCACGCAGGTTTAAAGAAGCCCCCGGAGCGATGGAGATCATTACCGGCACTGCAGCCTGGCAGCGCTTTGTTTTATTTGTCTTGGTCTCCCCCCCGGGAGGCTCTGGGGAGAAGATCGTGGATCGGTCTGTCTGCTGCTGTTCAATCACGGGCTCCGCTCACTCTCGCGCCGCAGCAGCCAGATCCACTCGCCCCGAGAAGCCTTTCGTGCGGAACATTTCGGAAAATCCAGTCCAAATCTCCTTTCGAGTGAGTAACACTCAGATGTTTTAGATGTGGGCATCAGTCCCCCCCCCCCACCCCCCCCCCACCCCCCCCAACCCCCCCCCCCCCCCCCCCCCCCCCCACCCTCCTCTCTGCCTCCCCCACATCCCTCCGTTCGCCCTCCGCTTCCCCGCTCTTGCTTGGCACGTCTTTCTTCCTCTCATTCCCAGTTCTACTTTCAAAAAACAGTAGGCGTGAAAATGTCTGTGCGTTTTTTATTTCTTTATTATTTTTCTCTTTTTTTTCCCACATTTCTCCCTTATGGAAGTCTTTTACACGAGGAGGACTAAAGCACAGTATGAGGCGTGGGCTGCAGTATCACAGAGGCAGTAGGAGGAAGGTGTGATCACAACCCTGCAGGCTCAGATCAGATAGCACGTCAAGCTTTTCGGTCTTGCTCTGTGAGTTTAGTTTGGCCTCCATTTTTTTTTTCCAGCCCACTCATCCCACTATGCAGCAGCTGAAGGTTCTGGGGCGTGTGTGAAATGCAAAAGGCTCATGTTGCTTCTGTTCTCCTTCGCCCGCTTTCACCTGACGCACATCCCTCCCGCAGCCATCCGCGGCTCCCACAGTCTAGATAAAGGTGCACCGACACCGTCAGCACTTCCTTATTAAGGTCTCGACTGGCTTTAATTTCCAGACTCATCCATAATTCACCAACAGAGGGCACCGAACATCTAGCTGGATTAAAGGCCCAAATACTGTATCTTTTCCTTTCCATTTAATTTGAATAGATTTCATATTCATTGAAAGGAAATATGAGGCATCCAATTTCAATGTGTTGGGAAGGAAAGGCAGCAGACAGGATGGACCCAGGCTACAGAAACATCAGCACGAATGGCTCGGAGCGAGTTCTAGGTGTCCTGAGGCTGTTGCTAATATGGGGTGAACGACCGGCTCTGGTGAATATTTCAGTCCACGTCGGTCTGTTTTTCTTCACTATTTTAGCTTCAGTAGACGATGTTGCAAGATCTTCACTCAACTAAAGAAAAGGTCAACCAAAATGCGAATTTAAACTATTTGAGTTTTTGCCCCCCGAAGTTCAGAATGGCTTTTATTGCTGTTGCCTGTAGCTAAGGGTAACTATCACAAACACATGCTTTCTAGATTTGCTGGTGAATTTCAAGCATCCATCGGCGTCATTTTGGGGCTGTGGCTCCTCTAGTTTTATTCTCTCACCATGTTCCCATGGGCGCTGCCACAGCAGATTGTGCTCCACGCCGTTCCTGACACAACCTGAGACACTGCTGCTCCATTTTGGGGCCATTTTTTTACATTTTTGACAAATGACATTCATGCATTTTAGCAATAAACAAACTAATTCTATAATTATCCTTTTAGCATCAATTATCATCAACCTCTAGTCAAACCCATTGGTTCCCCTACATCCAGTCTGTTTGCTAAGCTACACTAACCTGATCCTGACTCCAGCTGACAGTGAACTTCATCTTTTTTTTCTCCCAACAGGAAAAACAACAACAGCAAATGTTCCCTTTTCGTGACTCCAGGCATTTCAGGCTTTACAGTATGTCGGTCAGCTTGTAAACCGTGATTACCGAGCCTCCTCTTCCTCCTCGTTGGCTCTGGCCTTTCCTTTGTTTCCAGTCACACAGCTTCAGTCCCATCACTGCCTGCAGGGCTGACATGTCCACTGATGCTAACAAATGATGAGCGTCCCCACTGACAGCAAGTCCATCTGTCTGTGTCAGAGTAATTGAATTTCAGAAATATAATCAGAGGGGTCTGTTATGAAGCCACCGGTAGGTTGGAGTCCTCTGAATGGTGGCTGTGCTTTCTTCCACAAACAACAGTCACCATTTGCATGAAATACAGGCATGATTAATGCAACACACAGATAGATGTTAGTTTAGTAACCGACATGTAATGAGCAGGGGATGTGCTGCACTCTTTGTCTCAAATTCTAATAGGAAGTAGAAGTTGCCAGAGGCACGCTGGCTTGATTGATCGGGTAATAGAGGGACAAATGATGTTCCACTCAGGCGTCCTGGTGATTTTCTCTGATTTGAAAAGGAACTGTGCCTAAAAACTCTGCGAGACAATTTGACATTGCTCAAGTGAATTAATATACTGCAGGCAACCCGCCACGGCGGATCAAAACAAAAATAAAGCAGGAAGCTCAAAAACGGCTGAAGGCGAGACTTAAAACCATAAATCGTGCTTGTTGTTAGCCAAAACAGGGCCGCGGTGATCCCAAAGAGCGGCGTGCGCACATCCAGCTCTAACTGTATGTTCTGCTCAAACAGATGCTTCCTCCAAAACCATATGCTCAATAGAAAGCATCTAATTAGCTGTTAAATGAGCCGAGCGTTGACCTGAGAAGCTCCCTCAGAGGGGTAGTTAATCCTCGTTGATGCAGTTTGAGGAATTATTGATCCAAAGGCCCATTAAGCTTTACTCCACGAGGACGCTATTGACGAAAAGCACCGAGTCCTTCCACTCAAACTGCAAACTTACTATGGGGGATATAAAAATAGCAACTCCACTTGTAGATAATCACAACGAGCCGTAAAGTGACAAGGCCTTCGGGGCTTCTCCCAGAAGGCAAACTAATTAGTGGCGATAAAGACCTCAAAAACCCCTGTGACAACGGCGCTCTTGACCGAGATTATCTCGTTCCCCACGACCGAAGCGGGCAGAGCGGCAGGGATGACACGCGTCGCCTTCACTGAGTGGACGCCAAAACCACATTAAACCCCGCCGACTCATCAAAAGCTCCCTCTCATCCGGCTCGTCGATCTGAAGCCGCGAACGGGTCGACTCAGAACCCAAACACAAAGCAAGCCGTCTTTCGTGTTCATTTCATTTGGCACCGCATCGCAACGCTAGGATCGAAGCGCTGCGTAACGGGACCCGTGACCATGTTACCGGCTCCCTTTGGCACGACGTGATGGCTGAGCGCCTGCACGCCGAGCTGCAACACCTGCCGGGAAGAGGACACCAGCAGCAAT
Organism: Betta splendens; assembly: GCF_900634795.4. Classification (NCBI taxonomy): domain Eukaryota; kingdom Metazoa; phylum Chordata; class Actinopteri; order Anabantiformes; family Osphronemidae; genus Betta; species Betta splendens. The sequence goes on along the minus strand of NC_040886.2, from coordinate 7,019,918 downwards.
TGGCCGATTGGCTCGCGGTCCCATGTTCAAGTCCCGATAGATTTCACTTCCAAAACAATTGATGCTTCGTCCCATCTGCTGTGCTGGGGGACGCGCAGCCCAGGAAGTGAGGAGAGTGCCAACATATGGCAGGTTTAATTAATGTAAACTATCTAGTCATCTGCTTCCCTGCGGTTCAGGCACGACTGCAGGCATCTTCAGACCAGTTCACCCTGATGTCATGGGGACAGCGCCCGTCTAGTGTCGCCCAGGCTTCATCAAAGCTGTGAGAAACCGAAGTTGCCCGTGGGAAATATACTCCTCGACCCACGGGAGAGACAACTCCCAATTTGATTTTTGTCTTCTTTGAGATTCAGTCCCTGACGTTCAGCCAAGGTGAAGGGGTTTATTTCTCGAATTTCCCAGATCAATGAGTGTCTTGCGCGATGCAGCTCGTACTCAGTCATTCTTTCTATATTCTGCTAAGCAGAGTGCTCCTATAATGGATTTGAACACTAAACTGATGAAGGAGCATTTATTGGCTTATCGGGACAAATCACATTTTTTGAGCAGGCTCTTAGAATCACAGCTCCCATCTGTAATGGGATAAACAAAACAGTCTTGTCTAAAATGGGGGAGTGTGTGAAGCCACTGTTGCCAATAGAAAATATATGTTCCAAATAAAATACGAAGAGGCGCTGGCTCATGCACATGGTTTTCACAAACATGATTATAAAATGATCGAGCCGTGTGTTTGCTGGCAGCTCAGTTTCTCACTTCAAATGAATCCTTTGCTTACATCAAGTGCAAACGTGCAAACCTCAACATTTTGATATAGAGATGAAAATTGCCAAACGCTCCCAAATAATGCATGTCCAGATTCATAAACTGAGGCAAAGCATCAAGCTTTAACACCGCTCTGCCTTTGGTGAACTGGGTGAGTCTCAGTGCTGAATATACAACGTACCTCGAAATAGAAATGCAATAAAATATTGAGATTTTATGGGGTGGGAAATATAATATCATTTTGTTCCTCCCGCTGGTGTTCCGGGGTTTCAGCCGTGCACCGAGTCACGCCTTCAAATGAGCAGAGGTAGCGTAGTGAGGCGAAAAAACACAAAAAAAAAACCCACCATCACTCCCTGTTTGACGGCGTGACAGCTGTATTCAAGGAAGCAACATAATATGCGACATCTTTGAGTTATCAAATCGGCCCCAGCCCGAGGAGATGTAAAGAAACAACATTGATCGCGGGGCCGACACAGCGCTCCGTCATTATCGACTGACCCCGCTGTCAGGAAACAACCTGACAAGCTATTCACTGTGGAACAAAAGTGGATAATCCAGCCGTCAAGGGGTTGCCGGGCTCCGATCATTCATGGTGGATTTTCAAAAATGTGGTTTAATGGGATAATATTCATCTGTTTGTTTCTGGCTCGAAGAAAGAGAGGAGAGTAACTAGGTTCACGCAGGTCGGAGCAGAAATCAGGACGGGCGGACGTGTCTTGACCTTTTGCAGCGGCGATAGAACAAGTGAAGGGTTGTGGAAGGACGGGTGGAACCATAAAAACCTCCTGTTCGTTATCCCTGAAAGACGGATGCAGACTGTGTCAGCCGTGCAGCACATGAAAGGCTCTCCATTCTGTTGAAAGACACCAAAAATCCACTAGAAATTGACTTAACGGGGAGGTTTACGCTGGAAGCGGCGCTGCGCTTCGCATGTGAAATCTCGCATAGACTGTGTTTCTTGGTTCTGCGAAAGGCAAAGCTGTGGAAAATGAGGCGGCACGGAGATAACGTGATTCCAGTAATGCTTTATGAAACCGAGAGCCGCGGTCGGACACAGAGCGTGCGCGTCGGCGGCCTCCATCCGAACCTGAAATACTCAATACAATACAGTGGATGCAGCATTAGTAGTAGTGGAACTGTGCTTGTGCGTTGGCTGTGTTGTTTAAAGTACGACTCGTCGCGAAGCCGCTTCGTTCTTCATATGGATTCCTATGGACCAGATAGTGTAAATAATGCTTTCAATAAAAATCTCGTCCGCCTTTTACTCATCGTGGAGTTTTAGAGCACTTTTGATAAAAGTGGCTGCCTGCTGCAGAAATTCTGCTGAATCCCAATCAATAAGTGATTTACTACGTTGCTGTTGCTTGTCACCGTTTGCGCTTCGCTTCACTCCTCTCTTTCCGCTCGGCCGAAGCAGTCGAGGCACGTGGTCGCCCCCTCTGTGCTGGAGGTTCCCCCTCGGCCTCATTCTTGAGATCTTCGAGGTCTTAAAATGTGAACAGCTGAATTAAATGGGGCTGAAGGGAGGAGCCGCCCCGACCTCCGCTGCTCCCTCGCCATCCTTCTGTTGCTGCTGTTCCGTCAGTGGCCTCGCAGCCTCCTCGCCGTTGGTCCGGGGGGTGATGAATGGCTTGCTGGTGTCTCACCCGCCGCCTGGGAGGCTGTGGCTTTGATAGAAGGGGAAGGCTCTCGCTCGGCCCCAATTAGAGTCGCCCGGTCTCTTCGACCACATGCTGCTCCGCAGGAAAACCTCCAGATTGCTGCAGCTTGTCTCTAAGTCGGGCCGCTGGAGCGGAGACAGGCAGACAGGACACGCTGAGGCACATTATAGCAAACAAGAACCGTAATGTTATCATTTCCACCTCACTAGGTTGCAGTGTTTAGACCATAACTTCATTATGGTACGAAGGGCTTTCCAACACCCGACGGCCGAGCTCCGCTTGTCTGAGCATCTATTCTTCACCCAGGAATATATAAATAAGAACGTACCTGTTTTCCATTTCGGTTGCTATGCTACCACATTGTGCTGCTCCTCTTTTCTTGGAGCCCAGACCTCTTACCGCCGGAGCTTTGCAAAGTGGGGTGATCTGTCTAATGGCGTATCGGCCATCTGATCACCCAGGAGCCGAACGCCATTCACAAGCAGGGAGCATTAGCAGAGCAGCGGGGGCTTTCTGAGGAAAAGGCACCTGAAAGAGAACAGACGGAGGCGCTTGCTGTCGGACGAGCGTTAATTTATTTATTTACTCGGTGGGGGTGGTCTCCAGGTGGTCGCTGAAAATCACTCATCCGACGCGATATTGGTGGAACGGAGAGCAAACAAAGTCAGGGCAGGCCAACGGGGGCAGACGCTGGACTCCATGCTGCCATCTGCTGCGTTTTAGGCTTTTAATGAAAACAACCAAAATAATAACAGGGAAGGTTCCTGGAATTAAATTAAGCAACGAGTGTGACTGCGAGTGTGTCTGTCTGGACCCTGGGCAGACAAGTCTATCTTACACAGGTGATGTGCATCAACACATGTTTTATGCTCAGTCTGATCATGTCTGACAACTGCTTCCGGCCTGAGAGACCTAATATCGCTGGACCCTTCACCCTCTCACTTGAAGCGTAACCTGAGCTGCAGAGGTTCGAATAAAGGCTGCTGGGAAAACAAGCCCTGACCCTGCACACACGACGTATGGGGTCACTTGGATTTGCCCCAGCGATTAAGTATCGGCTCAGTGGCGTCCACACGTGCAGCAGCTTATCAAGGCTGCTCCCTCTGAAAACTCCATTCACATTTACACAGCCTTGTATTAGTGCTGCCTTCTCAGGGGTTCAGAGCTTCCCAGGATGCATTACTGCAACATAAATCCTCATTAGTTTATCAGCTAATATAACAGGCCTGCTCATCACAAAGAAAAACAATCTTTATGAACTTTCTGTCAGATCAATGTGTTTTTTTTACCCTGGTTATAATGAATGTAAAAGACAAACAGAGCACAAGGCTGTGGAACTGTATAACGTATTTAAGATGGGCGAGTTATGCATTTAGGTTAGATGTTGGCTCTACGTGTCTCTTTGCAGGAAAGATAAAGTGGTGTAATGGGAGCCAGCTACAAGGCGATCAATACGTTTATATTAACAATGGATCAATGGGCTACATGCAATGTGAAGGGGGCCACTCATATAGGCCAGTAATAAACCCACAGGGAATTATCATCAGCACTTCTCCTCAGCTCAGCTGAGTGTTTTAGCACCTCTCAGCTCGTTCTGCTGCTCACTGACAAGGGAGAGAACCACAACTGTTTTTTTTAACAGCGGTTCAGTTACTTACAATAATCATAATCAAACAGTAATTTGGTAACTGACAGGCAAGAGATAATAAGCAAAAGTCAGACAGCTCAGCAGAAACCCACCCAGGATGCAATTATTAATCTCTGCACTAAACGTCCGTGGGTCCAATCTCACCTCTTTACTGTAACTACACTGTGTTCATTAAGGGCAGTGTCACAAATAGCGACTACTGTAATTAGTGCCACATTGAACGGCTGCCAGGGAAGTAAGATATGAAATAAATCAAATTCACACATACACAAACTCAGATACACACACACGCACAGCTATTATCATCCATTCTCCCATTGTCCTGAATCACTTGTGCTTGTAAGGGTCACGGGAGCAGCTGCAGCTTCCGCAGGTCAATGCACGCAGACAGTAAACAGTCACATAATTATCAAACATCTGAAGAACGTGTACGTATTAATGACACCTTAAGGCTTAAACAAAGGGCTCAAACCTAAATGAGTTTGTTTACGTAGTAGTGAAGTAGTAGTAGATGAAGCAGACACAGCATCAGCTGAATGAGCATGTGATACATTTGATGTAATTAAAAAACCCTATTAGTTATAAATGATGCTGTTATGCCTCATCAGTACAGAAGCGTGGTTGAAATAGTGAGTCACGCACAAAAGGAGCTCGCTATTTATTCAAAGCTGAACTTTGTTGATACACAGGTTCACAGTTCTGCCGCGCACCGGCGGCGAAGGACCGAGAAGCAGCCCGATCTTCGCCCCGCATTTCTCACACACACACACACACACACACACACACACACACACACACACACACACACACACACACACACACACACACACACACGCGCGCGCGCCGCAGACGAAAGGTCAAAGCCATCCAGCGAGCATAATAGAGCTCCTTGTAACAGACTGTGCGGCGTCGGCCCGTGTGCGCCGCAGCTTTTAAAGCCCTCTGAGTGATACTTAAAGACGGGCCCTGGGTCACAGCGTGGCGGGCGTAATGAGGCCGCCGCTCTCGCTGAAGTGCAGTCGGCGGCGTCCCCTGCCTGCGTCTCCGCGGCGCAGGAGCTTCACAGCCTGGAGGCGGAGGATGAAGCGCGGCTGGTTCCCTGCCTGAGCTACGACTGGAAACCTCAACCCGAACTCAAAAGCCTGAGACTGATAGTTACGATGAGGCCTCCTCCTTCTGATTGTAAAATAGCTCATTAAACTCACAGGCAAGCGGCTGGAAACGTTTCCCTCACTGGCGTCTAATTACGCTCCCTCCGCAGCCCACGTGTCTCGTCACGGCGGGAACCTGCGCCGGCGACCTCTTTAACCTTGAGACGCCCAGCAGGCCTCCTGCCACCTGCATGTGCCCTGTCGTCTGTTTGCATCCTCCCCACTTATGTTCCCCCTTAAGCACGGTCCTCCGGGGAGCCCTTGTTCCTCCTCCCGCCGCACGTCTCCGAACGCCTTTGCAACGCGTCTTTTCAGGAGAACCGTCCTATTTTGTACGGTTTTGTAGTGACATATTTTATGAGTGCCTGGCTCTCGGGGGACCAGTAGCTGCAGCCTTGTGTATTGTGCCACAGATTCTCTGATGGAGGTGGGTTTTCATAACACAGATATGAAACTAAAGACACACTCTTCTGTGTGTGTGTGGGGGGGGGGGGGGGTCTTAAAGTACCCTCTTTTCTCTACCACTCTCCATTGAGTCTGTTTAGTCTTTGGCCACACACACTCACACACACACACACACACACACACACACACACACACACACACACACACACACACACACACACACACACACACACACACACACACACACACACACACACATACACACGCACAGCTCCACTGAGATCCTGCCTCCATCCGGCAACTTAAATGTTGTTTCAGCGTGTTCACATGTATACATGTTTACCATTCAGAGCAGACTGCTTGTTCCACCATACGTCCTGTAGCGTACATGCTGCAAAAGCACGTAAGAAGCTATATATAGAGCATATTTGGCACCTCAGAGCAGGTGTGAGCCTCTGTTCACGCGTGCATTTCAGCACAGACTCGCATCATCTGTCTTTCATAAATTTTACCATAGCAGGTGCTGCCAGCGTTGACACATCAGTCCAACACAACACAGCACAGCACAGCACAGTTTCACCAAATTACCTCTTTTTACCAAAAAGTGAAAAAATAAGGGATTAAATTACAGTAAGAGAAAAACAACAAGAAGGTAATTGTTCCTTGTTACTGTGAATTTTGTCAACAAATTCCCTAGCAGGAGAAAATTTGCAGAGTTTTCCGTCTTGCAAAAGCTTTTTTTTTTACGTGAGGCTTTAGCATCTTGGGGACACATGTTTTAGATGACACAAAAGCTGGAGATAAGAGATACCATTGTGTCACTTTATTTTGATACATCATTCTTCTTTTGCAGTGAAACGAATCACAATAGGTTCCTGCCTCAGCGTTTCATCTGATTATTCCACTCCTCCTGCAGCAATAATTAAAAGGAACTAAATCACTTCAGAACTCATTGTTTTGATCTGTATTAATCGAACCCTAAGCTCTGTAAATAAAAGATGCTTTCTGGGTTTTCTGGCAAGCATTTGCACTGGCACCCTGCTGTGTGTATTTGTCAAGCGAGCCAAACGCGCTCTGGGACCAGCTGAAAGCGCTTTCCCCTCCAAACCAAGCGGGAGAACCAGCTTTTAATGGCGTGATGGAAAGCGGTTTGCAGGATGCTTTATGCATCGGTGTGCCGTTTTCTTGGGGTCATCAAAATAAATGTATGGGGGTTTCATTTAAGCTGCAGCTTACGTTTTGCTAAGTCAGCGGGAACCTGACAGGTGGTCATACTGAGTCGACGCTGCGCTGCCGGTGACATCATCATCAATCACCAGGAACCACAGCTGACGCCGTGGACACTGGGTCTGTTGTGTTTCTGGCAGCGTGAATGCAGCTCCCAGTTAATGATTAGACTTTAATGTGGGGATAATAAACATCCAGGCTCTAATTTACGATAAAACCATAATTACACAATGATAATCACGAATACTAATACTGTACTGCCTCTCCTATGACCCAGGATTTTGAGTTGGTTTCCAGTGGAGTTAGAGGCCATAAACAAATGCTCCGGTTAAATTAAATCATGACAGAAATGTATGGAATAGCTAATCAAAAAGAATTGCCCTCAGTGTGTCTGTGATTGGTCTACTGTGATCTAGATTCCTTCAGAGCTGATGTGCCAGTGTATGACTGCAACACACCATGCAGTGTCATGTATTTAAAGCAGGACCAACCCAACACAGGTGCTCAAGGACATTTGACTAAACATCACAACAACCATGCATAACACCCTGGTACCATGTACTAGTCCAATATAAATTACACCAGTGCCTCACATCAGCATCCTATCAAACCATCAGTGCCTCAGCGTCCCCACACGTCATATCTATAATAAAGATGAACTTGTCCACAGGTGACTGGGGAACCGTGCGCAGTGCGGCTGAACCCACTCAGACATCTGAGAAGTTAATCAGCACCGTGCCCCGATCGCGATGACAAATAGAAGTAATGATGAGCACAGCGGCTACATAACCCTACTCGGTTATGAATGCAAACAAGCGTAAGGCGGCATCCATCTCCTTTACGGCGCGCAGCAGGCAGGCCGCAGAAACTTTGTCCATCCAAGTGTGTAGTGTTCTGATTACCAATATTTGTCATGCTGCTATAACTTCCATTTTCATAATTCATCCCTCGCCGCCGTACGTTGTGTTACACGTCCAAACGCAGCCGGTTTGATTAAGGATATCCCGGCTTGAATGAAGCTAACATTTCACTCCCTCGTCCTCACAGTTGGTTCTGATCATTTGGTATAGTTCTACCGTCAACAGAACAAAGAAAAACAGAACCTTGTCTCAGGGCTGATCCACCTCAGCGTCCTAGTTGCAATTGGATCACTCATAAAGCAGCAAATGCCTTCAGTGTCAAAGTCTAGAAGGTGTCAAAGCGTGTAATACGCGCTATAATGGATCTTAAACAGCCAGCTCCGCGTGGAAGAAGCGCTGCAGGCCCCTGCGTTCATATGAGCCTGGGCTTATTACGCTGCCTTACATTTCGTGACCAACCACATCCTCTAGTGGTGAAGTCAAGGCCAACAAGCTGAAGCCAGAGTCAGCGCACGCAGCGGTGAAGTGGACGAGGTTCGATTTGCCTCATCACACCCTAGAGACAGACATCAAGTTATCCTGCTTTGTTAGTGCTTCCAGCACCTTACAAAATACACCTTGTCTATGTTCTCTGTCACATATTTGAGACAACACTTTAATAATTGTACTTATTAAAGTTTTTTTTCCACATTCTCTCTGAATATTTTTAATTTGATTGGTTAATTAAAGCAGATGAGAATCGCTCATACATTGGAAGGCAGAGCTACCTCATTCATTTACCTATGTATGTAGTACTACATACTTTGACCAGGTAAGCCCCACATTCATTTATCCTTATTATGTAAATATTTCCAGCAGAGATCACATTCCAGCTTGTATTAATGAAGATCTACTTGATTTGTAGATTGGTTCAGTTAACTGATGATGAATGATTTAGTGTCCTGTTCAGGGAAATAAGTGGCCTGCACCAGTGGAGTTTATGATGCTGGAGACCCACCTTATTATAAGGAATATCAATTGCAGCAGAACGATAGAAGATTAACTAAGGCGTCATGGGCCCAGAGGAAAAAGGGAAACAAATGCATTTAATTTTACCTGGTTGTCAGATACGGAGGGAAATTTGATTTGAAGCATCATCTGTCAGGATTTAAGACCAGCCTAAAAAACTCTCTTAATCACAGCAGCAGTTTTAGTTTCTCCCAGGGGATGAAATGTGGATTTGCTGTATGTAGTCTGTACAAAACTGAATTCTACAGTATGAGTATATCATTTTGGAAATCACAATGTTTCAGGTCCAGAAAAAGCCATCTGCCCGCTTCGACAGGTGCAAGCTTTAAATTGCTTTTGAAGTGATCAATTTCAAGCCCGGCGTATGAGCAAATCCACTATAGAGGGATCCCTGAATCCAGAGATAGGATGATAGAGGCCAAAGGTCCTTGTATATCTGAGCTGAAGTGTGCTCTTACAGAACTATGTTGGATTATACACTGGGGGCCTCAAGGTTGTGGCTCCCATAGTAGTAAAGTAAATGATACTGTCTAACCCTGAAGGAGAGCAGCCATTTACGAAAACAATCCCTGATCACATGTGTGGGTGTGCAGGGGTCACACAGAGGTCACCACCATTTATCAGGACTTGTCCACATCCTCCATCAAAAAGCAATATCTTTATAAATGATGAGAATAAAGAGACTTGTCATTACATCCTTCTGCTCCAGTTCTACCTGCCTATAAATAAAACACTGAACTGACTGTAAATGACTGTTGACTGTGGCTCATCTTATTGCATTGTCATCTACCTCCTTCCAGAATCGAACTCTGTTTTCTGATTTTATTGCTTTATTGGTTCCGTATGATAATGTTGTGATGAGGCTGGAGGCTTTAACTTTCATTTAGATGATCATACCAAAACTCAAGCAAATTAATTTGTGTTGAGGCAAAATATGAATAAAAAAGTTAATCATGGCTGATTCTGTGTATTTACTAGAAGAGAAAAACACAGACAGCACAAAGCTGCCTTGTTCGAGTATAGTCGAATTCCTTTACCAGCAGCTTCCCTCCAATAACTCCACTGTTGTTGGGGAATGAAGGATGTTGTTGCTTATCTGCAAGCACAGGTGGTTTCAGGGTCAGTATAATAGGAACAATTGTGTGCTTTTTTTGTCCACTACAGTCGTCATGTGCTTTGTGACTGTTCAGGTTCAACACGGAACATCCTTATACGAACAACTAATCTTCTCTGTCCTGTACATCAAGTTTAGACATCTGACGTTCTGGTTGACTGACTAATCTATCTTTTACGGCCTGGACTCTGGCTCCTATCTGACCCCTCACCAGACCCAAGGCCGTAAAACCGAGTGTATGTTGTTTTTGAAGCTTTGCGTGCCTTCCTCTCTGATAAGAAGATGCAAACATTCACACACACAATGACAGAGATGAGACAGACACTTTAATTGGACCAAAGAGACATTCCACACGGCCAGAGAAAGGGACAAAAGGGCAGAGACGACTTGAAGATTCCGGGATCTTTGCATCACACTATGTTCTTCTCTCCCCAGCTGGTTTTTGGTTTGTTTATGTGCACAATCAACATACATGTTTTTGATTTGCTTTCCCCATTAACATTATTATTATTTTCTTTTATCACAATAAATAACACAAAAGACAACTATCTCTTCAGCCTCTTTATGGGGAATTTCCACCACTGTCAGTCACAGCACAGCTTGGTAAAAGGTGAAAAGCACAAGAATAGGATGTTTATAAGAGCATGTATTCTGTCATATATGGGTCAAGTTTAAATCACAGTAGAAAACTTCCGTTACCAACTGGGGCCTTTATTCTGCGTTCAGGGTCGCACTCATAACTGTGGACAATTCTAGGATCGGTCCTTTGGTGCAGTAACAATGTTATGTTTGAGTTTAAACAGCTGTAAGACACAAAAAAAGGTGCCAATGGAATTTATTGGTTGCTTTAAAGAAAGTGGGGGTTGTGTGGACAATGGACAATTCACTGTACAGAGACATGTACAGTTCAATTTTATTCAATTCAATATCATTTATATAGTACCAAATCACAACAAGGATATCTCAAGGCAGTTTTCAAAGTTTACAATGTACAGTAAGTGTGAGGATCATAAAACCTGAACATAAACATGTCACCATCTGTTGGTCTACAGTTCTGTGTGTCTGTAGGTGTAATGCCACGTTTAACCCTTTTTGCTGCCTTGTGTCTTTGTATTTTGTGAAGACATGTTTTCTGAATTGGAACAAAAGTCAGTTAATTTCTTGCACCACAGAACACAAAAACACAGTCACAGCTTTTCTTGTTGTGCTTCAGCATGACCCAGCTGTCACAAACAATTTGAACCAGAAATAGTTTTGGTTTCTTTTGAAATAGTACATACTGTAAATGATGCGGCCAGGTGTGGACACTGCTGTGGTTGGTCTTAACTTCCATTAGACAATGGTGAGTCTGCTTATGGAATGAAGGTGGAGCAGCTGGCAGTGTGCTGCAGATCCCACAGCCTTGCCATTAATCTGGACAAAACTAAAGAAATGGCGATTGACTTCAGGAAGACTGGCAAAGGATCACCCGACACCTCTCTCCATCAGTCAAGAAGTATATTAGCATCAGCTGCAGATCAAGCAGGTTCCTAAGCAGCTTCTTTGCACAAGTTGTGAGACTGATAAATGAACTGTGCCTCCTTTCCACCAACACACACGTTCACACATCCAAGCGCCCAAGCAGCCGATGTTTGATAAAGTCAAACAACAACAAAGTTAAAGGTGCTACAAAGAGGAACGATCCTGGGTGCAAATCTTTCTAAAAAAAAAACTTTATGCGCTATTGTTGTAAAACAGGAACTGATAACTCAGCCTAAGAGACAGTGGGACCTGAGACAGCCTTAATGTTTTTCCACTGAACATAAGCATACAGTTACATGAGATAATCATACGAGGTTAAAATCAATTCAATGAAAGTTTTGTTTAGTTTTGCTAGTTAGTTAAGTAAAACTAACAAGTAAAAATAACAACTAAATAGCTCTACATATATATTAGTTACCAGTTCATGTAAAACAAAAGTTTATTTAGTGTGTGTGTTATTTTAAATGTGTCTTCAGATTTTTAAAGCTGAGATGTGTTATTCAAATTGGTTTATAACCTGTACAATACCATTACCATATTATATATAAAAAATAAATCAGAATATAAAATCTAGGAACCTTTAGAGCGGAAGTTTCCCGTCGTCAGAATACAAGTGAAACACGTGTCCGACACTATTATTTAGTCGTGTGGAAAGCAGTCGCAGGTCGTTCCGTTATCTTATGACTTCTTGTGAGTTGTATAAAGATTTCACCAAGCCGAGATTTTACTTTTTATCGAATTATAATATGTGTTCGGCGTCAACTATGGAGATCAGATTCAGAAGGCAGCTAGGTGGATCCGAACGCTAACTAGCTGAGCAGCTAAATCTAATCTGCCCTAGCTTTAAAACCATGCTGCGGCTATTAAAATATCAAAAATATGCTTCGGTTAAAACTTTGGTCAGTGTATTTAAGCTGACAAACAGACAGAGGTGCTTCCTAAGCAGCAGCAAGTCGGGTGAATATATCCGTAGATTTATACTTGAAAACACAGAAATAGCTGGAGAGCACAGCCTGACTCCTGAGGTCCGACTGAGAATATTCACCCCAAGATGCAGGTTCTGGAGAGAAAGACCGGAACTTTGGCCTTTTGATGACCCGTACTGGGCAATATACTGGCCTGGAGGACAGGCACTTTCAAGGTTTTAATTGAAAGTTGGTGTTGTCTAATACAGTATGTGTAAGGCATTGCTGTTACAGCTCACGTGCTGTCTGCCTCTGTGCAGGTATCTCTTGGATCACCCTGGGGTTTGTCAGGGTAGGTCAGTCCTGGACCTAGGCAGCGGGTGTGGAGCCTCAGCCATCGCTGCCAAACTAAGCGGTGCTGCTCATGTTGTTGCTAATGACATTGACAGTGGTATGTATTTATGTATTTAAAATCTTTACTGCTTTTTTAATTTCTTGTATTCATGTTTTAGTATATAGACACTGTATAGTCACAATACTAACACAGATTCGCAGGTTAAAAATGTTCAATAAAAATAACAAAACATTGAGCAAAGATTGGCTGATGTTAAATTTGATTGGACGTTTGGTGAAAGCAATACAGTGACAAAGGGCTTCGGAAGGTGTAGTCAGTCTGATCTGTCTGATCTGGGGATTGTGTGGCAACCGAATCCAAATTGTCAAACATGACTTTGTAGCTGTGCTTCCAGGTGATGTCTGCATCGATGTACATGCACCTAGTCAGCTAAGTTAGGACTTTGGGACTCGGGTATGAAGGGCATCACTCTTGTTTTTTTTTCTTGACCGGAAATGACACAATCTTCTCTCAAAAGATTCTAAGACGATGTACAAGAGGCATTATTGTGGACCTGAAAGGTTTGGAGGTAGAGTAGAGAGTAATATGACAAGATTATGTACAATGATGCCTCTTGTACATCATCTTATTATCTTCTTGGAGATGCCTGTGTCATTCTTAGTCAAAAATACTTGCTTGTTGAATCAAAGTATCTTATCAAGTCAGAATTCGCCATGCGTATGAATAAATTTGGGCTTGACTGAACATGCTTCACTCAAATCAGTTTTTCACACAATCTAACCATAAAATGTGCTATTGGTCTCTTATGCCAATTGATAATAAAAGATTACGAAGCTCAAGCACTTTGGTGCATTTTTGTTTTACAGTTGCAGCAGTCGCAACCCTCATGAACTGCGAGCTGAATGGCCTGGAGCCCCTTGCTTGTGTTACAGACAGCATAATTGGCTCTGAGCCCCATGGATTTGACTTGATCCTACTGGGGGACATGTTCTATGACGAGGCCCTCGCTGCCAGCCTTCACAGCTGGTTGGACCGTTGCATCAAAACCCACGGTACCAAAGTACTGATCGGCGATCCGGGGAGAGCTCAGTTTCAGGAACATGGCATCCGGCGTTTTCTGCATCAGCTGGCTCAGTATGAACTGCCAGAGTCCATCAGGGAAGAAAACTATGGCCTGACCTGCAGCAGCGTTTGGTACTACAATCCTGAACTTACCACTGGAGAGGATTTGTGAACTTTCTTAATAAATAAAGAATAAAATAAATGTCATCAACACTGAATAATAGATGAGAAGTCTCAGACATCCTTGCAAGTAAGTGCAAGAAGTAAAACCTTGAACCTTTTCCATAAGCTGTCAGAATTATTCGAGCACAAGAAGAAACCACACTAGTGTCAGAGATGTAGCAGCAGTAACAAACGATCCATACCCTCCATGTGAAGTGCTACTGTGTAAAATGTTATTTTACTGACTTGAGAACAGTTACACCTCTGTTCTGCTGCCACCAGGTGGCTGCAATCATCTCACTTACTACATAGTGAGGCATAGCTCCACAACAGAAGGAAGCCTTTATTTGTTCTTATTACATCTTGTTACAATGTCGCAAGGACATTTGTCCTCTGTAGAAAGCAGTGTTGTGGAAAAATTACCTCGAGGGCTTCTGACTGGCTCAATAAAGAGAAGGATCCAAAAAGTTGTCTTTGTAGTTTTATTTCGAGATATGCTTATCAAAAACCAAAGAGAAATCATTAAAGTAATAAGAAGGCAAAAAGGGAACCCCCGGGGTGGAGAGGACAAGCTGATGCTCACACAGGGTGCACACCAAAGTTCTCTGAAGCATTTCCTCTCATATTTAAGACATCCAGATAACAATCCTCCTTTAACCCAAACACCTCCCAGCCATCCTCTAGACATACCTAATCTTAACTGTCAGGAAACAGACCACACGCTCATAAAGTTTTTGCTAAGTCTGCAAAAAAATAGGTGGGAAAGAGGAACTCTGTCGGTGCACTTGGGGTTCATGTGTCACTCAGGGGGCACCTTGTTCCCTATGTCAGACACTACTTCAAAGGGTAAGAAAAAGAGAACTGGGCCTCTTGTTTAACAAAAAGGGAAACTGGGCCCTCATCTGCCTAAATGCTCTTCTGGCAATTTGTAAGAAAAAATACTTGGACTTATGACCTGAGACTCAAATAAACGTTTAACAGTATGAACATGAATCGAGTGATATTAAAACAATAATAAAAGAAATGATTAGCATAAATTGGTAATATAAAATTACCATCACAGCAGTAAATAACAACAGCATTAAAACATGACAGTGGTTATCACTGTCTCTGTGTGGTGTTTACATGTTCTCTGTCTACATAGGTTTTCTCCCACAGTTAGGCTGACTGGAGCTGTTGCAGATTTGCTTTGTTTATTTATATTTTTGAGTGTTTTTTTTATTTTATTATTCAAACACTGAACTTGTTTTATTTGAAGTAGACCTTTAACAATCCTACACACAAGCCATGCCCACTATCATGTGGAACAAAAAGGCATTCAACAAAGTATTCAGCTTTACGAGGAGACAAGTGCTATTATTTTTCTCATTCATATCTTTTATATTTTTTAAGTTACTAAGCTTTTTCCAACTTTTTTTTACAACATTTATATCAACATTCAGCTTTTTGTTTAGCTACCACTGTCTTGATTATGTTAATACTATTAAACATTTACCAAATTTTTTTACTAATTTAGTCACCTTCGCCCTTTTACTTACATAGATATATCCATTTTGTATCAACCCATCCATCTTCCATACCGCTTAATCCCAAATGAGGTTGAATTTTTGTTGTTTTTGCAAATCTACTTTTATAAGCTGCTACTTGTGATGATTGTATTTTCACGTTGTTTTATGAGAATTTGGTGGTGTTTGATCTTACCAATGTTATATTTTCTGATGCCTGTTCAGTTTTATTATTTTCTTAGATAAAGTAGTTAAGATATAATTTATTTGTATTCACCACTTTTAGCTATTCTTTAAAATGCTTAAGCTTTTCTTGAGGAACAAACTCAATATTACAGCATTCAGCATTGCAAATGTGCAAATTCAGACTGCAGTGCATTATGGGTAATGAACTCTAACAGAAACTTGTGAGAATGAGTCACCCTTGCAATGATTGGTGAATGTCTTTTGCATTGGACTCTTCATGTTTGCACCTTAACATTTTTTAAGTAATTTATTGCTCCTTCAACAAAGTGCAAATCCAATTTATTTTTCACACATCTAATATTTCACTGCGCCCTGAGGGTCACTCACATGCACACTCTCCTCCCTCAGGGTGCAGCACACAAAAAACAAGAACACAATACACATACACATGAACAAAATGCCAAAGTTATACCATTACTTAAATCCTAACTTAAACTATAACACCACAAACACAAGAACGGTTACTTTACTTATAAGTCTTAGCGGTTCAGGATGGGAATAACCCCCCTGGGCTGCTATAATGTGTTAAAATGAGTATTTCTCCATCTGCAGAAAGCTCTTCAGCTATGTCCTTGTTCCACTTTGATATCCTGTGGCTTAAGTCCGTGACTTTGGAGTGTTGGGCCTGGGTTCGACTCCTGTCTGAAACATGTTTATATAACAATGTCAAAATATAAATATGTGTATCTCCAAAAGTATCACCAATGTTCAACTATATTATTGATGTTGTTGAAGAAAATTTCACTTTGAACAAAGGTTAAAGCAGTGATTTAAAGTAACATGTGTTAATTGGTAAAATTAAATCAAACTGCTTTTGCTTTTTTTCGGCACATTCAGCTCTGCACCTTTTGCTTTGCAGATCCAATCAGCTATACATTCAACTCATCAGCTAGTTTCAGTAATGTTTCAACTGATTAATTACAAATAGTTAATTAGTTTTGTTTACAGTATGATAAATAACCTGACTGCCTTCCTCATATATAACTCATGTGGTGGATTCAATTTAATAATTTAATATTAATGCAGAAACATTAATAAACCATACTTTTATTAATCTAGACAAACGCCAGATGTCAATTTAGTAAGTTAATACTTATGATTAATAGTAATCACAATTTCTTTGATAAAACCAAATCAGTCTCTAATGTCATGAGTTCTTGTCACACTACATTTAAAATCATGAGCAGTAAACATAAAACAACGAGCACTGAATGAACAGGCAAAATGACGTGAATGAATGTGTTTGTGTGAACAGGGAAATGAACACTTGAAATGAATAGGTGAATGAACCCAAGAGTGTGTTGAATTTGGGTGAGAGGAAAGAGCATTTGTTATTAACCTATAAATATCTAACAGTTACTACTGAATTTGGATGGCTCCTTTTACCGCTTTAAGTAAACACCAGCGTTCTCTGTGAGATCAAGAGAGATATTTTATTTTACCGTACAGTGAAAAGTTCCTCCACATCCGATTTTTTTTAATCTGAATCTTGAATCCAATCACCAGAGCTCCTGGAATAGGTTCGTCGTCCCACTATGGAATCTTTTGGCCCGAGATTGTTAGGGCTTAGTGAAGCAGGCCTGGATCTTATCCGATGGCATAAATATATATGCATTGTGTACAGAACTAGCAAGTGGATATGACATCTTAAATTTTAACTTTCCTAAGCAAACTAAGGAACACATGGTGAAGTGTTACATGAGGACATTTGTTGTTCCCACCAAAGGGGTCAATGTGGCTTCATGTCACTCAATCCCGTCTCTGTGGAATAATTTCACTATTATGTAAATTAGTGAATGAACATCGTACACACCAAACCAATCTTGCATCAAATGACAGCGTATTGTCCACTGAATACAACGGCATTGACCTTTGACGATTCTGTTGCATCTGAACCAGAACTCTGGGTTTAAATGGAGGACTTTCCATTCTTAATTAGCTAACATGCCAGCTATATGACCGTTATCTCTTGGCGCTGGCCTGGGGGTCCTGGAAAGGAATTTCACATGTGATAAATGTGACACTTCCAGGTTTGAAGTCATGTTGTAGAGGGGGAATCCTGTTGAGTTAATCCACAAGTGCCTCCATTGTCTTTTGATCTGTCATTTAGGATCCTGGCGTCATATTGGTGGTGTTTCTGTTAGACTCACAGTCCTGTTGTAGAAGAAAGAGTCACTGTTGCACCTTAAAATCTGTTGTAAAAAGCAGTTTTGTTCAATAAAGATATTTTAAGTACGTTAATATTATTAACAGTTTAGATCAATTATTTTAATCAGAGAAGGCTCTTTAGCTTTGTCATATTATTTATAGATACAATGAGTGACACATGATTTTGTACTAAAACATTGACCTTCGCCTTAGGTTTAGACCTTTGACACTGTTATGACATTTAAGTCTTTATTCAAAAAAGTAAGCATTATGATGGCCCTTCTAGACACAACAAGAGATTGTCTCTTTTTGGATGCTCCCTCAGCAGAGTGCAAATCCAATTAATTTTGCACACATATCACTGTGCCCTGAGGGTCACTCACACGCACACTCTCCTCCCTTAGGGTGCAGCACACTGTCACGATCTGGGTTTTGTTTCTTGTTGTTTCCTTGTCTTATTTTGGTTCCAGGTTCCATTTCCGGTTTTATTTTGGTAGCACTCCCGGTTTCTGTTTCTGTTCCTGCTTTACTTCCTGTTTACCCGTTGTCACAGCTGTTTCCCTGTCAGTGCCGGTCTTCATTACACACACCTGTTTAGTATCAGTAATCTAGTCACGTGTATTTAACCACCACCTGTGTCCTTAGTTCCCTGCCAGATTGACGAGTTTCGTTTGTGTTTCCTGAGTATCCCGAGTTCCCCGAGTTTCATGAGTTTCGTGTTCCGTGTTCCTCGTTCCTCGTTTTTTGTTCCCGTTTGCTTTCACCGTCGTTTCCTGCCTGACCCTGGACTACTATCTGACCGTGAGTTTTGCTTTATCCCTGCCTGTACTTTTGCCGTGACCACATGTGTACGAACCCTGCCTGTCTACTGGACCTGAGATCGCTTGCTCCCCGTCTGTGTTTAAGTCCGAGATCTTTTGTGTATGACCTGGACCGCCTTACTCTGCTTATTGCAATAAACCCGTGTTTAATCATTATCCTGCCTCGGTGCTGTGCATGTGGGTCCGCCGCCTGCTTCGAGTCTGACACACACAAAAAACAAGAACACAAAACACATGCACATGAACAAAAAGCTAAATTAATTTCACCAAAGTTATAAAACTTCTAAAATTCCAATTTTAACTATAACACCACAGACACAAGTATGGTTACATCACCCATAGGCCTTAGCGGTTCAGGACAGGAATGAGCCCCATGGGCTGCATGTTAAAATGACTGTTTCTCTCCATGTGGAAAAAGCTCTTTAGCTATGTTCTTATTCAGCTATTCAGCTTTTTGAGCAATTCTCAGCTTTCCTATTAGTGTGTATTGCGTGAGCTAGAGTGTGTGATGTCACAGCTAGAATATAAGGACACGCTTTTTAAGACAGAATCTTTCTCTTTAACTTGTCACTACAGTCACAGCTTTCACTCTCAAAATATTTTTTCACTCGTTTGTGGTCATACTTGTCTTCTTTCCAATGATGTGTCTGGTTAAGCCATCTGTGGTGGAAATCTTCCATAAAGAAGCAGATGAGAGAGGTGTCCTTTTGTGTGATTTATTGAAATAATAAAGAAAATAAAAATAATGGGGAAAGCAAATAAAAAGCATGGATGTTGATCGTGCACATCAACAAACCAAAAACCAGCTGGGGAGATCAGCGCACACACCACGAAGGTGTGATTCAAAGAGCCCACGTTCCTCAAGTTGCTTCTGCCTTTTAGCTTCTCTGTCCGACTAGGGTGGAATGTCTTTCTAACCCAATCAAATTACATGCACCATCTCCTCCCTGTCACAGTGTGTGTGAAGATATTTACATTCTCACACCTGCATCGCTGACGGCCAACTATCCGTGAGAAAGGAGCACCAAGTCTCAACAGACAGAGACACAACTCCCTGACCTTGGTTTTGGGAGCTAGAGTTGAGAGTCTATCAGGCAGAGACAACTATTGAACAATCTAGGTGAAATGTCAAATGCATACAGTAAGACAAAACATAAGATATTAATTGCAGAACATAAGTCATAAATCGTATAATAACTGCATAGAAATAAGGAAGAAACAATTTTTCCCATAACACCATCAGACCTATACTTTAGTCTGTATCTGGCTCAAAGTGCAGATTTCCAGTCCAAAATTTTTCCCATACACTCCAATGCATGTCTCTTTGAGGCTTTTGAGGAAAAGCGCAGAAGGACAGAGGGACATTTTTAAAATGCAACTGTGGCCCCAATTCTTACTCCTCAAACATAAAACTGCCAGTTGCTTATATTACTGTTTAGCAAATACGTGCACATGCTTCCTCAAATCCTTCAACCTTTCCAAATTTAAGGCTGCAGCTGTTTTAAATGTTTCCACAACTTTCAACTATTTTTTCAGCTCTTCAACTCTACCTATTTTGATACATTCAGCTGTATTTCATAAAATTTAGCTATTCTTTACATACATACCTTCATTTTAACGTTTCTTGAATTCAACTGCTTCAGCTTCTTCAGAAAATATTCAGCTGTTTAAACAAGTCCCAGTTCGGTTCAGATAAATTCATCTATACTTTATGTGCTTAAGCTACTTTCAGTTAAGTTTTTTAATGTTTCAGCTATTTTCAGCAGTTCTTCGGCAATACATTTAGCATAGAAGCGTTCACTGCATTCTTTTGGAAATGGTTTTTCTAGTTATTTTCTATTTCTGTTTTTCAGCACATAACTAGTCCCGCATACTTTAAGCTACAGAAACCATTCAAATATTCAGCTTTTTGAGGAGACCATTGCTATTATTTTTCTCATTTATATTTTCATTAGCATATCCAGTTTTAGATTAGGTCAGCAACTCTCTAATTGTTAAAAAATATATTTTTGTTTAATTAAAGGAGCCTGAGCTTGTGCAGGAGGTCGAGCGGTACCGGCTAGAAATAGTCTGGCTCACCTCCACACACAGCCTGGGCTCTGGAACCCAACTCCTTGAGAGGGGCTGGACCCTTTTTTACTCTGGAGTTGCCTGCGGTGAGAGGCGGCGGGCTGGTGTGGGCTTGCTCATAGCTCCCCAGCTTAGTCGCCATGTGTTGGAGTTTTCCCCGGTGGACGAGAGGGCCGCTTCCCTGCGCCTTCGGGTGGGGGATAGGTCACTCACCGTCATTTGTGCTTACGGGCCAAATAGCAGTGTGGAGTACCCAGCCTTCTTGGGGTCCCTGGAGGGAGTGTTGGAAAGCGCTCCAACTGGGGACCCCATCGTTCTTCTGGGAGATTTCAATGCCCACGTAGGTAACGACAGTGATACCTGGAGAGGCGTGATTGGGAGGAACGGCCTCCCTGATCTGAACCCGAATGGTGTTATGTTATTGGACTTCTGTGCTAGGCACAGTTTGGCCATAACAAACACCATGTTTGAACATAAGGATGTCCATCGGTGCACATGGCACCCTGACACCCTAGGCCGGAGGTCGATGATAGACTTTGTAGTCGTTTCACCTGACCTTCGGCCATATGTTTTGGACACTCGGGTGAAGAGAGGGGCTGAGCTGTCAACTGATCACCACCTGGTGGTGAGTAGGATCCGCTGGCAGAGAAGGAGGCTGGAATGACTTGGCAGTCCCAAACGTATTGTGAGGGTCTGTTGGGAACGCCTGGCTGAACCCTCTGTCAGACGGACCTTTAACTCACACCTCCGGGAGAGCTTCGACCAGATTCCGAGGGAGGTGGGAGACATAGAGTCCGAGTGGACCATGTTCTCCATCTCCATCGTCAACGCGGCCGTTCGGAGCAGTGGACGCAGGGTCTCCGGTGCCTGTCGTGGTGGTAATCCCCGAACCCGGTGGTGGACGCCGGAGGTAAGGGACGCCATCAAGCTGAAGAAGGAGTCCTACCAGGTATGGTTGACCTGTAGGACTCCTGAGGCAGCAGATAGGTACCGGCAGGCCAAGCGTGCTGCAGCCCTTGCCGTTGCGGAGGCAAAAACTCGGGCTTGGGAGGAGTTCGGGGAGGCCATGGAGGAGGACTATTGCTCGGCCTCAAAGAGATTCTGGCAAACTGTTCGGCGCCTCAGGAGGGGGAAGCAGTTCTTTACCAACTCTGTTTTCGGTGGAGGTGGGGAGCTGTTGACCTCAACGGGGGATGTTATCAGACAGTGGAAGGAGTACTTTGAGGATCTCCTCAACCCCTCCGACATTCCTTCTGCTGAGGAAGCAGAGGCAGGGGACTCAGAGGCGGACTCGCCCATCACCCAAGCTGAGGTCACCGAGGTAGTTAGTAAGCTCCTCGGTGGCAGAGCAGCGGGGGTGGATGAGATCCGTCCTGAGTACCTCAAGTCTCTGGATGTTGTGGGGCTCATATGCTCAATATGCACCTGGATATAATCAATAAGCAAAAGAAAAGAAAAGCACCCGGGTGGAGAGGTGCATGCTCACAAAAGGTGCACACCAAAGTTCTATGAAAACTTCTCCTCCCGTCCCGAGTATTTAAAGCATACAGATACCCATCTAAACCAGAACAGAAACACATCTCCCAAACATTCTCTTCACATACATGAGCTCAGCTTCAGGAAACAGACCACAAGTCTATCAATATTATTTAGATGGTTGTACTTTCAGTTTGCTAAGTCTGCAAAAACAGAGGTGGGAAAGAGGAACTTTGTCGGTGCATTTAGGGTCATGTGTCACTCAAGGGGTACCTTGTTCTTTATCTAAGTCAGACACTGCCTCACAAGGTGATAAAAAGAGACCTGCTGCTCACAAAGGAGAACTGCCCCCCCCCCCCCCCCCCCCCCCCCCCCCCCCCCCGCTCAGATGCACTTTCAGCAATTGTGAAAAAAAGCTTAAACTTATGACCTGTCACTGAAACAAACACTTAGAGTATGAGCATAATCAACAATAATCAAATTATATAAAGGCATCAATAATACATCTGATTATCATTAATGGATAATATAAAATTTCCATTACAACTTCCTTCACATAAATTGAGTTATATGATTAATAAATACATTTAAAATGTCTTTCAACAACATTACAGATTTTTTAGTTTTTCAAATAGTGTGTATAGTGCTGCCAGCGGTTACTGTTGCTCTCCAGTTAAGGGTTTGACTGTGACCCTGAAAACTCTGGTTAACATGTAGAAATTAAACGCCTTAAATGAAAGTATTAAGAATTTATGCAAAACAGATATTTAGATTTATTCAGTTATGCAATCAATTCCAGCTGTTGTAAATGTTTAAACTACTTTCAGCAATTCTTCAACAATACATTCAGCTTGACAAAAATTATAGCAGTCATCTCCTCACAACGCTGAAAATAGGAGGGTCTAATCATTGCATTGCTTTGCTCACAAAAGGTGCACACCAAAGTTCTATGAAAACTTCTCCTCCCGTCCCGAGTATTTAAAGCATACAGATACCCATCTAAACCTAACCGAAACACATCTCCCAAACATTCTCTTCACATACATAAGCTCAGCTTCAGGAAACAGACCACAAGTCTATCAATATTATTTAGATGGTTGGACTTTCAGTTTGCTAAGTCTGCAAAAACAGAGGTGGGAAAGAGGAACTTTGTCGTTGCATTTAGGGTCATGTGTCACTCAAGGGGTACCTTGTTCTTTATCTAAGTCAGACACTGCCTCACAAGGTGATAAAAAGAGACCTGCTGCTCACAAAGGAGAACTGCCCCCCCCCGCTCAGATGCACTTCCAGCAATTGTGAAAAAAAGCTTAAACTTATGACCTGTCACTGAAACAAACACTTAAAGAGTATGAGCATAATCAACAATAATCAAATTATATAAAGGCATCAATAATAAATCTGATTATCATTAATGGATAATATAAAATTTCCATTACAACTTCCTTCACATAAATTGAGTTATATGATTAATAAATACATTTAAAATGTCTTTCAACAACATTACAGATTTTTTAGTTTTTCAAATAGTGTGTATAGTACTGCCAGCGGTTACTGTTGCTCTCCAGTTAAGGGTTTGACTGTGACCCTGAAAACTCTGGTTAACATGTAGAAATTAAACGCCTTAAATGAAAGTATTAAGAATTTATGCAAAACAGATATTTAGATTTATTCAGTTATGCAATCAATTCCAGCTGTTGTAAATGTTTAAACTACTTTCAGCAATTCTTCAACAATACATTCAGCTTGACAAAAATTATAGCAGTCATCTCCTCACAACGCTGAAAATAGGAGGGTCTAATCATTGCATTGTTTTGCGTTCCTTAAAGTTTATTCCCACCATCTTCATCTTGTCATTTGTAGGTGAACGTAACAGTATCTGCTTGTGAGACCAGTTAAGTTATATGCATATCCTATATCCTTCAGTCAAAATGTAATGTAAAAACTAGAAAAAGCATTCCCATAAGAAAATGTACCGTGAATGCTTTCATGCTCAATGTATTGCTGATGAATTGTTGAAAGTAGGTGATGAATTGAATGTAGAGCTGTATATATGTGAAGTGTTTTAGGCTGAATGTACACAACGGAAGCAGGAAGCATAGATTAATGTATCTGAAGAGATTTAGGAGTTGTTTAAAAAAGTTGCTGATGCATTAAAAACAGTGACGTGCGGTCAGGGGAGGCGGGGCCTCACCTCACCTGACAAAATACCATAATATGAATACAGTAAGTAAGTAAGTAAAATCGCTGAATATGCGCATTTCCGGCCCTAATATGGGGAGAAACGCGAGAAGAGGCATCAATGAGCCGAGCCTCAGCCCAGGGCTCCCGCTCCCATTCTCGAGCCGTCATTCTATGGGTTAATACGTGGAGCGTTTGCTTCCTGTTTGACAGCTTGTCACCAACAAAATGCAGAATTTTTTCTTTACCGTCACATTTTACAAGCTAATTATTTCGTTTATCAAGGTGTATTTGACATAATTACTTTATTAATCAGGAAGCCGACAGGTGTTTAGCTGCTGCTGTCCAGCAATTCTCTGTTTTGTTTTTTTGTCACACGCCTCTTTGCGCCAGTGACGTAGGCGCTGCTCCAGTGAGTTAGCAAACAAACTCAGTTAGCTTATTTTCCAATTCTTAAGATGGAGGAGGATTATACAAGTCTTAAAGACATTTTCAAAACAAAAGCTCATAACCAATGGAAGACCAACGCCGGAGCTTAAAGGTTTTCTTTAAACTACGGGACCAAAGACAACTCGCTCCTTTCAAACGGACTTGTGCACCCGTAAACACTGGCTGTGCTGCCACAAACCGACTGTACTGTTTTCCCTGCTTACTGTTTTCAACCTGTGATAGCGTCTGGACCAACGGGATATTGTATAAAACATATAAAACTAAGACCACAAATGGTTTTCAGTTTTCTAAAAAATAACTGATGACACCAACTTAGATTTTTGAGTCAAGTAAAGTTAACATATTTTAACATAGTCTACTCTTTATTTAAGATGAGGGAAGAGTAATCTTACCAGGACTTTGCGGACCTGAACAGCTGTTTGGCTACAGAATAAGGCACTTTCAGCAGTATATAAGCACAGTATATAAGCTGCGCCATACAGTACAATACTCAGTTTGGCCTCATTAAATAGTAAGTCTGTCTATCAGACGATCCGTGAGTTAGAGATCCTTGCAGATTCAATTCACCTAGCATTTAAACACAATTTTAAGACGGAGTCTGTTTCAGCTTTTTATCAAAGCACCAACCACGTTATACAGTCTCCAAGCAGCTGTAAGTGGCAGCAACGTTTCTATAAGACCCTCTCTCCAATAAAACCCTTCGTTAAATAACACTTTACATTTTAATTAGCACAGCATAGCCCCGTTTTTAGCTCGCAGGTAAAAACAGGAAGTGAAAGTTAGAGTGACTTAGCTTGTGACCAATCAAAAGCAAGACCTGATCCCTTCTCTTTCGGTAATGTTGAAATGTTGGTGTGTTTCCTGATAATGTTTTCGTGCTTCCTGTTAATGTTGTTGTGCTTTTTGGTAATGTTATTGTGTCTATTTGTTAACGTTGTTGTGTTTTTTGTTATGTCATTGTGTTTTTTGTTAATGTTGTTGTGTTTTTTGTTAACGTCTTTGTGTTTTTTGTTAATGTCGTCCTGTTTTCTGTTAATGTCGTTGTGTTTCCTGTTATTGTTGTCGTGTTTTTTGTTAATGTCGTTGAACAGTATAGTGGCCCAGGGGGGTTATTCCCATCCTTAACCACTAAGGCTTATGGGTAAAGTAACCATTTTTGTGTTTGTGGTGTTATAGTTAAAGTTAGGATTTAAGTAATGTTATAACTTTGGTGAAATTAATTAGCATTGTGTTCATGTGTATGTGTATTGTGTTTGTGTTTTTTCTGTGCTGCACCTTGAGGGAGGAGAGTGTGATGCATACCCTCAGGGCGCAGTGATATATTAGATGTGTGAAAAATAAATTGAATTTACACTCTGCTCAAGGAGCATCCAAAAAACGCAATCTCTTGTTGTGTCTGAAAGGGCTGTTGGGATGTTTGCGTTATTAAACAAAAGCTTGAATATCGCAACAGTCTCAAAGGTGTAAACCCAAGGCAAATATGAGTGTTTTTGTACAAAATAATGTGCCAATCATTGTATTTATAATTAAGATGACAAAGCTAAAGACTTTATAAAAATATTTTTATTGAGCTTTTTCTGTTTTTACAACAGATTTAAAGGTGCAACTCTGATTTAAACATGAAGAGTCTAACATAAAAGTTGTTCACCTATAATTGCAAGGGTCACTCCTTCTGTTAGGGTGCATTTCCCATAAGGCATTGTGCTCTAAACTTGCATATAATGCTGAATGCCGTAATGTTTAATTTATTCCGCAAGAAACACTGAAACAAATAGCTGAAAGTGGTTAATAAATAAAAAGTACAGCTGAATGCATTTCTCTAAAAACAACAAAGCTGAAGATCTTGAAGCAAAGGAGTAAGATACATATTACAGAGAAGAAAAAACATAACTTAAAAATGCTTTTTTTTTTCAAGTTACCATCTAGAAAGGTAGACTTGCAAAGACATCAAAAGCTCAATGGTAATCATTGAAAAGGTCACTCGTTCTCAGACAAATTTCTGTTGGGGTGCCACACTCATTCACAACTCACTACCCATAATGCATTGCGCTCTGAATTTGCATATAATGCTGAATGCTGTAATATTGAGTTTGCTTCTTAAGAAAAGCTTAAGCATTTTAAAGAATAGCTAAAAGTAGTGAATACAAAGAAAGTATAGCTGAAATGATTTATCGATTTGTTCTTATAATGAAAAGAACAAAACTGAACAGCTTTTAGTAGAAAATTTAGTAGTTATCCACATTTATTGAAGCATCTAAAATTGTAACATTGGCAAGATCAAACACCACCATTATTAATTATTGGAGGGGTCACTCCTTCTCACACCATTTTCTGTTGGGGTGCCACAATTGTTTACAATTCACTAACCATAATGCTTTGCGATCTAATTTACACACACTACTGAATGTTTTAATGTTGACTTTATTTCTCAAGAAACAACAATTTAACAATTTGAAGAATAGCTGAAAGTGATTGATACAAAATGGACGCCAGGATATATCTATGTAAGTAAAAGGCGAAGGTTAAGAGCCTTTTCTGGATTAGTAAGTAATTTATGTAGATGTCTAATCAATGGGGCAAAAAAGTTGGAAAAAGCTTAATAACTTGAATGAGAAAGCCAAGGACAGACAGAGTTCGTCTGAGATCTTAGCGTTGTAAGGGCTTCACTCAGAGACCACCATGAAGCGGATTCAAATTATTAAGAGTTTGATATTAATGCAGAAACATTAATATACCTCAAAGTTGGGACACAAGGTTTGTTTTAAAGCTGAAACCACGCTTGTATCAATCTAGTCAATGCCAGATGTCAATTTAATCAGTTATGAACAACAATAACAACTTTCTTGTGATAAAACCAAATCAGTCTCTTATGCCGTAAATTCTTGTCGCGGTTCAATGACTTCTGCTTAAATCTGAAAAACAATGCACACAAAACCAGATTCCTTTTAACCTTTTATTAATCTATCACTACTGGATATGTGAATAACACAATATGGAAATACTCAAATAAACAGAACAGAATATGAGAAAGCAATCAGAATGAGATGATCAACAGTGAACGAATCAATGAGTGAAAACACAAAGAATGGTCAAGACCTGAGTGTGTGATGGCTTTGATCAAGCAAAAATATTACTTGTCTCTAACTAATGCAAATCTAAGGATAACTAATGAATTTGGAATCTTCATTTTTAGCGCTTTGAGAAACACCAGACTTCTCAGAGGATTAGAGATGTTCTTCTTGCCTTAGTTTGGAGCTGTAGCCGCTGTGCAGCGTCTCCCATTACCGGCTTGGTTGAGCAGACGTGCTGTTAAAATATAATAAAAATTATAAAATTGTCCTTCGTATATGACAATACCTACGTAAGCACTCAAGCATGTGGTTAGATGTCAGCACAAATGTCAATGTGGTTACAAGTTACTGCAAAGGCCAAAGCTTTAATGATAAATGCACACATGTTTTCTCCAACAGATGGCTGACGAGAAACACAATACAGTGAATGCTGGAAGCAAGTGATAAAATTCAAGATTCAAAAAGTCTCTTAGTCCCTGAGGGAACTTTGCCACTTATGATTCACAAATAGAAGGGTAAATTGAAAATAGCAAAACATAGAATAGAATAGAATAGAATAGAATAGAATAGAATAGAATAGAATAGAATGCCTTTTTGTCCCACAGCAGGGAAATGTCATCAACAGCCAGCTTGACCGGAAGCGTATTAGCAGTCCTCGCCGATGGCTTGACAATTTAAGATAAGAAAAACCTTTGATGGTCCTACTGTGGGGAAGTAACTTCACGCAACCGCAAGTACAGATTTAGAGAATACAGTGACAAAACAGTTTGTGTTGGCACAGTACAATGCAGTACAGTATGGCTTGCGAAAATCCTACTAGCACCGTGTCCAGAGCGCAGCCCAGGACAGAGCTGGACTTCTTGATGACCCTGTCCAGTCTCTTCCTGTCCCTCACTGTGATGCTGCT
Source organism: Betta splendens (assembly GCF_900634795.4). Classification (NCBI taxonomy): domain Eukaryota; kingdom Metazoa; phylum Chordata; class Actinopteri; order Anabantiformes; family Osphronemidae; genus Betta; species Betta splendens. Next base: position 6,991,199 of record NC_040886.2, on the reverse strand, counting down.
GCCCCAGCAGACCACACCCTACAGGATGGCTGATGCCACCACAGAGTCATAGAAGGTCTTCAGGTGTGCCCTCCTCACCCCAAAAGACCGCGAGGACTTCTGCAGAACACAGCTGTCCGTGTTGTGTCTGAAGCACCCCCCCCCCCCCCCCCCAATCCTTCATATCTCTACACAAAGGCCAGTGGTGTGAGGTGACAAAAGGTTTGGAGGCAGCTGCTGGTGGGGGGTTGTTGGTTGATATTGAAATGTGAGTTCAGGTCGTTGACCCAACTCAGGTACCCCTCAGCCTGTGGGTGTGGTCCTTTGAAGCCAGAGATGGTTTGCAGGCTCCTTCACACCTCACTAACGTTGTTCTACCTGAGCTGCTCCTCCATCTTCCTCCTGTAGCTGGCCTCTTCTTCTCCTTTAGCAGAGCTTTAATATCAGGGTGACTCAGGGCTTGTTATTGGCGCAACACCGAACCCGCCTGGAGGGAACGGTGTTTTCACAGCAGAAGTTGATACAGTCTGTACAGTCCTGTCTGCTCTGTTAAATCCTGCATACGAGATTAAGTGGAATAGAAGATGGATGGATGGATGTTAACACCATCCTGTGACCCAAATGGCTTCTCCATGGTAGTTGTCTCCCACAAGCTGAAGTCGGAGGTGACAGGGCAGTGTAGGCCGGCCTGTTAGGAGGACTCACCAGCCAAAATATAAGTGTTGCGGGCCAAAATAAGAGCCATCCCTCTCTTGACACACAAATCAGGAGGTTTCAACGTGCACGTTTGTTAATTTCCCTCCCAGCAGTGCAGGCCGGGTGGTGCTTATTTGTGGTGTTTTACTGTGTGTGTGCCTGTGTCCAGACCATGGACACAGGCACACACACCTTCGAAGCAGCCCTGCAAGGCATCATGGTCTCCCTCTGTCCCCCTTTTAACAGGTTAAATGTGAGCAGGCTTCCTTTGAAACAAAGTTGTGTAGTGGCAGGAGATGAACCAAATTGTGATCTGTCTTTCCCAGAGCGGGGAAGGCAGTGGAACACTGTCACATACTTTAGCTTGTTTACACAGAATTCATTTTTGATTTCATTACAATCAACTGTTTATATATCTGGTCTCTTGTTCACTTGACAGTAAAGATCATAGAGCCACTACAGAACAGCAAAGGTTGTTTAGATTTAATCATCATTCATCTGATTAATATAGAATTTTGACATTTTCCTACCATTGATGACACATTGTTTTCTGACTGACCATGACCATGTTGGTATTCGACAGAGCCTTCTTCCTGCAGTTTTTTGTTCTCCCCCCTCTTCCTGTATCTTGTAATGTTGACAGTTTGGTAGGTCTTGCTCTTTACTAGCGGTTCCTCTTTTCCGTGGTCAAATCAGCCATCACTATAGTTGAAGTGCGCGATTCATATGATGTTTACGGTAACAGTGTAAATATAAGCGTTGGCAGCTCAACCCTTAAGGTTATGGGTCAAATGCAGAGGACACAAATTCAATAAAGTGTCTATCTTATCTTATTATTTACTGTCACTTGGAAACATACTGAAAACTGATATTTTATACCTCTAAGTGAAAATGGTGATATACTAATTTGAGTTTTAGAAGAGAGACCACTTGCATTGTTAATACATTTCATTAGTATATATTTCCACAAATACTTTATTAATTTCCAAGCAGTTGTATTTATGTAGATTATGTAAAGTAAAAAACACTGTTTAGCCAAGTAAAAAAAGCCAAGTAAAAAAGCCATTGTATTTATTGGTCAAAATGCAAATAGTGCAAACACAGAGCCTTCATATATAATATAAATAAATGTATAATATAAAAATGAATATGTACTAGACATACACCGTTGTTGTGCTTCTTGCATGCACAATAACATTCTGTAGAAAAAAGCAAAAGACAAAAACTGTAAAAAAAATGTAATAGACAATACATCACTTTAGTCCTTCACATTGATTCTAAAATTTAAAAATAGGAACTCTGCAAATACAGAATTCCCAGATGAGACAACTTAAAAGCAATCTCGGCAGTCAGACTATCTGGCAGTCATGGCTGCATCTGCTCCATGTGTTGACCCCGAAAACTGGCTGGACAGGGGCCAATTATCCTCTTTATCCTTCACAGCAAATGAATAAAAACACAGAAGTCAGCAACAACAACAAATACAATAAAAGTCTACAGATATTTTTCTTTTATTTTTCTTTTGATTCCTTACCCTTTGCCCTTATAGTAGTTTTACTCTCTCTTTTAACGTCAGGCACATCCGGAAACTAAAAAGTTGATCTCAGTTTAGTAAAAGGAACAATCACTTAAAGTGTAGTTGAGAACAAAAAATAGGTCAAACGGGGCTCGCGTGTGTGTGTGTGTGTGTGTGTGTGTGTGTGTGTGTGTGTGTGTGTGTGTGTGTGTGTGTGTGTGTGTGTGTGTGTGTGTGTGTGTGTGTGTGTGTGTGTGTGTGTGTGTGTGTGTGTGTGTGTGTGTGTGTGTGTGTGTGTGTGTGTGTGTGTGTGTGTGTGTGTGTGTGTGTGTGTATTAGATCGAAAACAGATAAACATTGAATATAAAAGGTTGAACAGTTCCATGGTGGCGTGAAGCCTGTGGGGCCAACCTCGTTTGCAATCAGTGCCATCATACTTCTGGGAAAGTTTACTCGAAAATGTTTTCACCATGGATTCATAACACTAGTCGCAAACAATCTTTCTTACATTCCATCTGCATGAGACCTGCTCCAACAAGCAAATGTTCCAACGAATTTAAAAAGTATATAATCTATATCTACTATATCTACTACTAGGATCATATGAACCCAACCCCCCAAAAAAAGCCCTGATGGGAAACATGTGGAGACTTTGGCAAGAGCAAGATATTCTTAACACAGAACTGAAAGTACAACAGAATGTGGTGGGAGAAAAGGAAGGCAGGAGAAAGTTGTCTAAGAGTGCAAAGGCCTGCAGTTCTCCTGCAGAGGCAGCTGTGTTCCCTGCTTGTTATGATGAACTTGTAATGAAACTGCTTTGATTTGTCTGAGATTTCCTATAGCTTTTCTCTCTATAGTGTAATGAATTACCTGACACAGGTTTCCTTTTATCCACTCCATAAAAAGCTCTTTGGTGACACCCAGAACTTTTTCCTGTGGGGACACGACGACTTGCCTTCCACTTCCTTGCCTCTTTTTTTACCGGGAGGCCGTCCACGTTTGACGGCCTTCCCTGTAGTTTTGCCTTCGTTGGAGAGGCTCCTTAGTGTGGCGTTTTTACTCCAGGTGATTCCAGACGAATCCGGCAGCTCTGTGGAGCTGGTGGACCAACTCGTTCGATCCACCTTGAAACACATCTCAGATGAAGAGCTATGCTTGGATTTCCTTTTTTTAACTTTTTTCAGCTTAATGTTAATTGGTGGGAAACTTTTCTTCCATTCCTCGTGAATCCGCTGCTTGACTGAATATGTTCCATGGTACACAGGGTCTTTTGACTGGAAGGCTCCTTCCCGGGAACGGACTTTCACGCAGAGAAGCTTTGGGGCAGTCTTTCCTGGTGGAAAGGAAACCGACTTTGTTCTCCCGCCAGGTAACTTCTCTTGAGGGGAGGAGCCGAACAATAACAATTCTACGGTCTTTGTGGTTGGAGATTTACCGTCAGGAACATCTTTTTTGGAATCCAAAGTTTGGGACACAGACTTCAGATCAGAACTTTTTGCTCCTGTTTGCTGGTGTTCAGCAGTCCCACTTTCTCCATGGAGCGTGGCTGTGTGGGGGGAGGATGCAAGGTTCATTTGCGGCGGTCTTTGGGGGGAATGCCCGGACTCTGTCACATCTGTGGATGTCCGCTCATCTTGTGCACAATGCTCTTTGTCGGTTGACATCTGACTTCCTACTTCACCACTAAAGTTGTCTTCGATTTCCCTATCGCTAGTGTCTGAATTCCCTGATGGACTACCTCCTGCCAATATCAACTCAGTGTCTTCGTTCTCGCTAGTGCTTGAATGGCCATCACTTATGCTCACATAAGATATGTTATTTAGATCTTCAGCAAAATGCAAGTCGTCTTCAGTTAAGTCAATGATTTCTTCGCTGCATAGCTCAGAATGACTAAATAGAGTGCAGCTGATCACGTGAGTCTCTTCTTTTAAAGCAGAGTGGAAATTTGTGTCAGACTCAATTGGACAAATTTCGGCTTTTTGTGGTGCTGTCGCCTCATCAGCAGAGTCTGCTTCACTTGTGTGTTCTTTCTTAACCTGGCATTCACCTGCAAAAGGCACTTGCGACACTTCCACTGTTTCCAATGCCCTTGAAACACAGTCAACCTCCTTTGGGGGTGTTTCCAGTAACAAGTCTATCACTGGGATGTCTGAAACCTGGACCTGACCCTCTAAAAAAGTGTTCTTGACCTCCCCTGGATCACTGTCCACGTCTGTGTCCTGTTGCTTCACCCTTTGTACTTGTTGGAAGATGCGTTTGGCCTCCTCTGGGGACAAAACTTTGATATTAAAGGAGTAATGAGGTTCATCTGAAACTGCACAGTCAGTCTCGTGAGGGGAGAAAGACTCGTTTGAGGTAGTAAGTGTCAAGGTCTGTTTTTCATCACCGGGGTCGACCGCTGCATGCTTAGTAGTTATCGAGATGTCATCTGTTGTCTTCGTAGCAGTTTGTGCAGGAGTGTTGTCATTAGGCCCTTCTTGATCTGGCTGCCTGCTGCTCTTTAATGTCTCAAGGCCATTAACCAGGGACCGCGGGAAGCCAAACTCCTTATCGATGTCGTCTAGCTGCTCGTTGACATTCAGCCATGATGATTTGTAAGGAGGAGCTGTGTAAACGTCACCATCTTTTAAAAAATGATATTTTTTGAGTTCTTCCTCAAAGCCCAGTTTTATTTGTGATAAAATAATGGAGTCTGGTGTAACATGTGTGTTAAAGAATTCTTTAACTTCTTGGGTTATAGCAATGTACCCCTTAAGCTGGGATAGCAAAAGATTTGAATCGCCACCCCAAAACATGTTCAATAGTTTGAGCGTGGAGTTGGCATACGCATCATTCTGAATATCCTTCTGGGATTTTTCTGTAGCCTCTATTAGCTCATTTAGCTTTTCTCTATTCCAAGGGGTTGTTGGGACCGAGGAGAGATCTACTGGTGTTTCGTCGACATCAAGCGGTTTGCTTTCTGGCACTTTAGCATGAACTTGTTTTTTAAAAACTGTTGTATTGTTCTTCTTGTGTGCTTTCAGGTAAAAACAATGTTGAGCCTCAGTGACATTTGAAGTCAGCAGTGTTTTCAACAGCGCGTTAGGATCAGGTGAATTGGAAGAAGACACGGTCGTACTCCTGCTGGATGCTGCTGATGGAGTGATCGGACGGTCGCTTGGCCTGACTTGGTCTGCATTTACTGAGCAAACCTCATTGTCTTTGCATGAATATGCAGCCTGCTTGGTTGTCGCTACCTCTGGCAAAATGCCTGATTTTCCAGAGTTAGAGGAAAACTCATCCATTGGGGTGCACTCACCAAACTGACTGGGGCTAGGTATGCCAGGCTGGAAGGTTTCCAGGGACAACGGTTGCACAACAGCAACAGCTCTCGTCCCTGTGCGCCCAGGAGACGTGAGAAGGGAGCTGTCACCTGGCGAGGAGGAGGAGGTGGTGGATTGGAGGTGGTCGTGTACGTCACGGGGCTGCTGACCATTTTCTACAAAAGATTGTGCGTCGTTCTGTGGCGAAAGGCTCTCGGCCATATGTGCTAGATGCCGACATGCATCCATTGCAAGTGCCCCCTGATTGCTGTTTGACAAGCCGTCGTTTTTCTGTGGCGAAACAGTCTCGGCTATTTGTGTTAGATGCCGAGCTGCATCCACTGAGAAACCTCCCTGATTCCTGTCTGACAAGCTATTATTCCCACTTCTGTTACCTGTTGTTGCGGCACTCAAACCATCCGCTACCCGCTGTGGTCCTGGCGTGGCGCTGTGGCGACTGGTGTTAAACCTACAATGTGTATAATAGCGCAGTAAAGGCTGAGGAGCGATTGGACGATAAGTCTTCAACACAGTTGATCTCCTGGGTTTCCCCGCTGCAGCGTATGTCTTCTTGACACGTGTATAAGGCTGTTTGCCAGCATTTTGTACAGTTTTCAGCTGAGATTGGTATTGTTGTGTTCTCTGATTCGAGTTGGTGGCATAAAAATTCTGACTGCTTGACAAGGAGTTGCTGGTTTTTCTCTGATGGGTGGCTCCCTGATAGTCTGGAGGGGGGGTGGTAAACAGTCTATCGTGAATGATGTTCTGTCTGGGACTCTGGGGATGACTGCTCTGTCCTGTGGGTGCTGTGCTGGAAATGGGCAAACTGGTGCCGGCCGCCTGTTTATGCAGCATCACGTTTTCCGTTGCCATATATGGGTCTGGGTTTACATTTGAAAGCTGAGCCCTGTGACCTCTGTAATGCTGAAAACCATGTACAACGTTACCATCCTTTGTGTGACAGCTTTGTTTTCTGTTGGGAACTGGGGACTTCCAATAGAAAATGTCCTGTGTCTGTATGGCATTTGTTATCTGGAAGCCCTGTAGAGTCTGGGTCGATGAATTCAGAAATGAATTGTGATGAAACTGCTGCTGATTGGCAACTTGAGCTCCATTACTGAATGACAAGTAATGGTTTCCACTCTGAGGACTATTGTTCAGGTTTTGGAAATGCTGTGAAGAACCATTACTCCTTCCTCCGGTTGGCTGCTGCAGGGACGCTGCCTGATGCGGAGCAACTGAAGTCTGCCAGTTTGACACCTGTTTGTTAGCTCCATCCTCCATCCATCCGTTTTGAGCTTGTTGGCCTCCCACGTTCACTGTCTGGTACCGACATGAGCTATTTGTGTTCCCTGTATGCTGATTCCTCATAAAATAAAGGGCTTGCTGAGCATGTGACTCTGGTCCTGCTTGTTGTTGCTGTCCATTCATCCAGGCAGAAGACATGTCAGTCCTTTGGTAGGATGAAAACATTACTAACCTGCAAGAAAAAATAAAATATATTAGCATATTAGTTTAAAGTCCGTACAGGTCTCAGACACTGAGATTGTGGGCACCTTAAATACATGGGTGTTCACCTAAACAATAATCTGGACTGGAAAAACAACACAAACTCTCTGCACAGGAAGGACCAGAGTCACCTCCACCTGCTAAGGAAACTGAGGTCCTTTGGTTGTCAGAAAACCTGGACCTTGGTTGGGCTATTTCAATAACTATATCTTCTTAGTTTGAATCAAAAATAAATTACCACATTCTACCCTTTATCCCTTAAATGCACCAAGAATTCTGTGTCACAAAATGCGTGCAAAATAAGTTAGAGAAGCACAGGACAAAATAAACTAAACAAATGCTGTTATCTGGCTGTTGTAAAATGCACCTAACCGTTAAAAAGCACAGATAATGGTGAATTAAGAAAAGGGTTATGTTGAAAACATAATGAACCATTACCATAAAACATATCACACAAACAAGCTTATTCATTCTATGCAGTGAAGCCTGCGAGCCTTAGCTGAAGAGCCAGGAACATGTGCAGGGCATAAATAATTTGGAGGAACGTCAACTCCCTCTCACATGTAGGTGTAGTAGAAATTCAACTCAGAGGAAAGTCCCAGGTGGCAGTTTTTTGTATTATTAAATACATAATTTTGTATTATTAAATACATAATAATTCATATTATGTGTATAATTAATATAATTAATAATAATAAATAAAAAGTATTAGTGTGTAGTATTATTTAATGTTTAGAAACAAAGACCAAGTTATGCTAAACACCTAAAATTGTATAGAATACTGTCAATGGTAGTGAGAATTGAAAGTGGCTAGTCTTTGACGTCTGTGCAGGAGAACTGGGCTTGTATTTCACACATGCAGATAGTCCACATATGCACGTGTGAACGGGACCTCTGTCTTTTTGTCCCGTGTTGTTGTCAACGCAGGACAGTCTTTTATTCCACAGTGGTTCACACTTGGACCTCATTTACATGAACATCCAAGCTTCTTAAGTAACGGGGCATGCATTTATGCATTCATTCATTTCATTCATTCATTCATTCCCTCCTGTCTGTCTGTCTGTCTGTCTGTCTGTCATTGTAATTTTTGAGGTGTGCATTGACTTTACAACGCATCAGCCCAACTGCCCATGTATAAATAAAACAAATACATAAAACCCCACTGAACTCCGACTATTTTTCTTCGACTTCTGATCCTGAGACGTGAGCAGTATTTGTGAAACTAGCTTTCACCTCAGAAATCGCAGCTCTGCTCTGTGTCATTGTGGGGGGTTTCAGAATTAAATTATAAAAAATAATTACAAATTAACTAAACGTAAACTGACAATATATTGACAACGTGATTGCTCTTGACACACTAAGGCATGATGGCAGTATAATGAAATATGTCTCTCACTACTCATCTTGACTGATACAATGCATAAATCGGATGTCTTCATTCTTTCGCAAAAATACGGTTCCAAAAGCTAGGTTCCCGTTTGAGAGACATATTATTTAACCTGATTCCTGCTAAGTTTATCACACTGTGATTTGCTTGGTCAAACAAGTCGCCGCCACAGTTTAGGTGCGCGATTGTAGCATGTTTACGGTAAGCGAAAGCATCTGGGGGACTCATTCTGGGGTGCAGCGCAGCCGCATCAAACTTTGTCATGTAGCACAGGCGTGATAAAACAAAGTGCTTAAACGCCGCGTCTACTTACTTTTGCGCCGTTGACATCAGCTGGGACGACGCACACGTCCGGTCTCCGTTGAGAAGAAGAGTCTCCGATGCCGCCTCTCGTTCATCGACGCTGCGTTGCCTGTGATCAGTGCCAGCGTCGGTCCGGAGGTGTCCTCCTCGTCCTGGAGAAAGCAGGACTGTGCATAAGCCCCTCCTCCAGCTTTAATAATGCCCGCCCCCGAAATAACAGGACAGCTGCGCACAAAACACAGCGGACCCAAAGGGAAATGTGAGGAGCTGTAATTAAGTGTGTGCATGTAAAATGATGAAAGACAGAGAAAAATAAAATGTGTTTTTCATCTTTTCGATATTAAAGAGAGTCATTCGGGCCACAAGAACAACGAGTTGCACCTTCCAAAACTTCGTGTCTGCCCGAGCATCACATTACTTGACCTCATTCCCGCAAAGCTCACTACACAAGCTGCGATTTGCCTGGTCAAACCAGTCACCGCTATGGTTTGTGTGCGCAATTGACACAATGTTTACGGTAAGCGATCGCAGCTGGGGGAATTGATCTGAGGTGAAACTCCGCTGCACCGCACCAAACTTTGTCACGTAGCGCGGGAGGTGACAAAACTAAACAGAAACTCGACCAATGCTCGCACCTCGACATCACTGCAATGTCAGCACTATTTTTTGAAGGCGCACACCGGTGGGTCATCACCCTACAGCTTTTTACCACATTCATTAACTTACTTTTGCACCGATGACGTCAGCTGGGACGTCGCACACACACAGACTCCGCAGAGAAAACCAATCTCGGATACTCCAGTTTGCGTCACTTCTAATGAGTCTCAGCGCCGACTGGCACGGTGTCCGTCCAGTCGTGGAAAGCACGACAGGGCTGTGCATACGCTCCGCCCACTTCGATGACGTGACCTGCTCCGCGGAATGACGCCCACCTCGCGATGACCGTGACGGCCATCCGTCATGGATAAGACGCACCCCACAGCCCCCGAAGGGATGCTCCTTCAGCTACATTTATAGGAAGCAGCTTCCATTGTTCAAATGAGCGCCCTACCTTTAAAGTCTCTCAAATCAGTTGTCACCTGATTTAATTGTTCCATTTGGCTTTGAAGTGCATTAATTCTGGAAGTGCATTAATTCTGGAATTAATGCACCGTGTGCATGCAAAGTGATGAAAGGTGAGAGAAGCATGACATTCAACTGTGTGGAACACAAAAGTAAGAAAAATGTGGCGACTAAGCAACATAATAATAAATGGTGATGGTTATTGTGTAAGCATCAAGATTGTAAAACGTGAACATAAAACTGCCAAAACCTGTTTGTTTAAGCAAGACAACGATGCAAGAACATATGGAACCAGCGAGCTGAAAAGACTGAGCATTTATCATCTCCATGCACAGTACAAATGATAAGGTTTTCTTTTCTGTCCTTAGCTATTGGGTGCAGAGAGTTTGTTCTTAGAGATATCTATTTCTTAACATGTCAAGCCGACCTCGATTAATGTCCCGAGAATTTCCAGGAAGCCGAATGGATAATGGTATTTGGCCACCTTTCCTTTGAGTAAACATCTGTTAATATCACGCCTTATTTGGGCATGAGGAGAGATCTACCACGGCCTAGTGGTTTAAAGCAGGCAGCGTTCTGCTCTCTGAGACACATGTTTGTGTCTGGACAGCTCACTCACACAGGCGAGCTCGGACAGGCTCTTCTCTGCCTCTCTGTCTCTAATTTTGATTATACTGTCTCATCATATCTAATAAATTCACAATTATTGATTCGTACTGTAAGGCTGTGTCTGTTTGAATTTTCTTGAAAAGTTGTGACCCCTGGACACACGGCGAACGTCGCAAGGTAAGAGCGTTTTGCTTTTACTGTGCCTAGACCAGTCGTAGGCGAATGCTGGTAAGACTGAGTGTTAGGAGAGAGAGAGAGGCAGTGAGGAGAGATTGCCTGTGCGTGAATTGCCGTGTGCGTGTATTGTTTCTGTTTTTATAAAATGACATGGTCTATTGACCTCGAAACATGAGATACGCACGGAGTAGAAACTCTAAAGTCAAGACTAACAGTCTGTATTTGGTTAAAAAAAAATGTAATGCCTGTGTAAGTACAAGTAGTATCTGATGCAGAGAATTCATCAGATTAATATCACTTATAAACTGCTTTGTTCATAGGATTGAAAATTCTAAGATGTACTTTGTACTTTGTATGGTACTAAAAAAACGCAGTTAATGGTTTTGCATTGTGTGGGGATAAGAAGACATAAGGATTTTGTTGGAAAAATACTGCATTTAATCATTGAAACATATTTTGATGAAGCCTTGTTAGCTGTGCTGTGGCCTTGAAGTTTCCTCCCTTCTGCTCTGCAAGAAATAGGGAGTACCTGTGTAGCATCCTTATCTGATGAGCCCAATGCTTGCTTTGTGCAGGAAATATTTCCCACGTTCTGTGTGACTATGCACCTCCCAGAATGCAATACATATTTTGAGCTGAATCCTTGTCTTCTCTTCAGTGAGAGGAAGTTGCCTTTGCTGTAAACTGCTCACTCCTTGCAAGTAAAATCCTGAAGACGGTCTCAACTGATTGTGTCTGCTTTATTTAAGATTTACAAAGGGAACTAACAACTTCCCTAACAGATTTGCTCACCAAATTACACAAGTGTTAATATATAATATAAATATAATATTATTTATGCAGAGTTTGTAGAGGATGAGAAAATTACATTAGGCTTCAGATGATGTGAAGTGTGATTTTGCCATCATGAGACCTGAAGGTAGAAATACTGGTGACAGCTCTTTCTGTTGATATATGATGTGTGTGTGTGTGTGTGTGTGTGTGTGTGTGTGTGTGTGTGTGTGTGTGTGTGTGTGTGTGTGTGTGTGTGTGTGTGTGTGTGTGTGTGTGTGTGTGTGTGTGTGTGTGTAATACAGGTGTGTGTGTGTAATACAGATCTCTACTGCTCTGCTGTCTGGGGCTCAGGGAGCCCCTAGGCAGGAACGGGCCCACTAGTCCATGGCAGCGTCTGTCGGCTGGTTATTGAGGATCAGGGGAATTGAGGATGGGGGTGTGAGTTGCTGTTAAGATCAATTTTAAACCGTGATGAGGAACCTTTGTGGCCTTTGTTGTAGAAATTTGTAATAAAGAAGCTGATGAGAGAGTAGTCTTTTGTGTGATTATTGTAATAACAGAGAAAAATAAAAGATGACGAGGAAATAAAATCAAAAACCATCCTGGGAGATCAGAACATAGACCACGAAGGTGTAATGCAAAGATTCCAAAATCCTCAAATTGCTTCTGCCTTTTGTTTGTTCTCTGGCAGGGTGGATTGTCTCTCTGGTCCAATCAAACGGCATACTCTCACTCATAAGTCACAATATGTGGTGTTGTTCTAGTACCGTCTGTACTGCTGGAGTCTCGCTATCTGAGGAGAAGGAGCACAAACGTCAAGAGACAGAGAGAGACACAACTGCTCGGCCTTGAGGTTCGGGGAGTCAGATAAGATCTGTACAGTATGTACTGATTGTTGAATTGTGTTGGGGAAATTCCCATTAAAGAAGCTGACGAGAGAGCCTTCTTTTGTGTAATTTATTGTAATAACAAAAATAATAATTGTAAAGCAAACTAAAACACTGATGTGCTTAATCAATAACCTGAAGCAGACAGAGGAGCACCTTCAGCCGGAGGCTGATCAGTAGGTGCTCCACACAAGGCCACCAGAGATCCTTCCTGTCCGTGCAGCTCCACCCACCCCTGTAAGGATGGACTTTTCATCATGTTAATTTTGACCGTGCTGGGTCAAAGGTCACCTGCCCTTCCACCCTGGCCTCTGAGGTCATATGTTGCCCTCTGGTGACAAGGGTTAGCAAAGTCAGGGGTTACCTGTGGGGGAGCCTGTTCTGCAAAAGCATTATAACTTTTACTCAGTCTGCACGCAGCCTCCCAACTCCACTAGTGGCTGCTCTTATTCAGCCTGCAAACGGCTCTAGGCAGCGGTTCTAGCTGTGATGGGTCTTTCTCATCCGGTATGTGGCACTGTGCAGCAGGCCTCCCTACGTCCATTACTGAGCTACTTGCATCCCGGACCCATCAGTGTAAGGCTTTCTCGCAGCCCACATCTGGTTGTAGCGTTCCAGTCAAACCCACACGGCAGCCGATCGGCCGGTTCTGCTTTGGCTTTTGTTACATAAACAGGGCTGTTACTTGCTCACCCTGTGGGTGGAAGGGGGCAACTAGGGTCATGCTGAGCCACTTCCAGCGAAACCTGTGTTTCTTAGGGAGAGAGATCCCATGATGGGGAAATTCTACGGCAGCAAGGAGACACTAAATAAGACAGTTGAAGAGATTTATTGATAGAGATAGTACAAAAATGAACATTTTTACACATGCCGTTTGTCGTCTCACTGTCTGCACTAAAACCCTTGTTACTTTCTTCAGCTTCATTTTGTCATGACCTTGACCTTGGTTGAGAGACTGTTGGAACATTGTGCTGTGATTTCATAGGAGTTTAGAGCTGGTGACGCATTATTTCACAATAGTTATTTGTGAATATGTGTAAAAATGTTTCTTTTTTGTACTCTTTCTATCAAAAAATCTCTTCAACTAAGCAAAAAAGAAACATTGTTGGAAAAATACTGCATTTAACCATTGAAACATATTTTGATGAAGCCTTGTTAGCTGTGCTGTGGCCTTGAAGTTTCCTCCCTTCTGCTCTGCAAGACATAGGGAGTACCGGTGTGTAGCATCCTTATCTGATGGGCCCAATGCTTGCTTTGTGTAGGAAATATTTCCCACGTACTGTGTGACTATGCACCTCCCAGAATGGAATGCATATTATGAGCTCAATTCTTGTCTTCTCTTCAGTGAGAGGAAGTTGCCTTTTCTGTAAACTGCTCACTTCTTGCAAGTAAAATCCTGAAGAAGGTCTCAACTGATTGTGTCTGTTTTATTTAAGATTTATGGGAACTAACAACTTCCCTAACGCCCATGTGTGCTGGTTTCTCCCTAAGATGGCTAAGTGAAACACAACGTTGAAGTGGCTCAGCTCCCTGGACATAAGATCATTTTTTTGACGATTTAGGGTGTTTTTCATCATTATATCTATTTTTATCTTGGCCCATCTACAATCTCAAAACCAGGTCAGGACACTTCTACCGTGTCTTTTCACTCAGAGCAGGGCAGCTCCTCTCTGGGCCTCCCCTTCCCAAGGTCAGGTCACAGGCAGGTCTGTTTGCAGTAGAAGCTTCACTCCTACACTCCTGCTTTATCTCGGTCAGTAAAAGACACTGTTGTTATAATGGTTTGGTGGTGCTACTACATTCTTCCTTACATAGTGCCACAGTGAGTGCTGTTATAGCAGGTGCTGTATTGTTCTACAACAGTATCCCTTTAAATCTGAGCAGAAATGACTTTATGAACTTTGTGAATTATTCCACAACAGCAAACAGCTGCATGGACGACCGGCTACCTCACCAACGGACCGCGGTAGGTGAGACACACTGCGTGTGTGATTGTGTGTGTGTGTGTGGGGTGGTGGTTTCCAGCACTGGGGCCCCTCAGGGGACCGTTCCTCTTCAGCCTCTACACCTCGGACTTCACATACAACACCAGCAGCTGTCACATTCCGACGTTCCCCAAGGACTCATACATCGTTGGCTGTGTGTCTGAGGGGACCGAGTTTGGGTACATATTAGTCATTATAGACATTGTGGACTGGTGTGCGCTCTACCACTACAGCATAAACACCAGTAAAACAAAGGAGATGGTGACTGACTTCAGGAGAACAACACGTCACACACCGGTGAACATCCAGGGCTCAGACATAGAGACCGTGGACAGTTTTAAGTACCTGAGTGTTCACTGGACTAATGACACTGATGCCCCGTACAACAAGGGTCAACGTGGCCTCCAACTTCTGAGGAGACTGAGGTCTATGTGTTCAGGCCCACGTTAAGGACATTCTATGACTCTGTGGTGGCCTCTGTCGTCCACTGAGGAGACTGAACAAAGTCCACTGGACTCTGTGGAGGAGATGGGTGAGAGGAGGATGTTGGCAAAGCTGACATCCATCATGGACAAGTAGCATCCAAATCCACCCTCTACAGTACGTCTGGACAAGACGTTTACCCTTGATGTTAACCCTTGTATTAAGACACTGTTTTCTGGTGAGACACTATGCCTTCACCATCCCCCAAGATATGGAGCACCAGAAACCCTTTCTTCTACAACAGGACTGTGCTTAAAACAACAACACGCATTCCAGAACTCTACATGCAACATCAAAACCCCAGGGATACATTTAGAGTGACACTTAACGGAGTTCCGCTCTGTTTATCTGTAACCCCATCCACGGACTGTCTCCATAATTCTTACCAAGATCCTCTCTTTAGGCTCTGTCGTAAAATTTGGAATGTGCACTCACTAAAGAAAAATAAGATTTCAGTTGGACCCAAAGTTCTGAATTGGACACACGGGGACCTTCAGGTGTCGTGAAACTGACACCGTTGTATTCAGTGGACAATTTAATCAATCCAATCCTTCCACTCATACAAAACTATAATAACTAATAATTATAATTATAAACAATAAATGGCTAATAAATATAATAAATAATATTAATAAAAAAACGAAATAAACCAAATGTTACATAAAAGGCTTTGAAATGTTTTGTGTCTGCATAAACGCGAGAAGAGTGACTGCAAATGTCTGAAAAACTGAAAACAGATAACAAAAAACAAAACAAACGTTGTGCCTTTGTTTTGATTTCTATTTTTTATTGCACATTTGTTATAAGTATATGGTTGTATTCAATCCTCTTTTTTGTGCTTTTTGGTGAAATTACAGTGCAAACCATATGTGAACTTGTTATTTTTTTGTAAATAAATAAAGCCTTTCCACATTTGAGAGAGACCTGAAACTGTGTCTTTTATTGCTTCCTTGCGTCAGACCGCTACAATGACACTCACTCACCTAATGCATGTCTTCGGACTGTGGGGAGAAGATGCAAACTCCACACAGAAAGGCACCCGGGCCGCCCCGGGAATCGAACCCACGCCCTTCTTGCCGTGAGGCGACAGTGCTACCCACTCCACCATTATTAAATATAGCATAAATCTTTTTGGAAAAGACACAGAGGGAACAATCTCAATCTGAAAACAGGTCTGACCCATTAAATGTGTCTTTCAGGTTGTTTACTCTCAACACATTCGCAATTCGGTGAACAAAGGTGAGCGTGGGTGTGAAAATCTCACCTCTAGCCACCAAAGAGCAGCTCTTCATCTGCGCATGGAGCGCTTCCCAGACGCACGTCTGCATCCACTGTAATTATCACATTGTTTACGCACATTAACATGACAGAGGGTATGAGCACATCATCACTACAACTCTCAGCTTCTAGTGTCACACTGGACCTTTGTGTGACACCCATAAATAATTAGGCTCTACAGCCATAAAATTAAGTCTGCCTGGGGTTTCAACCTTTGACCTCTGTGAGTCCTGTTGTGAACCAGTTGTCATATGAACATCGCTGTGCTCACTGTATTGGTCTGGCTTCTCTGTGTTGCAACACAATGTCTTCTCCCATCAGTTGTGGAACTGTTAAACAGTCACCTTAATAAATCACCCGGGTCGCGACGCCTGCCCTCCTGAAACTGAAGGTGTGTGGGTTCCCTGGTTACTGGGTTTCTTCCCTCCGCCCGTTGGCTGGTTGTGGCGGCTG
This sequence comes from Betta splendens, assembly GCF_900634795.4. Classification (NCBI taxonomy): domain Eukaryota; kingdom Metazoa; phylum Chordata; class Actinopteri; order Anabantiformes; family Osphronemidae; genus Betta; species Betta splendens. The sequence continues at coordinate 6,974,799 of NC_040886.2, read as the reverse complement.
GGTTCCTCTTATCACCAATGCACCAACGTCTGTCTCACCCTTTTGGTGAATAATGTTACAGGCTTTACTAACCTTGTAGTAGGACACATGACACCAGAACCAACAAACAGGCCTCCTAATCTTAGTTGTAAGTACTGCTGTCATTTACTGCATTATGCACTATTAATAATGGTTGATTATGGTAGCTGCAATATTGTCACAGCTATTAAGTGTTATGTGATCATGTGTGTAATATATATGCATAAGTGTAGGTATGAGTGTATTATGTATGATTGTATGCACACGTCTTAACATTATTATAGATATTAATATTTAACACGGTGGGTAGCACTGTCACAGCAAGGGCCTCGGTTCAATTCAGTTGTCAACTGAATAACTGAGAAAGGTAAGAGAATAAGATAGACACCTTTCCTTTGGCCCCTGTTTTCACCGAGCTCATACCATAAAACCGCCACAATAATTTACACTCTCCCGATTAACTCTCCTTTCTAAAACCAGATGATAGAGAGGGGAGGAGTAAAATAAACATGTAGCTATTAAATACACTTTTTTAAAATTAGTGCAGTCAAAGCCAAATGATAATGGCAATGACAATCATAAGTACATAAATTACAGGTCCAACAATATTTTGCCTATTTCTCTAGTCCCAGGTCCAAACATTCTGATTGGATGGGCAAAAGTGATTTATTCTCTGTGAACAGAAACTGACTTTAAATTACTAATGACATAAGAAAAAATCTTGCTACACTTACCATGACACAATATATAGTGCTGCAATATGCTTATTCAAGATAGCAGCTATATCAGTTCTGTCATTTCGTCCTGTGTTTATGTTACCATTCTCTGAGCTCTGAAGCCCTTAACCAACAGTATGTGACCTTTTACTGAAGGGGTCAAGTGCTAAGTGCATGAACAAAGGTAAGCAATGGTTGGTCACCTAGCTCTAAGAAAGATTTATAGGCCCATATGAAGAAAGTGGAGTCTCTGAGTGTAAGCAGGACATCTTGGACAGAGAAGGATAATAAAATATGAACATAATAATGTCAAAACAACCAATCTGTTGGTGTTAAAAAGAATTAAGAGGAAAATTGGAAGAAGCAGGAAGATGGGACACGTTGTGTTTGTTTTTCATTTCAAGTCTCTTGTTTTAAATCTAAACACTGCCCGAGTCACCGATGCACCACAGAATGAAGAAGGCGAGAGCGAGGAGGGCTGTCCCTAGTAGGTCCCCAAGGGCTGTGAGGTAGGGTATGGAGTAGGAGTCAGGGTCTTTGCGCCTGCGCCATAAGCAGTGAACGATCCAGTCAGCGACACACAGCAGGAAAAAGACCTAAGAGAGAGACATAAGAGACCCCGCTGAGGTCTGAAGAGGAAAAATCCAGTACGTAGGCCTGAAAGACTCACCTGAATAAAGGAGGCAGACAAGAAGGCGACGGTCAAAAGAAGACTGGGAAACGTGTGTGCCCCCTTCATGAGGTGGATGGCGTTCAGAAAGACGAGCTGACCAGGGATGACCAACAGCAGCAGGATCTGGGCTGACCGATTGTTGGCTCCTGCCGTGACAACACCCGGCATCACATCTGTGTATTCGTCCAAGGGGCAGCGTATGTTCCAGTGAAATGATTGTCGTCGTTACCTGAACCGAGGAAGGTGCGGCACGGGTTGTAGCAGCCCCGGCAGCCGGCAGGAGTCTCTCCAGGGGAGTAATTCAAATGCAAATTAGTGGAGATACGACTGGACTGGATGGAAACAAGGTTTCCACCGACGCCTGGGAGAGAAAAAAGCAAAGGGGAGTGAGGCAGTGAATTCAAACAACGATGCCCCAGCGGCCTCTTAGAAATAGTTTCTTGTCGATGAAGAGACTTGTTCAGACGCCTCTGACCGTGGCCAACAGAAAACGAGGTCAATTATTCCACTGTGCTGCACAAAACATGGAATCAGCTGCTGAGTCTGCTGTTTGTGCAAATATTAGCAGCAGCCAAGTCAAATGTCCATTTCTAAGGTTCAACTGGTTTTACATGAACACAGTTATTATTGTCAGACAGAAACCTTATCACGTGCATGTCGGCCAAACAGTTAACAGCACCCTTTCTTTTTGACCCGTTCTCCAGCTAACACACATCCATCCTTCATTGTGCCCTAGGGGCTGTTCTTCATGTGCATAATGTGACCAGTGATCATCTGTGCATCAAACTTGCTCAACTTTTCCTTTCTCACTCAGTTTTCCTGGAGGGCAGAAAACACAGACTCATTTTCCATGTGCTCAAAACAGCTAAACACGATAATTTCATGCAATGTCTCTTTTACAGCATCCACTGTACGTCTGTACAACAATTTACAGTGAGTGTAGTCTGGCGCTGACAAATCACAGTAATACTTTACCAAGCCTAAACCTTTAACAACCATTAACAAGAATATCCATATTATGACAGAATACATATATAAGTCATGTTATCAACAAAATCTGTTTACTAGCCCTAAATATGTTTGCATGATTGTATTTACATTTTATTGATTTTGTCTGTGATGTGACATTTTATTTTATTTTATTTTAGTTTGCATGGAGATTAAGTGATACATGTGGATCTACTGTCATGTCCCAGGAGGCAGTCAGTGCAGAGCGTTCGCCATTGAGTCACATTCTTCCTCCTGCCTTTTCTGACCCTTTATTTTTACAAAATCAGCCTAAATGTAATTATACATTTAACAAAAGAAAAAGAACAGAACTCACCATTTATGACTGGAGCGTAAATTAAGATTCCTGCCAAGTTTGGATCTGACACAGTCTTGTCCAGAATAAGTCCACCAATGCTAAAAAAATAGATGTTTAAAAAGTTTGAACCGATATAAACAAAGTTGTCAGATATGAATAAAACCAGAAGAAGTGTCATGTAAATTTTTTATTTACACATATACTATTATACCTTTGACAGATTTTCTGTATACTTATACTCAACTCATGTATGCTTTACTATGGTGTATTTCAATGTCTTTGCTTTCCTTTGCTTGAGCACTGCACGGCATCTGTCATGTTTTTGAACTTCTGCATCGAGGCAGAAGGCCAGTTCCTGCCGTGGGTTCCTGTTTTCTTCACACTTAGATGCTTGTCGCGAGGTGAAAAGCAGCGCAACTTTTTGCTGAACTTTGGTATTCTTAATATATCAGAGAGGTTCCAGTTTTTTTTCCAAAAAATAAAGCTTGAACTTAAATGAAAAATGTCAGTTAAGTAGTTGGATGTGACCATATTATATGTTTTTACAAAGCTTATGTGCTCACGTGTGCTTAGTCACTCGTGGCAAATGCATATGGACAGATGTGAACTCCTTTACATTGTTTTCCTATGAGATAATGTCCATTACCCCCTCCACAAGCTGAGGCAAACAGAGACCACTCACCTACACTAATTTACCTTAAGTCTATAGGAGCTCCCCTTTCCTTATCACTTATCATACCCAAATCTGTCTTTTAACTCACTTCCTCTGCCTTTTTTCAAACTCCCCCAACCACTGACTGAATGGACCATAAAAACTCAGGAATGAAAACTAACTAAAAAGGAACGGCCTTCATGTGGACTCAAATCTTCAAATCAGATACCAGGGAACTTAAAATCAGATATTAGGGAACTTGACTTTCATTAAATAAACACCACTGAGTTCATTACACAATGTGCTGTGATTTGGTGCAACAATAGTGAAATAATAATGTCATTCATTCTACTTCTAATCCTGTACATTGCGCATACATGTCATACACTTATGGACATCAGGTGTATGTTACCAGATAGGAGACAAAGCAACTTATCATGTGACACTCAACATGAATACTTAAGTTGTATCAGAATCTTCAGGACAACATATGAGACGTGATAATCACGTGCATTCAATTTGTGTTGTTTAAGCATTATTAGGCTCCATGTTATTTGAATAGCAGAATATTTATAATATGTTTGTTGTTATTATGTAATAGAATTCTGGGCTTGATGCAAGGAGAGTATAGAGCCTAAAAAGTATAGAGCCTAAATTTAGGTTCAGATCAAACAGGATAATTCAAGAAAGGTAGGAAATAGGTGGAACTTTCCTCTAAATTTGAATCTAGGTCCTTGTGAACTATCATTTACCTACAGCTTGGTTCAACTTAAGAAACCTGGTGCATCAACTTCAAAGAATATTATGTAGAAGAAGAATATTTTATGTAAAGAGAACTGCTTCACAGCATCATTCATGAGCGCTTCGTGTGTACATTGAATATTATCTTTTTTGTTTTACTGTTTTACACAGTAAAACAAATGTATAAATGTATATAGATTCTAAGTTAATTCATTAATCATTTATTATGTATATTATTTTTTCCATATAAATAAGTACCTGCTGATGAGCATTGCAGTAATGATTGGTTCCCAGCCGGTGCGGAGCAAGATGTGACTGGCAGGATGTTTGGAGGAAATCACAACCCACAGAGGAATCAGGCACAGAATGAACAGATCCACCAGGTACAACACATACACATACAAATCTGTAAAGAGGACAACAACAGTCATTCTACTGTGTACCGCTCCCTCCCACTCCACAGCACTCATTGTGCCGTCACTTGATCTCATCGTCTTTTACCCTTTAAGAGGTAGAACCACTGGCTGAAGCAGGCGAGCAGGGTGAGCGTGATGAGGTCCCCAAAGCTGGCGGCCACCGGTGTCGCCACATTGTCAGGGTTGATTCCCAGCCGCTTGCAGCCAATAATCACACCCACCATAATGATGCCTTGAAGGGGTTAAAGACGCTGTCAAACAGTGTATGAGGTCACGCAGTCAAGTGTCCAACTAAGTGGAAACAAAACGGCTTCCTCAGAGCTTCATCTGTCTTCAGTTACCACTCATTTGATTTGTAATTTACAAGAACAGATTTAGACTAGACTAAAAGTGACACATCAATCTGTTCCCAGTTTAGCTCATGTTCGTACCTTGTAGTAATGAAGCCACAAACACAGTGGTGACACTGGTTGAGCACAAAAGCACCGCGTGATCATAGGGCATCTTTCCTTCTGCCATCCAACCCAACAGGGTCGCCATCACGGAAGCTATCAGGCCCAGCACTGTGGCTTGTAGCTGCAACATCAGGGCACCCATTGGGAAATAAAACAATTAGATTTAAATTATAAAGGACAACAATGATGCAAAATAAATAACTCAAACATAGAATCTAAAATTGGGACCAGATAACAATAAAGTACCTGCTTGAGCGCCAGGTTCCCAATGATCAACTTCCACTTTTCGTTGCCCTCGTCCATTTTTCCTGCATTCACCTGCATCACACAAGGATTAGCTCGTGACGTACTGATATGATCCCATGATGCCGTCATAAACAAAATACAAACTTGTAACAGCTTGTCTTTAGTGTGTTAAAAGAAAAGTCTGTGCAACCGGGTCCAGTCACTTAACAGTCATAAACAGAACTTTTATTAGCGACTCTCCTTTTTCTGTTTCCTTTTTGTTCTTTAACTTTATGACAAATACATTTTTGCACATTTTGTGTTTTCCATCAATCAAGTCCAGTCAGAAGGAAAAGCAATAGTTAACAAACTTGTGGAAGTTTCTACAGACTGAAGACGCTATTTGGACGAACAGTGAAAGATTCTGCTCTAACACAAAAGACATCCAGTTGCCAGGACTCATGAAGTTAGGCTCACGTGGACGATCAACAATCAACCACGTTACTTCACAGGCGGCCTATCTACTATGTAAACGTTCTGCATGTCACACAGTACGCCTCGTGAAAAACAAATATTCCTACACGTTCACATTTTGCATCATGGAAAACCTCATGATTGTAGCTTGTGGGCATTTGTGTGTGTGTGTGTGTGTGTGTGTGTGTGTGTGTGTGTGTGTGTGTGTGTGTGTGTGTGTGTGTGTGTGTGTGTGTGTGTGTGTGTGTTTGATTGTTCACACTCACAGCGGTGGAGAGTCTAGACGCCAAAGTCATTTCCAGGTTTCCCTTCATGCCTAGTACTGCAGGGAGCAGAATTAACAGTTCTGTAATGTCCTGGAAAACGTCCCAGCTCTGCCGAAAAACATATCCAGTGGAAAAATTAATAATTAACCCTCATCTTAATATATAAGGTCCATCACAGTCAATGTAGCAACAATCCTTTTGCCTACATTGTAATACACATTTTCTAAGCTAGATTTCTCTCTGTTCGTCACCTGAACCACATCCAGAAGCATCCCAACAGACACTGTCCCCAGTCCAGCCACCACAAAGGGCACCAGGATCTGCATAAGCATGGCGCAGACTGGCTCCACGGGTGCAACCGAGATGCCTGCATCCTTTCCTCTCTCGGAATGACTGAGCCTTGAGCTGCTGTAGAGTTCATTGGGCAACAGAGCGTCCGTCTCTGAGTACTCACGGAGACCAGTGTTGGGTTGTAGAATACTTTTGTTAGAGCTGAGATGGTGAGAACTTTCAGAGCTGTGGGATAAGGATGGATGCGATTGGGCCCAGTGGCAGGTACCTCTGCCCACAGAGCTGCTTGGGAGAAGATGCTTGTCCTGTGACTCTGAGACAACCATGATGTAAAACTGTTATGGACGGATGTTATTCCTGCAGCTCCTGAGGAACGTCTACACACTGTTGGGCCAAAGAGGTTGGTTTGGTTTACTAAAGGTTGACAATGAATACAATATGCATGGTGTTATTTTTATATCAGCATCTGTAACTGAAACAATAGATTTGTGATGGCAACATTAAAGCACAAATAAATGAATAGCAATGCAGAAATGCTGCTGTGGGAATTAGTCAGCCAATTTCAGCAGAACGCTTGTCTGCTGAAATTGGCTGAGGCTGAGTCATCTGATGGCTGAGATTGCTCCCATTATCATTCTTCATGCCTGATTCTCAACAGTGACACTGAGGCTGCCTTGTCTGACAGATACAATGCACGACATTAGAAAATCTAGAGGATGATCAGGTATTTAAAAAACACTTTTTTTGTACAAAACATTGCATTAAATTTAAATATTAACAAGCCTTGTACTGCCAACTTTATTCCTACATTCTCCACATATCAAGTTACGTATATGTATAGTAAACAATTATATTGCTTCATATTGTTATTCAATAATAATAATAATCGTCTAATGGTTGAACGCAGTGGTTAAAGCTGTAGTATTGGAAATTTTCAAGAAATAATCTGAGTAACAAAGTGCTGTATGGGAGAAGGTGAAAAAACAAGTGTCCTACCCGTAACACGAAGCCAAATGAGAAGAACAGGCAGATACTGTCACACTGTCCTGTTAAAGACTTTTCCACGTGGCTCCCATCGCACAAACAAGTACGTCCGTACACATGCGCGTATGCACAAATGCAACACTCATAACATACTGCTTGTCTCCTCCTCGTGTGTCCAGTGAGTACATTACTTAATATAGCTTTACATCTGTCTGTCTGTCTGTCTGTCTGTCTGTCTGTATAGGATAAGCTGTCTCTCTATTGCTTTAAAGCCATGCACCATATTACCATAAAAAGTAATAGTACAGCATCATTTCTGCATAAAACTGTTGGCCACCACCTCTTTGACCATGAATATAAAGCAGTTGTAAAAACAACTCTAAATACATCGATTCATTAACACCAATTATGCTGCAACAAACTAGACAGATTCATTTTATTAAACAGATATTTTGGAGTAAGATAACCGATGGCCAGTGAGCCCAAATACACAAACTTTTAGAAACATTTGTAACAATAACAATATAATATTTATAATAAGCGGACTTAGAAACACTGCTTTTAATGAGCTTGGACGATCTATCATGCGAACTCAATTTCCCGTGAGCACTAGCGCAAATTCACCTCATCACGAGACCCATCATGGGACCGTGTAGCTCTAGTTTTTGAAAGCCAGTGTTTGGGGTCACCTAAACTGTCACAATGGCGGGGGAAAGCATCGCACCTGACTGGGAATTTGACCGTTTTGACGACGGTTCACAGAGTAAGTGCTGCACCCAGCCTCGGCGAGCAGGAAACGAAAGCTACGGGCTAGAGTTGTCAGCGTTAGCCACCGGTGCTAGCTTACTCTGCTAGTTGGGTACACCGTCTATTTACTGGAACACCTGCTATTGTCACTTGCAAAGAAATGAAGCGTCGTTTTATTTAGTTGAGGAAACGTCCGACACACACAAGATAAGTTAAACGTCAAACGAGGACGTGTTAGCGTGTGTTAATTATTTCGCAGATTTCCCTGCAGCTGATCCATATGACGGTGTCACAACATTGTTTATTTTGATAGTGACCAAATATATGCGAACTTCGGAAACGTTTGGATTTGACAACTTTAAGTAACTTCCTCATTCTGACTAGTATATCATATATCAGGATTGTAAATGGCTGGGCAGAGATTATTCATATGTCATAAGCAAAATTTGACTGCTATTGTATTTGTTGTCTACTCACTTTACGTTTAGTTCAATGATCCTTAATATTTCCGTCAAAGACTCTTATTCTGAAACTGATCTATTTGATCATATTGTCTAAAAAGAAATCCACACAGAGGTCCAGCTGAAGAACTATAGCAAGTTCCTGGATGAGTATACCTCTCAGCTCAGGGGTATAGAAGAGGCCTTGGATGACTCCATTGGAGATGTGTGGGACTTCACTTTGGACCCGATCGCCTTAAAGGTAAAAACCTAAACTCAGCATCTCTTTGTCAAATCGATTACACCGACGTTATGGTTAAACCCTTTTTTTTCTTTATTTAGTTGCTTCCATATGAGCAGTCATCATTATTGGAGTTAATTAAAACAGATAACAAGGTAAATACGGACAAACAAAATGTGTAACCTTTAATGTCTTTAATATTATTCCTTTGCTAAATTTTTGACACATTTTTGTTGGTGGCACAGGTTCTGAACAAAGTCATCACAGTTTATGCTGCTCTCTGTAGTGAAGTAAAGAAGCTCAAATATGAGGTAAGCTTGGGCCAATATTGTGTTTTATTGACTTGTGTGTGGTGTGATCACTTACATTATCACATTATCCCTCTGTTCTTCTTCTGATCTGTATCATATTTGTTTTCCTTTGCAGGCAGAAACCAAGTTTTACAATGGGTTACTGTACTATGGAGAAGGAGGTACTCCATGATTATCTAATGTTATTCTCGTTTTGCCTGTTTTGCTTCTTGATGAACTAATGGAATATAGACATTCTTTTATGTTTTAGTGTCTGACACCAGTGTTGTTGAGGGCGAGTCTCAGATTCAGATGGGCAGATTCATCTCATTCCTGCAGGTAAACTATCAGTATTTTATCAATTTGTATCATTCTGAGGCATATTTACATCAAAAGCAAGAGAAGCAAAGGTGTCTTCCTTTGTCTTTTTAATAGGAACTGTCCTGCTTTGTGTCAAGGTGTTATGAAGTGGTGGTTAACATTGTCCACCAGCTGGCTGCCCTCTACAACAGCAACAAGTAGGATGCATTTACAGCCATCAAGGGTTTTATAAACTTTTGCTATTTTTTCTTACATTGAAATTGCCATAGGAATCAAATTATCACGCTTGCAAAGTTCAATTCAGAAGGCATGGAACTATGGAATTATTACTTTCCTCATGCACCCCCACCCTTTTTTTTTTGTGAGCATGTGGGTGAGAGGCTGTGACACTGAATGATAAAAAAAGAATACTGTGTCCAGCTGTAAATCTATCTCTGACATAGCAAAAAAGATAAGACACATAGTTTATTTCCTTCTGGGGAAACTGTGTTTTCATTTGACCTATCCTCCCAATGGGGAGCAGTGGGTTCGCACATAGAGTGCCCAGAGAGCTAGTGTGAAGTGTTTTGCTTAAGGACACACATGGTTGGGATTGAACTGGCAACCTTCTACTTCTCAATGCTCTACCCATGGAGCTACTAGGCCACCAAAAGAGACCAATGCAAGTACACGGATCACCGTGAGATATAAAAGATTCTTTACATACCATCAGGACTACTACAGCACTAGTGTTAAGTGCCGTCACATGTTTTTCCATTACACTTTTTACTCAGACATCAAGAAAAGAGCCTTTATGCACTTACAATAACATGCAGGCAGCTTAGAGTTCAGCTCTAGTTCACACACATGGTACTTGGTCTCTACAAACCATACAAAAAACGCCTCTCCTTTTGTATTTCAGGGGTGCAACAAAAATCATTGAGTCATCAGGTGTTCACTTCCAGGTGGGTTTTAAGATTCATTTATTTATTGAATGATAAGTTTACGTTGATTTTATTTATATTTTGCTTTGAGTCTGCTCTCCAACTTCAAACATGTGATGCTCCTTGTGCAGATAGTCTATGAGCACCTTGGGGAGTTGCTGGTGGTTCTGCTCACACTCGATGAGATTATGGAAAATCATGGGACACTGAAAGATCACTGGAAGATGTATAAAAGGTGCATCTTTACACATGCTTTTGCAAAAGATCTCATTTAAATATTCTTTAAAGGATAGGATTAAATTTACTTAATAATAATATCTGTATCAAGTCAATGAATAAAATGCCTTATCTACATTTTTTTATTAATTTAGACAAGCATACTTTCTGATCTTTGAGGTTTATTTTATGTACAGTTATCTAAAGCTACGCCTTTCTGTTACAGGTTATTAAAATCAGTGCACCATAACCCAGGGAAATTTTCCATTCCTGAGGAGAAGCTGAAACCATTTGAAAAGCTCCTACTCAAGCTTGAGGGACAGTTACTGGACGGCATGATACTGCAGGTGACTTTGAGATTTCAACACTGTAATAAGGTCTGAGATGGAGTTTGTTCTGTTGATGTCCCCTGTTCACTGTTAACCTTATGACCTGCGGCTGTGTGACAGGCCTGTGTGCAGCAGAGGTTTGATGATCCTGGAGAAGGAGTAGCTGTAGCAAAAAACAGTGCCTTTGCTGAGGAGTTTGCCTTCAACATACGCACCATATTCACCAGTGTTGAGTCTAAAATTGGTCAGTTTTTCTTTTCACAACACCTTGCTTTCACAGATGGTAGCTTTTTTTTACATAATGTTTTGTTTGTGTGTTTTTTAGGCGAGCCTTCAGAGATTGACCAGAGAGATAGATATGCTAGTGTCTGTGGTCTCTTTGTGCTTCACTTTTACATCTTCAGGACCGTTGACAAAAAGCTCTACAAGTCCCTCCTTGATATCTGCAAAAAGGTAGCATTTTTGTTTCTGGCTCACCTGTGACCTTTTATCTATGACACTTCTATGACCTCTAGTTGTGGAAACAGCTTTTGTACTTGTGTTTGTGCTTTCCTTCAGGTTCCAGCTGTCACTTTGATTTCTAACATCATCTGGTTTCCTGACATTTTCCTTACAACTAAAGTCCCAGCTGCAGCTAAGCTTATAGATAAGAAGAGTCTACAGGCCATTAAAACCCAGAGAGACACTTACCTGCAACAAAGAGCTCAAACTCTGGCAAAGTCAGTCAAAATCAATCACATACATTTGGGTTAAATCCCAGTTTTTCCCAGTTCCAATTGTTTCATTTATTTCTTTTCTCTCCAGGGATGTTCAGTCATATTACGTGTTTGTCACATCCTGGATGATGAAGATGGAGTCCATCCTGTCCAAGGGTCAAAGAAGTGACAAGGTGGCAGATGATCTTAACAGCAGGTGTAATGTGTTTGTACAGGTAACATTGATTTTTTTTTTGTTTCCTAAAAGGGTTCAAATATGACAAAGAGTTAAATTGCTAACTTTGTTTATGGTCTTCACTTGTCTGTTTCTCACAGGGCATCTTGTACGCGTACAGTATTGGCACCATAATCAAGACTACCATGAACATGTACATGTCGATGCAGCGGCCCATGACCAAGACAACTGTCAAAGCACTCTGCCGACTGGTGGAATTACTCAAGGTGTGTGCACTATTGAGTGTCCCCACACTTTTTTTTTTATTGGAGCATTTCACATTCATATAAAACTAACTAAGTTCAATCCGTCTCTGTACTCAGGCTGTGGAGCACACATTTCACAGGCGGTCCATGGTTGTAGCTGATTCAGTGTCTCACATCACTCAGCAGCTGCAGTCACAGGCCCTGAACGCCATCGGCAATGCCAAGGTAAACAAAATCATTATTCTGAAAAAAAGCTGTTTTTTTTTATATGTTTTTCTACCCACGTAAATGAAAGGGTGATCTATAATACATATATTGCGCTGTTTTCATTTATGGGTGACTGCCTATTCAGTTACAGGGACACTCAAACTCAAACTGAGTCAGGGTTTTTTATATTTTTTCTGATAGTGAAGTAGCTCAATAGTAGTAGTGTAGTGTAATAATCAAATGGGCACCGTTAAATTGCTTTTGGTGATCTCCAGTGCTCAGCTGCAACATCATGGTGACTCCATATTTTGCCTAAAATATAAACTTACATAAATTTATTTGAACTTCGTTGTGGCCTTTTGAATTCTTATTGACTTGGGTAATCTCAGCAAACCCTGAGTCCCTGTCTAACTGGAGTCCCATTTCATATTATTCCCGCCTTAGTTGCTTGAGAAAAACCTGGAGAATGCTGGATTTGAGTTTAAGAAATGTCCATAATTAAAATTTGTTTTTTACATTACCATATCAAAAAGGTGGTACCTTGAGTGTGAGAGTGTAAGATTGTTGCCAGACTGGGCAGTTCTGATTTAGCAAAATAGTTTTAAATGTACTATTTATTGTATTTTCCTCCCTAAAGAAAAGGGTGATCTCTGATAAGAAGTACAGTGAACAGCGGCTGGATGTGCTGTCGTCTCTGGTGCTGGCAGAAAATGCCCTCAGTGGACCTAGCACCAAGGAACGACGCCTTGTGGTGTCTTTGGCTCTGTGTGTTGGCACCCAGCTGGTATGTTGGGATACGCACGTTTCATTTTCCTTTTTATTTCAGTCACATTCTCTGCATGACACTGAGTTGATCTCTTGCTTTTGCCTAGAAAACCTTCAAAGATGAGGAACTGCTCCCACTGCAGCTTGTGCTGAAGAAGCTGGACCTTATTAGTGAGCTGAGTGAGAGGTGAGACTAGTTTTTCTTTTTTATATAGAAAACATGTAACAGTAGATTTGAAGTCAATGTACTTTTCATCAGCCAAGAATAGAGCCAAATATGTAAAATTACTACCATCATTCAAAGCTGCCTTCTGTTTACTCTGAAATTTAATCAAAGATGCAATACATTTGGAAATTAGCAAATGTAATTTGCTTTGCACGTTTTCTGATTTCTACTACTTTGAGTAAATAATTTGTACCATTTTTCCTTTAGGGTTAAGCTGCAGTGTGACTGTAGCTTTCTTTACTGGCACCGAGCTGTGTTTCCTATTTACCTAGATGATGTATATGACAACGCTGTGGACGCAGCACGAATACATGTAAGCACAGCAGCTTCTGATCTACAAATAACCCCAAAGATCTTTGTCATCATAATTGGCGCCCGTATTAACTGCGCCTGTGGTCTGTCGTGATGGTTGACAGTACATGTTCAGTGCGCTGAGGGACAGCGTGCTGTCCATGCTGCATGCCAAACACTTGGAGTCGTGTGACCAGCTTTTGGAGAGCTACGACAAGGAGATCATGGACGTGTTCAACGAGGTGTGACAAGTGTAATGTGTCTGTCGCTATTTTGTGAATCTTTTTTTTATTTCCAATTTTTTTTTTTTTTATTTCATTTGTGGTGCAAACTCTCGTAGCACCTGTTGGACAAGCTGTGTAAGGAGATTGAGAAGGACCTGCGTCTCTCTGTACACACACACCTGAAACTGGATGATAGGAATCCTTTCAAAGTTGGCATGAAGGATCTGGCCCACTTCTTCTCCCTCAAGCCCGTCCGCTTCTTCAACCGATTCATTCATATCAAAGGTGCTGAGAAACACAGATTGTTTTCAGGATATTGTTGTTTTCTCTGCTGCACTGTTTGTATTTTCTTGAATGCTAGAATGTCAACCGTCCTCTTCTTGCAGCGTATGTGACTCACTACCTTGACAAAACTTTCTACAACCTGACCACTGTTGCTCTGCATGACTGGGCCACCTACAGTGAGATGAGAAACCTTGCCACACAGCGCTATGGACTGGTGATGACGGAAGCACATCTGCCGAGTCAGACTTTGGAGCAGGTCTGTGCAGCAGCAGCTTATAAAATGTGACTGCTTTGTTAACTGAGGCTCTGTAGGTACTAAATGTCTGTATCCCCTGTGGATCTTTTTCAGGGTCTGGATGTTCTAGAGATCATGAGGAACATCCATGTTTTCGTCTCGCGCTACCTTTATAACCTTAACAATCAGGTAAGCTTGTACTAAATGTAACCTGGGTGATCTTCTCTGCCCTGGAACAAACTTCCACCCGTGGTCTTTACCTTTTAACAGATCTTCATAGAGAAAGCAAGCAACAACAAGCACTTGAACACCATTAATATCCGCCACATTGCCAACTCCATCCGGACCCATGGCACAGGCATTATGAACACCACAGTGAGTTTACTGTAGTAACGATGTGGTCACGCGGACGTGGATGTGGGGCTTGTGTCACTGGTCACACATCTCCTCTTTGCTTCCATCAGGTGAATTTCACGTATCAATTCCTGCGGAAGAAGTTTTACATTTTCAGCCAGTTTATGTACGACGAACACATCAAGTCAAGACTCATCAAGGACATCCGCTTCTTCAGAGAAACAAAGGATCAGTCCGATCAGAAGGTAAATAAGATAATATAAACCTGCCAGTGAGAAGCTTACCTCCAGAATAATAAAATAACCAGTAAATGAAGTAAATTTATCAATTATTTATCACTCTGCTTTGCTTTTAGTATCCTTTTGAGCGAGCAGAGAAGTTTAATCGTGGCATTAGAAAGCTGGGCATCACTCCTGACGGACAGAGCTATCTGGACCAATTCAGACAGCTCATCAGTCAAATCGGTGAGAGACGCATGAATGTCGGGCTGTTCTCTGCATTAATTTGAAAAACAAATCCACCATGCAGACCAATCTAACACCAGTGTCATCGATCTGTATCAGGCAATGCTATGGGCTACGTGCGTATGATACGATCTGGAGGACTTCACTGTTGCAGCAGTGCTATCAGGTATAAAAGGGTTTTTAAAGTGTTTCTTGCTACAATGCTTCCTTTTTAATAATAATATTGAACAAGACTGGATTAATCTGTAACAAGTTGCTTAAATAATAAACACTGTATGCATTTTAAATCTAGTTTATCTAGAATCTGGTTTGAAACCCTCTATTTTCTAGTATATCTCACTAGGAAATTTGTCTGTGACCTTCAGGTTTGTTCCAGACTTGGAGGACATAGTAAACTTTGAGGAACTCGTAAAGGAGGAGGGATTGTCCGAGGAGACCCAGAGAGCTGCTGGGTACAGTAGTGCATCAGTCTTTATCTAGCATGCTTGTATTCCTGTTTTATAGTGCCTTAATTATGTTATTAGTGCTTTACTTATGCTTACATGCAAGTATAGATCTACATTGACGGCAGTCTATTCAGAATATTTTAAATGTTATACCTTTAGGGGGCAGCACAACTTAAACAATGTAATTTGAATTTGTTTTAATATTGTTTTTATATTATTTTCAGCGTTCTTGACTCGGTTTTGGGAGATCTGACCAGCAACTCTGCTGAGGGAACAGAGTACTTCAAGAAGCTGGTGGCAGTCTTTGCACCCGAGTTTCGTAGTGCCAAGAATATGCATCTGAGGAATTTCTATATGATTGTGCCCCCATTGGTCAGTGTCAAGATTTTGTACGTGTGCTTCTACACGTCATGCTGTCTGAGAGCAATTCTATTTACTGATACAACTCAAATTTCTCCTACAGACTGTGAATTTTGTAGAGCACTCCATCAGCTGCAAAGAGAAACTCAGCAAGAAAAACAAAACTGGAGCTGCTTTCACAGATGATGGCTTTGCCATGGGTGAGTGGACAAAAAGCATCCGCCTAATCCTGTCAATGTGTACTTTTGTGGAATCACCTTCCTTTTTCTTCTTCCTCCACTAGGTGTGGCATACATTCTGAAACTGCTGGACCAGTATCTAGAGTTTGACTCACTGCACTGGTTTCAGGCTGTCAGAGAAAAGTACAGGAAAGAGATGAGCGCTGTTGTAAAGGAGCAGAACGTCCAGTCGGCCAGCCAGGATGAGAAGCTGCTGCAAACTATGAACCTCACACAGAAGAGGCTGGATGTCTACCTGCAGGTAGTTATTTCTGCTTGTTCACTTTTTTGGAAAAAACAGGCTGTATGTCAAAAATATGTCATGTGACCATAGTCATTACATTGCATTAAGGCTTTTCATTTAGGAGTTTGTGTTCTGATCTAGTGATTCTGGTTTTCTTCACACTGAACCTGTTGTTGCATGTATTTTTTTTTTCCGCTGTAGGAGTTTGAGCTACTCTACTTCTCACTAAGTAGTGCCCGGATCTTCTTCAGAGCAGACAAGACTGCAGCTGAGGAGACACAGGAGAAGAAGGATAAAGGTTAGCTGGTGTGGTGATTAATGGGGTCTTTAATTATGCACAACCGTTTGCAGACCCACCCCGTTATACAGGCTTTTTTTGCAGATGATTTTTCAGAGATAGCACTCAGATTAATGAATGATGAAGTCTGTGCTGTCGCCTTCCTTTAAACCTCACATGTTCTCTTGCAGAAGACGCTTCCAAACCAGGAGGTAATTCAGACGCCAATGAACCTACCTTGAAATAAGCCCTATTGAACAGAGGGAGCTGCCCGATGGATTATAATCCTGAAAGTACTGTGAAATGTGCATAGCTTGCACCTGGACGGGTGTCAGGGTGTGAGGAGAAGATCTCAAGCAAGATTGCACCAGTGAAAGTGAATTTAGCAACATGCAATTACTGTAAACGGTATTGGTTTCTAAGACTCTCACTGTGTGTTTTAGTACAAATCATCAACAGAGACAGAATGTATCTAAGCAACATCCTGCAACTTTCAGGTGTTTGTCAGATTCTAATAAATTTACTGAAATTGTAGCATTTACAAACTCAACTGCAATTCATCAAGTGTAAGGTGAAGCTTTACCTTATCCTTTCTTTTGAATACAAAGATTCGCAGCTTTTTGATACTTATCTGGATGGACTGAATTATTTTTCTACAGTAGAGGCATCACTGGTGATTAATCTATCATTGATCTATTTACATCTGTGCTTACTTGCAGTGGTATCTTAGCGGTACTTGCTAGATTTGAGTCGTGTATTGATGTAACAAATGTCTGTGGCGTGTGATGGCAGCCATGTGGACTGTGGCACACTATGGACTCCTCAGAATGTTTTTAAGCCTATGCTTGTGCCATATTTTCCTACTGTTCTTATGTTGTGTCTCTGCCTTTCAAAATTGTAGGTAATGTTTTAATAACCTAATAATATGGAAATGACACATGAACATTTTGATTACTTCTCTTTAGGACTGGAGATGTCATCGCATTTTGATTTAGCTGTTTTGTCGGACTAACATATCAAACATTTGGTCCCACTTACATTCCATAAATTAAGTTTGCTTGACAAAAAAGCTGTGTTAAGTCTTTGACAACTATTAAAACTTGCACTTTGGACAGAATTTAATTTCTCAGTCATGATGTTGCATTCAAAGCCTTGTAATATCTTAAACCCGTGTACAATATAAAAAATATTTACATGTGGACGTCTTCACTGGCAGTGATGCACAATTCACCACATTTGTGCATAAAAAACTGACTGAAGAATCCCTGCCTTTACAAGAAATGAGCAACACACACACACTCATACGCACAGTAGTTCAGGAAGAGCCTTTTCAGATTTAATACAAAGAAAAGAAGCTTTTGACTTCAGAAAATACAAGATGGTCTGGATTTTTTCTCCTAAATTGTCAGTTTTCCTGTTTACTATGAAATGTTGCTGTTCCATCAGCTTAAATTGGAATACATCCCTTATTTCACTTTGGACTTGAAATTCAAGATCATTTTGATGTTAATTTTTGGCTGAAAATCAGGCCTTTCCTTAAACGCTGTAATTTTGAATTATTGTAAGTGCCCACAGTGCCATGTGACACCCTGTCCAGCAGATCCAAAAATGTCCTTTCATGTCCACATATTGCATTCATGCTCACCTCATGAAAACGAGGTACAAGGCAGGGCAAGGTTTCTTCCAAAATAGATGCCATATATATATACACATACATATATACATGTATATATATATATCTATCATATATACACATTCATACATACATATACTAATTTATGTGATGCAAAGAAACACAAAATTTACACATTTCTTACAAAATTGTAACAAAGACTGGAAAGTGTTTTGTTTGCTCTGCAACAACAATCTGTAGCTGTTTAGCCTCTGAGAGGATTTGTCCACGTTTGTGGACCAAAGCAGTCTCCCAAATTTGTGTCCATGTTCAACTGGCACAGAACTGACAAAGAGACAGACAGAAGAAGAAACAATGAGACAGACAACAGTGTTCAGAAGTTGGAGGAATCGATGTAAAAGCAAGGAAGCCAAAAAAAAAAAAAACTTGTTGAAAAGGGATGTGCATGTATGTAGAAAAGTTGCTGAACCACCCCGTGGAAAAAAAGAGGGAGTGTTCACATAAAAAAGCACAAACAAATTTTGTGTTCTTTTATTACTAAATATAGTGCAACAATGAACATTGCATTTCTTTCACCCTTTCACTTGCATGTGAGGATAATAACTTTGCTTTCCCTGCCTTTTTTCTCTTCTTAACACTTACTGTTAATACGAGGCCTGACCCTTGTACTGACACTGTCCTGTGCTACAAGGTCAGTCCTCCTTTCTGGGAGAAGACAGGCCTCAGATTCAGAGACGTAAACATAACACAGACCCTGCTCAAAACAAGAAAACAAACAAACAAAACAAAACAAAAAAAACAGGTGGAACTTAAAGAATAAAAACGGAACAAGTATTGGTGTTTTGGGCAGCATGTAAGTTTGGAAAGGCAGGGCAGTTTTGATGGTGGCATTGACCCCCGCAGTCAAATAGCCAGATCCTCGAGGAATAAAAACCGAGCTGTGTGAACCGCAGCCGAACTTCCTGGACAACTGCCATGTGCAGGAACAGTTGCAGCCTTTGGACTGGTCGGGCCTTAGAAGGCCTGCTGGGCTGGGTTGTAGTTGAACGTTGTTGGCACATGAGGCCTCTCCTCCAGCTTGTCATACTCCAGATGAAATTCCTTAGGAGAACCACAGACAATTTTAACATGTGAGGCGAAGCACTGACAGCAAATCTGCAACACACTGAGTCGACAACACTTCTCTAATGCTATTTTACTAGATCAATGAACAAGGAAAGTAGCAGCTGGAGGGTCACTAGTACCTTGGCTACTTTTCTCCAGTTAAGACAATCAAAAAAGTAGTAGGTTCCCCTTTCATAGGCGTTGGTCTTTAGTGTAGGCTCCATACCAGGCGCCCTTGTTATCCAAACCCGCTCCTCTTTGTGGTACCTCCAGTCCCGGTTAAAGCTGGAGAGTAAAGTTCCAAAAAAAAAAAGCAGTAATTGTTTCACCCAAAAAGAGGAAGAGCTGAAAGCCTGTCAAACACTAATTGTGACGTGATCCCTATTAAATGACAGCACTGAAGACTCACAGCTCTACTGCTGCGAGGAGCTGCAGCAGGTCGCCACCGTTCATGTAGTACAGGTAGAACAACAAGTCTTCACCGTATCGGGCCAGTTTAATCGCAGCCAACTATAAACAGAACAAATTAGAAGTACTTAGTCTTGTATACATACTGTGTATTCTGCTACCATCTATTGTGGCATTCACTTACCTTGTCCCTTATGTGGATATTGGTTAGATATTCAGACGGAACATGGAAGTCTAAAGACAGAACGCACAGATGTGGAAGTCATGAATAAGCAAGTGGAGACGACTGTCGTACCATGAACACAAAAACTTGAAATGCTTTTATCAGAGACATCATTAATTAGCCAGTAATTACACAAGATCAGAATACTCAGTAAATCTGTGGTTATCCATTTGATTTATACAGCTCCAGCTACCCAACTAATGAAATAAGTGTGATATTATTGATATTTACAGATGAGGACTTACCAATATCCTGAGGTCGACAAGGTGCTGAAGCCCAAGGAGAGGCGAACTTGGGATACAGGTTTCTATTACGGATGAAAGTTGCACCAAGTTTAGCACACATCAGGACATTTGCTAAATATATTAATTATACTAAAGAAAGAAAAAGACAGAAAGACAGAAAATCACAATATAACCGAGTCTGCGTGTGTGTGTGTGTGTGTGTGTGTGTGTGTGTGTGTGTGTGTGTATGCATGTTATATATTATGCTTTTAAATTATATTCTACATTACATTTAGATGTCTGGCTATAAACAGAGAGTAACAGAGGCAAATATTGGTCTGTTACAGACCAAAATTGTGTGAAATGTGAAACAATTGTAGACCATAAATTTTTTTATGAACTTATAAACTTCTGTGGCTGCAACATGAATTTGAACTTAGTAATTATGATAAAACGTTCTATAGTATTAAATACTGAATTTAAATGGGCTCCTGCTTTCTACTACTTTTTATTGGACTATTGGTCTATCAAGGCCAGTCTGTTGAGGAAAACAGCCATCTTACTCTGGTGAGTTTAAGTTGAGTCCCAGTGTCGTGAGGTCACTTCCTAATGCCAGATGGACCATCCCAGGATCGGTCTCTGCTGCACGGATAAACGTCAGGAGGCCAATCATGCCGAATTGGTCTGTCACCATTCCTGAGGGAATGTTCGTCACCCGACCTGCATGATAGACCCAGAGTTCAACAAACTGCTAACACTGAGTGCATCTACAGTTAATACTTACTGTCAATCCATTACCTCCATATTTATAAACCACAGTGGGTGCACGCACTGAAGGCCAAGCAAGGCCAGACAAGCTAATGGAAAGATGATGATGTCCTGTAGCACACTGAAATATTCTTTTGGTTTTCTCACTGCAGCCTATCCAATAATCATCCAACCCCAAATGCAGGGTAGAGAGCCCAACTGTCTCACCCAAGTTGTGCGATTAAGAAGGGATGTCTTGATGAATTGCAGCGATACGATTGGCTGAGAGGTCTCACCATCGGACAACACCTGGATCCCTTTCTTCTGGTTGTTGTTCTGTGCTGAGGTTGTCTTGTCTCCTGGAAATTTTGGCCCATCTGCACTGGATGTGCTCTTGCTTGTTGAGTTCAAGTTCTAAACAACACAAAGAAAAACTATTTGAAAAAAAAAAAAAAACAAGTCTCGTAAATTCATCATAAATATCTGTCTGACATGTCGCCTAATGTTAATACAGATTTCCTGCCTCAGAGCTGTGTAAAGTCAGAAGTGATCACACTTACAATTTTGCTGTCTTCATTGTTCAACGTAGCATCCTTGTAATTCGGGCCAGGTAGTGCAGGGAAGTCCTCGTTATGAATAGAAAAATCTTGGGTCTGTTCAGTTGATGGCTTTGTCACCATGCCAACTTGATTATGTGGAATAGCACAGTAAAATAACAAAGTAATCATATGTAACGAGCAATAATCCTACAGCAAAATGGTGTCTCTCTATATAATGTGTCTGTGCACTGAAACAAAACAATAACTAGTAACATGAACCCACAGATCAATGTTGTCTCTTAGGGGAACCTACTGCCTCCAGCACATTATGTGTCACTTTGTGCATCCTAATGGCCTACCATAAGGAGCCCTTCCAGCCAAGGGGTTGAGCATCGGTGTTGGGTTTCCAGTGCCTTCTCTCCGATTCCTGTCTGCTAACGCAGGGAAGTCTGACAGATCCAGTCCTGTTACATTTTCACTCCCATCTGAAGCAACAGAAAACCCTTTTATATATAATCAGGGTCATTAAGTCACAATTCAAGGTCAGAATAGGCATTTTATAACAAATGCTACGCAATTATTACAGCAAGGTTGTTCATGTTTTAAAGTCATCACATATTAACCTGTGCCATTGAAGATGTTGCTTGATAATGAGTTGTTCATCCCAAAGGCCTGATTGCGGTTCATACCAAATCCTGACATGCTGCATAAAAGAAAAAAAACAAAAGGCTCAGTTTCCAAACATTACCTTCTTGTACAATTAATAACTTCTGTAGTGGATGCTCTAAGCATGAATGACAGCAGATATACCTGTTTATGGTAAAGGGCTGGCGTGCTGGCTGTTGTTTGGGCATACAGATGATGCTAGGCGAGCTGCGGTTTGGACTGCCAAGCCCTGAGCTGCCCATACTATTGGTCCTGCCACTCATCCCAATGCTCTGACCAACCTGACTGTGGTTCAGCATGTTTCTTGAGTTCATTGGCAATGTCCCTCTGTTAAAGCCCAATCAGGTCAAAGTTTATTTCAGACTAACTGCTCTTTTTTTCAGGAAATACATACTGTTAGAAGTTACCTGCTGGGTGACGGAGGGGTGTGAAGGGACATGGTGGGGACCCCCGTTGTGGGGGTGATATGACTTGGTAACTGTGTGCCCTGTGTTAGATTTCTGTTTAATTGAGGCGTACTGTTCCCCATGCCCCTCACCGAGAAGCCAAGTGTACCTGAGGAAAGACGTAGAAAAGCAGGATGAAAACTAAAATTTAAAAACAAATCGACTGCCAGTCATTTGACCTTAAAAGCAGCTGCTAAGGTATCACTGCTGTGACTGAGTGTAGGGAAACAAAACACTTACTTTGTGGACCGTACAAACTTGCGCCAAGCTGTGACAACTGGCCCGACAACGACGGTGAAGGAGAGGAGAGCATCTGGAGGAAGACAGACAATGGAGAGGAGGACAGTTTAAGTTAGAAGCTCAACTGTCACAGGCTCAACAACTGACAGGACGAAAAGACAAAACTCACATCTTTGTCCGACCGATGTGGAAACATCGACGGCTGGTTGTAGTACATACTTTCATCTGTGAAGTCGTTATCGACTACCTCGAACTCTACAAATTTTTTTCTAGCACCAAACATGCCTTTCGTCACCTGGAGAAAGAAAGAACAGGGGATGTTTAGTCACGGACAAGCACCACAACAAAAACTGGGCTAACATAAGTTTTAGGGGTATTTTTTTGTATAGTTATAGATATTAATATACCTTTTATGAACAGTGTGTTAAGTTTGTTATTACTTAAAAGCAATCAAGGTTAAGGAATCAAACTTCCACTACAAAAAGGATCACATATTATCCATCTTAACACTGTCAAAAGCAGCACCAAATCCTAAAATCTAGTTTATTATTGTTTATTTATTATTCTTTTATTCATATTTCTTAAAGATTTACCGTCACTCCTATAGTTCCAAACATTCTTTGTTTTGCAACATAACACTTGTTTGTAGAGAAAGGACAGTCTGACTGGTTGTTTTTTAACATGAGTATGTAAAACTAACAATAAACCGAATATACAGTTTTGTTCAAAGCATGTAGTAAGTGTCTATGATATGGGGACACGTTTTAGCATGTGGGTCTCAAAATATTGTTGAAAATGTATAAAGACATTTAATGACATATAAAAACACTGCAACTACTACTGTACCTCTATGCAATACCTATCATTAGGGTGTATAGCCTAGAGAGAACAGCTTTCTTGGAGACATACACATATTGTATTGATTGTCACTTGTCTCTGGTAAATAAAAATTGGCAGTAATACACAAAAATACAATAACTACCATATAATAAGCAATGAACTGACAGACTTCTTATTTTAACACCGTAATCCAATATGTATTATTGTGTGTGAAGCTTACATATTATGTATGTGTCCCCTTAATAAGTTTATGTAGGCATGTGTGGAAACAGAAGAATGTAGGCTGAAACTGTCTAAAATACTAAATTCTGTAGCACAAAAACTATAAATAACAACGGATGTCACATAGCCTGTGTGCAACTATTGAGGTGCCTTTGCAAAATACTTGGATATAGATTTAGACCCTGGCTTGACGTTTTTGATTTGTCCATAGTTCTCATGCTTTACTGTTCTCTTTATTTCAGACCCTTCAAAACATAAGGACACACAGCAAAATCATTTCCCATGTTGTATCCTGATGACATGCTGCCTATCAAACTGAACAAACCACACGCATCACTAAGATCCTCAATGTTATCATCATCTAATGTCCTCTTCTTTCTCACTGAAAGCCAAAATCTTCAGGTCGCGCAGTGGTTCATTTATCTTAACTTGTGTCTTCAGATCCAAAACATTCACTTAACGTCCATTAAAACGTAGAGGGTAACGTATTCAACGGGGCAGGGAGAGCTCCGCTTATGTCGCTCAGAACAAGCGCTTGTTCTGATCCAGGCATACTTAGCTTGGCCGTTTCCTTAGGTAACATTACCCGAGTAGCGTGAGCTAATTAGCATAGCAGCATTTGCATGCACCTGACTCCTTGATTCTGTCTGCACTAATTACTGCATACATTTTTTTTAACCGACGAGTTCTGAACCACGAATGGGACATACCAGATGGAGCTTAGAACTTTTTGTGTGTCCTGTTCGCCATCTTGCCGGAAGTCCGCCACTAATAAGCTAGTTAGCAATAAGCTAACGCTAAGTGTAATCAGTGTGTTAGCTTAGCTAGCTTAACGTCAGCTAGCTACCCTATCAAGAAATCAAATACCATAGCGCACCAAAATATTTCAAATAAATGGCACTCTGATTTACATGCTGCAGGGTGGTGTGAGGCAGTTACACGGGCCATCTCTGCCTCTATATACCCACAGCCAGCTGTCTTTTCTCGGCTCAGTTTACGCTCCGTTTGCAGCCAAAGCAGCAGCAGCAGCAGCCAAACCGGCTGTGACAATCTGCTGGAGCTAAAGGCTAACGACCTGTCACGCATCGAAAAGCGCAAAAACGGCTAATTAAACGACTCTTGCTCAGGCGTCAGATTCAAGACAACTAGTTTCATTTTTTGAAAAATAAGCAAAGTTCCCTCACCGCATCAATTTCCTTCTCTGCTTTAGATCCAAGATGGCTGTGTATTCTCCTTCGAAAGAGCCTTTACCCTCTGACCTCCCAACCTGCTGACCACTTCCGTACACAAACCTGAATATGTGGAGAAGTCCAACTGGGATCTAAACAACCTGCAAGAAACACTGCGAGAAATGAAAACGATTCTAAAAATACCTATGTGACTAAAAGTAACTATGAATAAAGACACTACTGTCTTTATTATAATCCATTAGTATGACAATGTTGTGCTCTATGAAGGTCAGTAACTACAGAGACCCCTTAATCATATGTGTACTATCATAGCAGATGTTTTAAATATCGACATTAAAATTATATGTATGCAGCTCTGTCAACTAGTTTCCTGATGCTTTTACAGAAAATGTCTAACTAGCCTCACAATCTAAATATGATGTGTAGTAATTGGTCCATAATAAAGGTGTTAAGTACGTTCTACCTTAAAGCCTTGTATTTTACAAAGTTTATCCCTACATTTATCTGTGCATATTTAAATTGCTAGACAGGATATTTATGGAAACAAGTGGCCCTTTTGATAGAAAACTGTGCATCTTCTCTAATTTAATTCCCATCTTTGGACTGAGCATCTATCTAACTGGTCTGGACTCAACTAACTATAAGAAGATAATTACAATAAAAACAGAAAGTTCATTTAAAAAGATTTTCAGTCACTTTTTTACCACACCCTGTGGCCTTCTGCTACAAATATATCATCAAATTTTTTAATGGTTAGATATATATATTCAATATCTTCATCTACAAGAAAGAAAAATTAATTTGGCAGTTTGCCAAGGTGAGGTGCTACAAGTGTTAGTGTTAATGATGATAATATAACATTAAGGACTCCAGTAATCACCCAGTAGGACGACTAATTACACCTGTGCCGTTCGTGCTGTGACCTATCAAAGCCCTGTAACTAAGGTCTCAGTTTTGCAGGCATGTGGTTCCGTGTGTCTGTAGTTGTACTGCTGCCTGTTTGAGGGCCTCAGTGGATAAGTAAGGACAAGTGCTAAAAACAGTCTGTCAGTGAGTGAACACAGATGACGGACATCTGTTCTGATAAGAAAAACGAAATTCCTTTCCAGTTTTATCTAGATGGAAAATATTCCTAATAAAGTAATGCGTTGTAGTTTGTTTTAATCATCCCTGTGATGATATGCAACCTCTTACGGTTCAACACTATTA
The DNA here is from genome assembly GCF_900634795.4 of Betta splendens. NCBI lineage: Eukaryota > Metazoa > Chordata > Actinopteri > Anabantiformes > Osphronemidae > Betta > Betta splendens. Next base: position 6,948,652 of record NC_040886.2, on the reverse strand, counting down.
CTACTCTATGAAAAAATAAACTAAAACTCAAACAAGAGCAGGTGAGTTTTTTTTTTCAAGTGATAATGCCACTTCAGTCTTGACGCCACAATGACCCCACGGTCGGTGATCAAGCAATTCAAACAGACATGTACGATGTGATGCTGACAAAAGTCAGAGCCACAGAGCCGTTCGCCCGTCACCACCCTTCACACCTTTTAGTTTTCCAGAAAACCTATATTCACATGGCCTGGAGTGATATCTGTCTAAGTCAAAGTAAAATTCATACGCCCTATCTATGGCCTTTCCTGCACACACTGACAAATTTATGAGATTATTCCGCTTTGGAGGCCCGGTGGCACAGACTCACGATGGCATCCGGGCCGATTAAAAACAGAATGTAAATGACCTTCACTGCTCTTTCATCACAAAGCACTTCTTATGCTTATCCATGGCACCCTGCCCCTCCCTGTCTCTCTCTCTTCCACCTCTGTCATCTCAGAGAAGAAGGGGGAAAATCATTAGACACAAATGGGGAGGAGAGAGCAGCTAGTGGTTGCTATCACCAGGAAAGTCAGGGCAAAGCTCAGTGCCACTGAGAGATGGTGAGCGGACTGCATTGGGGAATTTCTGCCCAGGGAATGCACAAGATTTTCAGCTCATTATGTGAGATAAACAAATGGCTTACTTTGGAGATGCTGACAGTCATGTGTATCAGCAGGAAAACAAAAGTAGGTGCTTTTCAATTCTTATTTTATATTTTTCTGTTTTCTTTTGGCAACTGGCAAAATGTGTGTTCTTTGTGAATAATGCATCTACACGGCTTTTGTAACATGAAATGATTTAAATTCTTACAATCATTTTAATCATGTGATTCCTGATAATTGCAGCTTCATATTCTGATATAATTTTACACAAATGCATTACACCCTCACAAATTTGTTTTTGTTTTCAAGATTAATAATAATTGCAAAGCGGCTATTGAGGAGCATTAATGGGAACCACAAAATCCACACGAAGACGCCACCGATTTGCTTGAGTGCAACGCCTGTTTGGCAGCAAATTGATGTGGTGGACCAGTACTGCGCCACTGACAGCGAGCAGGATGGGTAATGCCATGCGAGGCATCATTGCCTTTTTTCCCTCCGAGCGCTGTCAACGCATCCTGGTGGGGGACCTGAAGGAGATGCCTCTCGATCGGACCCTCGACCTGAGCGGCAGGCAGCTGCGTCGGCTGCCCGTCACCCTGTGCGCCTTCAGCGAGCTGGTGAAGCTCTACCTGAGTGACAACAACCTCAGCAGCTTACCCGCTGAGCTGCAGGCGCTGAAGAAGCTGCAGCTGCTGGCCCTCGACTTTAACTGCTTCGAAGAGCTCCCCGAAGCGGTCTGCAGACTGCCCCAGCTGAGCATCCTTTACCTGGGTAACAACAGACTTCACCGTCTGCCCAGAGAACTCAAAGAGCTGAAGGAACTTAGCACTCTGTGGCTGGAAACCAACCGCTTTGCTGTCTTCCCTAAAGTGGTCTGTGAGCTTCCGAATCTCAAGACCCTACACCTGGGCTACAACCAGATACGGACTTTACCAAAAGAACTTAGGCGACTGGAAGAGCTAAGAAGCATCTGGCTTGCTGGGAACCAGCTGGCCGAGTTCCCACCAGTGCTGCTGGAAATGCACTGCCTAGCTGTCGTTGATGTGGATCGAAACAAAATACAACAGTTCCCAGGACTGTCCTACATGCAGGGCTTGAAGCTCGTCATTTACGACCATAATCCCTGTATAAATGCCCCAGCTGTGGCCGAGGGTGTCAGGAGGGTCGGGCGGTGGGCGGACTGTCCTGATAGTGAGCAGGAAGATGAGGGGTCAAAGGCGGCGAGCGAGACCACAGCCGAGGTGACGGAGGCACATCCTGAGTCGGAGCACAACCCTTAGGGTCAAGGAAGCAGACGACCTTCAGCTGAGGCGAGGACTGCGAGTCCCGGAGGCTGCTCAAGTGGAACACTTACAGAGCAGAGGGGTGTGTTTTACATCAGGCCAATGGTATTAGGGCCATATTTGGTAAAGCCAAATATAATGGTACCACTATTATATAATGAGGTATTTCAAGATGAAACATGTTTGAATGTCTTATATCAATATGCAAAACTGAAACAAATAGCAGCAACAAAACAATATTGTTTATTACTATTATTTTCATCAGTCTAAGATTTCTTCAAATCAAACTAAATCTAACTGCTGTGTTGAATTTCATAAGAAACAGAAAATCTGTATACAGTACTGTGTTCGCATATTAAATGCAGAATGGCTTTCATGCATTCTGTTGAAGTGACTCTGTAGTTGGATGTGGTATACAACAAGCTGTTGAGGTTATGCTTTGGGTCATGGACGAATGGATCTGATATCACCCGCTATGGTACATCACAAGATGTCACTGTAGAAATACAGTGGTCTGTGAACTTTTATTTTCTACAGGAAAGTCCAATCTTCTAATTCTAGCAGTGTGAGCTACTGTCTGCACCTGCGGGGGCTAAATACAGTGAGACTTTAATACAAGTGATGGATGGTTTTACTCAATTAGTGCATTCCTAGTCCAGACTGATGCATAATTCATCTGATAGATTGGGGCTGTGGCTTTGAATAAAGGCTGCTAATGGGCCATTAGATCATCACCATAAGGTTCTGATTTGGAACAGATCATAAATGCAGTTTTCCAACTGCTCAGTTTCCAGGAAATGTCTTGTAAACAGAATTAAAATGTCATGCCACAATGTACAGTACATTTCTGACCATGCTGAACAAACTAAACTGCATTCCAGCCTTTTAATGGGGAATTTAATCATTCTTAAAAGCATGACTATCACAGCATCCTATTAAAAACTACAACCGCTTTGGCTGAGGCAGAAGTATGTTCTGTTTGTATTCTTTATGTTACAGACACATGTTAAGATATTGGAGACAATGAAACCAGAGGACTACGTGCAACAACAAATGTCTCTATGTTTGTTTAATTTAGTATCGGTGCATATCTAACTTATGGAAGCATTTAAAATAATATACTGTAAGAGAGACACAAAACTGACTGAATATATTAAGTATCTTTGGTTCAAAATGCAACATACATCTGCACACAATCGTACAGACAGTTCTCAACACACAAATAAAGACTTAAAACATAAAAACAGAATGTTAACAAACATACAAACCCAACTTCTCAGTATTAGCATTAGTAAACAACACAAAATTAAAAACAGTAAACATTCTCTTTTTGTATACTTAGACAGTGTTAGAACAGCCTAGCTTATAAATTAGGACCCATAAAATATATCTTGGTGGTTTGTCGTAAAGAAAGACGTAACAAATGATATTTTCACAACAATGAACAGCACAGTGCAGGCAGCACTGTAATTGAGACTGTATACTAAGAACTGATGGAATGAACACCACTTTATAAAAGCATTCAAGTTTTATCTTAACGTGCCATGTCAGTTAAATAGCCCATTACACGGAGACATGGCATAACAATTTGCAAAACGAATAAGATCAAATCATGCAAAAATGCATTCAATAATTTAAATGGAACCACTGCAAATGTTTTCTATGAATTAAATAAAGACGCCTTTTAGGCCAAATCCAATTCCTCTGAGAGAACCTCTAAGCAGAAGTGTCACGAGGCCTATTTGCGCACATCTAAAAATGCATGAAGTCCATTAAACAACTTTTTATTCCAAGCTCGCTACATTTAATTTTATCGATGTTTGAACTACCTATAAAGAGCGTCACTATATTCATCATTCTGCCTTTGCGCGAGTGCCTGTCTTCATTTGATAAAATGCCACATTTCAAACGTTAGACTAACTTAAAGGGTGTGTTAAACTTCTGGATAACACATCAGAGCGATGCCAAATTCCTGCTGAAAGCACTGTCAAACAGGCTGAAGCTGGAATGTGGAACTTCAACTGTGCCCATGAACAAAACTAAAATGCCGACGAACATAAAGCTGTAAAGATGCAGTGGTTTTGTTTCAACAATCTGTCTACTAAGTTAACACTAAGCAAGAAGCCATGTGGCAGCTGGAACAATATACTGTAGTAACATATTCTCATGCATCTATGTTTGTCCTAACTTCAGCAGTTAGTTTGCTTGAATCTGCATGTGGCTGCATTTTCACAGGCTCAGCCAGGGCCCAGGTCTCTGGCGGAGCGTTGTCTCACCCTGGTGAGGTAGCACGGATGCCTCTAACATGTTCAAGCCGTTGTCTTCCCCTGGCTCCTTAGTTTCATTAGACTCTTCTTTGGTACCAGGCACATCAGGCCCAGAGGCATCTGAGACATTTACGGGCTTTGTGGGAAACAGCTCTGTGTTGGTTTCATTTCCTTGGAATTCAGACAAATCAGTCACAGATCCTATCACTTTGGGAGCATTGAGTTCCTTCTGGGAGTTTTCCCTCTCCATGCGCTTTAGAGCCTCCTCTCTCCTCTGCTGGATGCGGGTGTTGTCTCCCATCATGACCCTGACCCTCACTTGGTCTGGAGGCCAGAGCCCACCCCATATGAACTGCAGATAGCTGAACAACACAATGACACTGAGGAAGGCAAAATTGGTAGCCACGCCGATCACAGCAGATGTCAGGGGGAAGTTGTACAGAACATAGCGTATGCCAGTGAAGTAGGCATGGATGCGGAGCTGCGATGAGTAGATCTGCACTCGCTTGGACTGGATCTCAACGATGGAGCCCACAGTCGGTTGATAAGCATTTGTCTTGTAGTTGGAGAACAGTTCGACTTCCACAAGCTGCTTCTGCTCAGTCATACCAGTCAGAAGGAGAGGAGAAAAGCATAAGGTGCTCAGGGTCTGCAGAAGGCTGGAGCGGTAATGCAGCATTGTAGATCGCCCCACCGATGAGACAATGTGCCCACCTCTGGTATAAAGAAACATCTGGACCATAAACATACCCAGCTCTTCATTCACTGGAGACTCCGGCATCTCTAACTCCAAAGATATGCGATAAGGCTGTCCATTAGCCATGACCTGATCTCGATCGTTCTTCAAAAACGAGATGTTGGCTCTGGGAAATGAACACAGCGCTGAACCTGACGCATCACAATCAGAGGCGTAGTAGAAGTGCACAGGGGTGGAGAAGCTCACAGTGGGCATGTAGGAGTAATAGAAGCTTCCATAAAGGAAGATGGACACCCAGAGCAGCAGGACCAGGACACAGAACAGAATGGCAGCCTGAAACAAAGTTCGCCGTGCCTTGAGGAGTGTCACAGCTGCCACATCGTGTAACCAGTGCAGCACCGGTCCCATCGGAGCCCCCATGGTGTCTGATCCAGATGTTCGAGTCGTAGTTCGGGCAGTTGGTCCTCCTTCGAGCCCGGTTGACTGCTGCCTCTGTGGCGACTCCTTATAGTCATACATCAGTGGGTGTATCCCCTTTAAAACAGTGTAGCTAATTGCTTAAAGTTATAGTCAGCATCACTGTCAACTTCGCTCCACTGTTAGCTTGTGTGGCTAATTTGGTCCACAAGCTAATGAGGTAAGATGCTCTACAAAAACAACGCATCTGTGGCGTTCGAATATTTCTGTGGATCTGCTCCAGACACAAAAATTCTTTAGCCTTCGCATTAAAAACAACACTACGGCTGCCGTTACTGCTTCTGTCGCTGCTACACAAAACATGACCCCGTGACCCGGAAGTAGATGCCTTCTTTCGAGTCAGCTCGAAGGAGGAGAATAGCCGCAACAACGACGCCCGTAAAGGAAGCAGGCCCTCAGATAGATACACTCTGATGGGGAAGAAAAGTCGCGTCACAGGAGGAGCAGTCGGTCGAAGAACGATTTTACAGCTTTCACCCCCTGGACTGCGTGGCGGGAATAGCGGAGAGAGGGAAGACGCGCCCTCGGGGTCTGATGGTAATTTTTTTAACATTTTAGCGGCAGGCTAGCTGGATGCTAACTGCTCACGAGGATGAAGACGTTGCGAAGACTGTGCCTTTGTAGTAAACCAGTCTACTTATCGCGTATTATTTAGTTCCAGCATTGATTACCAAGTGGTAACGCATACTGCAACACAATAACTGCTACGTGACCGCTGTAGTGCCTCGTGAAATAAAGCAGTTTGTTTTTATCAAGGAGTCTTCAACGGGCTAGCGGCTAGCATGCTAAGCTAGCGGTTATTGAGCTAGGTAGTAGTGTTTTAGTTGTGCTTTCTTCCTAAACCAGGCTTAACGTTACGTTCAAAACGTGTGACCTAACACAAGTGCTGTAACATTTACTGGCTTTATACACGACTCTAACGATTGTGCCCATGTAGACAACTAACGGGTTATTTTATGATTGTTGATTTGCAGAAGAACAAGAAGGTGATGCACACAGAATCGTGAGACGCACAGCGATGAAGGCTCCCACAGTAAAGGCCACGGGTAAAATAACTTTTTAAGAACTTGTAAGCAATAAGGGGTTGGTATATGTTTTGACAACACTGATTCGTTTCCATCTCTAGAGGGTTTATCCCTGCTTGGAGCCTATGAGGATAGTGATGAAGAAGATGCGGGAGACTCTCAGCGTTCAGCCGCAAATTCTCAACGCAACCAGCCTGCTGACATTGATAGTACGTTGGCCAACTTTATGGCTGTGAGTATTGCAATCCCCTGTTATGGTCATTGGATTCAGAAATGCACTCATTGAGGTTATGTTCTCCTTTATGATATATACATTTGTAAATGTAAAGCAAATCTACTGTAAAGTCCCCCTTGTTTCGGGATTGATGTAAATATGCTCAAACATTGCCAGATACAGACATGAGTGTGCTTACGTCAGTACAGACCCCCCGAAAAACAAACAGCCCAGTAATTACTGAGTGTCTCAGTCCAAGAGGAATCAAATAGATCAATAAAATAAAACCACAAGTTGTTAGAGGTTACCAGCTGTTGGTTTTTATGATTTCCTTTTTGTCTTTACCTTTTTAGGAAATTGATGCGATCACTACTCAACCAAGTTCAGAGGATGCAGCACCTCATCCTTCAGCCGTTACAGCCACCCCACCCAGACCTGAGGCTAACACTCAGCAGTCAGCTCGTAAAGATGGACAGGCTCAGCAAGGCACAGAGTTTGAGTACAATACTCAGTACTCTTTAGCTGGAGGTGACTGGTTGTATTGTATTATTACAGTGCATGTCATGTGTCATGTATTGCAATGAATTTTCTGCTTTGTGTGCTTCTTTGGCAGTTTTGCATAATATTGCCAGTTTTTTTATTCTGTTTAAGAAAAAAAATATGTATATGTATTTTGAAGTTGGTGTAGAGATGGGAGACTGGCAAGAGGTATGGGATGCTGGTTCTGGCTGTTACTATTACTGGAATACTCTGACCAATGAGGTGTCCTGGGAACTGCCAAACTGTCTAGCTGATCAGGTGCAAAGCCTGGGACAGGGTGCCAACAGGTACGTGTAACTGAGAGAGGTCAATGAAGGGAGGGTCATTTAAAGTACAATTGCCAGTTTACTTGATGAGCTGATGTGTTTCAATTTCTTGACTTGCAGTGTCAATGGCAATGGTACAGCACATGCTGGTTTTTACACAGAGGAAAGCACTGCATCTGCTCCAGCGCCAACTACAGTGACCAAACCAAAGGCAGGTTTCAATACTGTTTTTTTTAAAGATACTTGATTCTGCAATGTTAAACAATTGCTCTTCTAAGTCTAAATGTGTCTGACTTGTGTTTCATTTAAAAGGAGGTGATTGAGAGTGTTGTGGGTCTTACAAGCGAAGAGGAGGAGCGGCATGGAGTGGCTGCATCTCTGCTTTCTTCTCTGATCCCTTCTGAAGTTAAAGAAGCAGAAGATAAATGGAGAAAAAGACTGCTGAAATCTTTAGATGACACAGAGGCTAGTTTGGATTCTGAGGGGGATGCAGCAAAATCCCCTGCTGAACCTCTGCGTGACTCAGAAACAATTACTACTGCCCCAAAAGATCCTTGCCCCAAGAAGCCACCAGGGGAAAACTCAGATGCTGAGGAGGAGACCGAGGAAGACACAGTAGAGCTAGAGCTGGCCCTGGAGAGAAAAAAGGTCTTTTTTTTTTTAAAACTTTCTTTTTTCTAACACAAATCTGATTACTTTCTTGAATTATTGTTTTTTTATATAGCAGTACTAATTCAATAATACTAACAAATGTTAACATGTGTCTGTTGTTAATGTATTGTTGAATTCTTAGGCTGAGCTCCGGGCTCTGGAAGAGGGTGATGTAAGTGCAGGGGGCTCCAGCCCTTCTTCAGAGACAAGCCAAGATGCTGCTGGTCCTCGTGGTCTACTTAAGAAGAAAAGATGGAAGACTGCCTTTCCCTGTGCTGCCAGCCCGGACTCTAACAGCAGAGGCTCAGACTTACAGGAGAACGCAGACACTGGTAAGTTAAAATCTTTTCTATGATCTGATGGTGAATGAGATGACATAAGTACCTGTCGCCATTATCCAAAATCTCCTGCATACTCAAATCCTCTCTTGTGTCACGTAGCACTTTCTAAAATTCCAGAGAGTGTGGCTGAAGATGAAGACAAGGAAATCAAAAGTTCTGAGGAGAAAACACTTCCTCCAGTAAAAGAAGAAGTTGAAACACCTGAACTCAAGGTATCAGTAGTGATAGTATCCTGTATCCTAGCAACTTCATAATTAATGTGACATCCTTTTTTATTTATTTATTCATTTTTTTAACGTGGGGGACAATGTAGTTTCAGATTGGAGAACTGGCTAACACATTAACCAGCAAGATGGAGTTCCTGGGGATAAACAAAAAGGCCATCTCAAACTTCCAGTTGCTTCTGCTACAAACTGAGGTAAGAGGATTACAGTGTAGTTACGAAGCAGTGTTACTATAGCTTCCAGTTGGGTTCACGGTATGACTTCTGAAAAATTTAACGTTTAATTCTGTGTCACATCATTTTGCACAGAGCCATGTGGCAGTACTTAATATTTAAAATCTCATAATAATCCGTCTCAAGGTGTCATTCTGCAAATTTACTGTCACTTTGTTACTCATCTGTCTTGTGGCTGCTATGCCTTTTTATTATCTGTCTCTCTTTAATTTTATTCCCCTTTTTTCTGCAGACACGCATCGCTGACTGGAGGGAAGGTGCTCTGAATGGGGTCTATCTTCGTCGCAGGCTGCAGGAAGCTGCTGAACACATAAAATATTACGAACTTAACGCCACCCCAAAAGGCTGGTCCTGCCACTGGGACAGGTACGCGCTCCTTACCTTTCACATCTCTAAAATCCCTCGCCCCCCAGAAATCTTACCGTGTGACTGCACCCAACTCGGTACCGAGATTACAGACTTTGTTACTTGACTTGGTCAGAAGCGTAACAAGTTGGAATGGATCAAAAAACGTATTCCAAACAGACTCTCCAGGGTTTCTATGAAGTGTTCCTGGCTCTCTGCCTTGCATGTACTGTTAAGGGCGCATCCACTCTGGGCCAGCCTGCTCCCTGTTAAATATACCACTATGCCACAGCGGAGACTCCTTGTCCCAGACCTTTAAGCCCTTCGCTATACGGGCATTTTCATTGGTTATGGGTTCAGTAAGTGGAAGATTGGGAGGGGGAGTAGGAAGGTTCGTTGCGTGGGAGAGCTTTGCACTTTACAGGACTACAACCCCAGAATGCAATGCAGACAGAGTGATGCCCTGGAAACAACAAGTGTCACGCATCAAATAAAAGGTGAAGATGGAACGATGACGGGAATCCAGCAGGTCAGACCAACTCTATTTTATATGTCTTCCTGTTTATTTTTTTCCTTGATGTAAAACAAGTTGACTGTGTGCTTGTTGTTCTCTGACCCATGGCTTTTGATGATGGTGATATTGATGATAATGCCTTCTCCCTGGCTTCCTATGTCTGGGAGGGAGTGGTTGTCCAAAATGGAACAAATGTGACAACCATGGTGTAAGAAGCTAAATGCTGCTTTCCAGACCTAGAGATGATTTGTTTTAATTCATTTGTTTTTGAGAGCAAGGTGGGTTCCCTATCCACATCAATGACCACACTCTAATCAGGCCCTTTTTATGGATGGCTAAAGTTGCTGTCCATCTCAACACCCTCCCACCAAAATGTACCATGAACGTCACTCCCTTGCCCTAATATTCCAGGGTCTCATGCCACTCAAGTAGTTACAAGACCAGACATTGAGATTGCCCTCTATCTCTGTTGTCCCACTTTTTAGAGAGCACAGGCGGTATTTCTATGTGAAGGACCGGACTGGTGCCTCCCAGTGGGATTTCCCAACAGAGGAGGACAAGGACGAGGACCCAAAAGGCAGCCAAGTTACCTCGACTCAGACTTCTGGCCAAGGGGACACTAAAGCATTATCTGCATCTGGTGTCACAGGTCGGTTTGTTGCTCATATGCACCATACAAAGCTTTTCTTTTTACTGTAACTGTCTGTGACTGAACATGTGCATTGTCATTTGGTAAAAGCCTACTCAACAGTCTCACAGTAACTATGTTGTTATATCCTATCAGGGTCTTGTGAACCCACTGCCCCAGCACCTCCTTCTCAACCTCCTGAGCCTCTTCAGCCCCCACAGCCCAGTGCATTTTGGTCCCCATCCCAGCCTCCCCTTCCTAACAGCCCCCCTCCCCCCCACAACTCCCCCCCTCCACCACCACTCCCCCCAGACTCACCACCACCACCACCTCCGCCTCCTGACAGCGATAGTGAGATAATGGAGGTGGAGATGGAAATGGATGATGATAATGATGCGGAGCCTCCAGCCCCTGGAACTGAGGAAGATGGCAGCGGGAAGCCTCCTTTACCCCCAGGCACTGCCAGCATGAAAGTATGGCAATAATAAGCTTTCTTGCTTAATGTCTTCTTTATATATTATCAACAGAAGAGTGTACTCCCTAATTCATTTATTTTTTTATCTATATCAGATTGTAGAGTCATCTGGTCCCATGGTGAAAGGGCAGAAACGTAAAGCAAACCAGATGAATAAATCCATTACCATCGGAAGCAGTCCCATTCTTTACACCCAACCTGTTGTCAACACAGGTAAAAGGATATAGCTACAATCTATTTGATTCTAGTATTTTTTAGAACTATAAACTATAAACACTACACCTTTGCAGAGCAACAAATTAATTGGTCAGAAATGTGTTTATACAGTTTAACGAGTTGTTTTATTTTAAGTCAATACTTTGTAATAAAGTAAATATATACAGTGTTTAGATGTTTACTAATTATTTAAAAAAAAAACTTGTGTGCAGGTCATTTAATGCCAGCAACTGCCTATTGGGGTGTTCCAGCCGTTACTGCTCCTTTGGTCCCCTGTGAACCTCCCATCCCACCTATTCCAGCCCTACCTCCTCAACCGCCACTGCCACCATCCCAGCCACCATTTGAACCACCTGGACCCAAAGTTCTACCCATAGACAAGACCAAGAAAATAAAAAAGGATAAGGTTTGTGTTGGGTTTTACATATAGGGGTAAAAGGGAGTAGTGTATTAAAGAAAGAAATCTATTTATCAGTTACTGCATTAAACTTCTTTGTACCTGACTCTAGTATATTAAACAGCAGTTTCTTGGTGTCATTTGATTTTTCATCTTTAATCTGTAGACCAAGAAGAGTAAGACCAAAATGCCTTCCTTGGTGAAGAAGTGGCAGAGTATTCAGAAGGAGCTGGATGAGGAAGAGAAGAGCAGCTCCAGCGATGAGGACAGGGAGCAACTTAACAAGAAGAGTATTGAGGAGTGGAAACAACAACAGCTTGTGACGTATGTTTCTTCAATTTGCATAGTTGTTCATATATGTACATACCACGGCGTGTACTATTGACTGCTGCAGGAACTTAACTTGTACTATTTGCGTCTTCTCCAGAGGAAAAGCGTCGAAAAATGCTAATTTTGAGGCACTTCCTGAAGATTGGCGGGAACGACTGAAGAAACGGAAAATGATGAACAGCACATAACATCTGGCCTCGATCATCAAAAATATTTTTAAAATCCGCTTCAACCAATACCATAATGTCATTTGTTTTCATGTGTATTATTCAATGATATATTGATATGTTGAAGTTTTCTACTATTGTGATGGAGAATTTTGGAGCCTTTTACTAGCAGTCACTGCTGAGTTTGGCAGATCCTACTTGTTTTTTTTTAGTTTTTTTTTTTTTAGTCACAATTGTAAATGTGCCAAATGTGTTTAGTTCATTAAGAATAGTGTCGTCTTACTATGACTTTATGTAGATGACCACAACAATTTTTTTTGTGGGGGGGTTGTGTATTTTATTGAGCATTTTACAGCTGTGTACATATATTGTAAAATGGGACAAGCCACGTTTTGGAATGGGAGGGAACATCACTGAACGTGTACATTTTGTAAAAAGTTATTAAACTGTTTTTCCACAAGTTAACCTTGTTTTTTTTAGTCCTAACTAACCTGGCTTCAATAAATATTGGTACAAGTGCCAATACAGTCCAACAAATAGCCTATACAGTAAGATACTAATACTAGCAATTAGTCTGCACCTACGTCATACCGATGACGTGTGGACCGCCGTACCCCACCCAAGGCAACCGTGTTGGTACGCGGTTGCCTGGCAACCGCAGTTAGCAAAGAATTGCTCGATTGTGAAGCTAGTGGCGTGGAGTTATTTGGGCCTATTTAGAAATTGAAGGTATCGTTTTTTTAATAACCAAACCAACACAGTGACTGACAGCTATAAAGATTACTCATAAGAAATATTTTGATAAAGAGTAAAGCGGGATCGACTGTCGTGTTGCTTACGCTAGTTGCGTGAGCTCAGGTAACTTTATATATCGATGTGGCGCACGGATTTAAACTATTGAATAATGCAACAGACCAAGAAGGCAGCGCCAAACAGCGGTACTGCTGTGTGAGCAGTTGGATTAGCGTCACTCCTACACTACAACAGCTAGTTACGGTGCGACGTAACGGAAAAGAAAGACTTCTGTTGGCGTCCGCGATGCCTGTGAGAGACGCCACCTACAACACCTCAAATGTGAGTCCTGTCATTCATTGTTCTGTAATAACGCAAGTGGTGTAGACTCTGAATTTGAAAACTAGAATAAAGCACTAATGACTTGTTTTTTCCCCAATCAGGTGGCCAAATCACCATCCTTAGCCGTCTCCGCTATCAGGTATTGGAGGGATTCCCACCATTTGGACAAATTAGCCATTGGTGACTCTAAAACAAAGGAGGATGGGGTGGAAACAGCAGAGAGGAGGCAGTGTAAGCAATTTTCACACTTCCTTTCCAACACAAACTTTTATACTTTAAATGTTAAAGATGTCTGTATAATAAACAGGAACCTGTGCAGCATCAAAGTTTGCTTGGTCTAGCAAGCACATACATCTTAAGAGTATGTCCACAGTTCACCACTTGAGACACAAATCACTGTTACTTAAAGTGGGATCCATGTTTCCGCTCAGTGTCCATAAACCTAAACCAGACACTGCGGACCAGGCAGCTCCTCATAGGCTTTGATGGGGACAAGCCCATGTTGAGTCTCAGGGCACCGCAGGACCTGGTTAACTTCCCATCCATCTCATGTGCCCGTTGGCCGACAGAGTGTGAGGTCATCGACGACATTATCCATCACATAGGTAATTTAAAGTGCTTAAAATGCCAGACTTCGAGTCAGTGTTGGTGAGCAGCTGAAAGTAAACAATGAGTAGAATTAAGTTAAATACAGTGTAAATTCAGCATTTTTTAAGTTAATTTTCAAATACACTGCATTTGTATTGCAGAGTGGGAGCCCTCTGACCCAGAGCCATTCTATCAGCCCACAGGATATGAGAAGACACCAGTGCCAGTTGGAGAGGACAGAGGGAAAGTGGTGTACTGTATTGATCATGGTAACATTTCACAATAAAGACATTTTTACATTATATCATTGTGTTGATGTAATAAACTTACATGTTACATACAATAATTATAGGAACATCCTACATTGAGTTATAAATATTTACAGATGTATTTTTCATCTTAGTACCACCATCAACAATGCAAAAACACTTTTATTAAAGTCCTTGTTTTTACAAATATACACTTTCTGTTGTTTCTATACCCTTAAGCCACTAAGCGCCCCTTTTTCACCTGTTCTCGTGTTGGTGGAAGCAGAGGCCCCTTGAAGAGTGCCATTTATGACATGAATCAGACAGACTCCACCCTCACTTTTGAGTCACGCTTTGAGAGTGGGAACCTGCAGAAGGCAGTACAAGTGTAAGTCTCTGAACGTGGACGATCCTTAATCGTGCCTCTGGGTTCATCTACCTTCTCTCTGTCGTCTCATATTTCTTCCATTTTTCAGGGGAGTCTATGACTATGAGCTCACCCTGCGTACAGACCTGTACACAACAAAGCACACGCAGTGGTTCTACTTCAGAGTCAGAAACATGAAGGCTGGCGTGACTTATCGCTTCACTATAACCAACCTGATGAAGAGCAGCAGCCTGTACTCTCAGGGCATGAGGCCACTCGTGTACTCGGAGAGGGCTGCCAGGGAGAAGGATGTTGGCTGGTACCGCACTGGTTCTAATATTAAACACTATCGTAACTGTAATGAGGTAGGTAAAGGAATATACAACAATATACAGAACAATACTTAATGTTTCCTCTCAAAAAACATTATCGCTGTGTTTTCACAGTCTGCAAAGGACAACGATGACACGGTCCCCCTGTTTGCCCTCACCTGGACCCTTGAGTTCCCCTATGACTCAGACACTTGCTACCTGGCCCACTGCTACCCCTACACTTACTCACACCTGCAGCAATACCTCATGCGGATTTCATCCAACCCAGTAGTTTCATCGTACTGTAAAGTGCGGGTGCTCTGCCACAGTCTCGCCGGGAACGCTGTTTACATGGTGACAATAACGTCTCAGCGTGCTGGCAGGGTTGACGGCTGTACCAAAAAGGCCGTGGTGGTGACAGCTCGAGTGCACCCTGGGGAAACCAATGGCTCCTGGATGATGGAAGGGTTCCTGGACTTTTTGCTTGGGGACTCAGAAGATGCTCAGCTCCTCCGAGATACTTTTATTTTCAAGGTTAGGAATCTAACACTTCTTACTTAAGTACATAATAGTTTGTCTGTATAGCACAAGTGACCTGTTTGGATAAACACCCCCTCAAACCTTCATAGGAGACGTGGTTAGGATAGTTTTGTAGTTTTTTGCTGTAATTACTTTGTAATAAATACACAATGCTGTAAATTTCTATGAAATGGTTTCTTTTTGCTAATTTGTATGTTGTATTGTGGCTACAGGTGGTACCAATGCTAAATCCAGATGGCGTGGTGGTGGGCAATTATCGATGCTCTCTGGCAGGCAGGGACCTTAACAGAAATTACAAGACATTGCTGAGGGATTCCTTTCCCTGTGTGTGGCACACCCGAAGCATGGTGGAGAGGTAAGTGCCTAAATGACGATTCAGTAACACAGTGCAGTATAGTCTGAATTATATTCTTAGTCCCTGTTGTGTTCTTTTCTCCAGACTGATGGCTGAGACAGATGTCATCCTTTACTGCGACTTTCATGGCCACAGCCGCAAAAATAATGTCTTCATGTATGGATGTAACAACCGAGGTGATGCGTCACTGAAGCTTCAGGAGAGAATCTTTCCCCTAATGATGAGCAAGAACACTAGTAACAAGGTGAACTTATATGTTTTTACCTGACTTTTAACTGTACATCTCCAGTTGCTAATTTATTGATTTGAACAATTTATGCACTAGTGTACTAGACAACACAAAGTACTATACTCACTGCTTGCCATCATTTCAACATCAACCATGTCTTCCTCAGTTCTCTTTTAAGAGCTGTAAGTTCCGGACACAGAGGAGCAAGGAGGGAACAGGCCGAATCGCCATGTGGAGACTTGGCATCAGTAACAGCTACACAATGGAGGCAACCTTTGGAGGATCCACTCTGGGTGAGCGCAGACTACAGATGGGTGTTTGTGCATGCTCTGTGTGCCTTGTGTGACGACCTGTCATTGGTTTGACTGTTAGGTGACAGGAAAGGAACACATTTTACTACTCGAGATCTGAAGTCCCTGGGCTTTTACTTTTGTGACACTCTGCTGGACTATTGTGACCCGGATCAAACAAAGGTAAGAGACCATGCAGCGTTTTTGACTTTTGTCAATATGTAGACTCATAAGCAGCAAAAAACTGAACATTTATTGACAAAATGATAAGAAAAATCTCTGCTGATCCTGTTTTTTTTTTTTTAGATCACTTACTGTCTGACGGAGCTGGCAGTGTTGATAACAAAAGAAGTCAGAGACAGACTTGGCAAAACTGACTGTAATTTCTCTGTCTCTGACTTGGAAACCAGGTGATGTATTCTTTTGTTAAACATGTCTGTTACAAATGTCCTTATGGGGAAATCATATATTGGTAGCATATGAAATATTAAGAACATCTTGAATTATGTCAGAATTAAATTGGCACGTTCCTGCAGGACAATATATTAGGTTTTGATTCTTGGAATGTGATTTGTAATTTTGCTTTCACAGCACCAGTGGATCAAATAGTTCAGACTCAGATGGACTCCCGGTCCATTTACTGAATCAGTCAGCAACTTCCCAGTCAAAGGTATAAACACTGCAGTGATTTCTTTTACCCGAGTTTTAACTTTTTAAGATACACCATACATTTAATCGTAGTGATCACTGTGCCAGTGTGAAAGAGTTTTGAATTATGTATAGCTTGTCTTGGACCAGTCTATTACATATTCACAATCTCTTCCAAAGCAAACTCCACTGAAGAAGAAGAAGAAACGCTTAAGGAGTCGCAAAGAGAGGAACAGGCTGCGTCCAGACAGAGTGAAGAACAACACACACCAGAAGGACGTCCAAATTACCCTCAACAACATTGTAAGAGCTTATTAGCCCATTTAATTACTTCAAACTTTGACTAGATAGTATGTTAATGTCTTTAAACAATACTTAATAACAATGATTTTTTTGCAGGAGTCTGGCCTCGCATGTGAAAACTCAGTCAAGGAGAGCCTCCCAGAGAAGCCCGTTGGAAGACACAGGAAAAAATGGCAGGTGAGAGTCTGAATACATAAAGATAGGAAATAATTTAGGGGCTTTTCCTCATAAGATTTCTTTTTGTCATGAAGGTAAATGGTCTGATAAAAAAAGCTGTACCTCCTTCCACCGCTCATGCTGGGGAGGTCAGTCAAGTGACTCTGTGGCAGGGCTGTGAGCCTGTCAAGGTAAAAACACTCAGACACTGATTATTTTATCCTCACTAACTATTCTGCTGTTGGCACAGTATTGCATATTAGTTCAGATTTATTTTATATGAACTTAATCATTGGAAGTTGAGAAGGCCAGGCTAACAAATGCAAACCCAGCAAGGAAAGCATCAGTTATATTTCAAAAAGTTATAAAAGAAATGTTACTTTGAATTATTTGTTTTGATTTCTGGATGTTTTTTTTACTGGGGTATTTCTGGGGGTTTAGAATGATTGTCTAGACACCACGATGACTCCATACCTGCATCACAGGGCAAAAGCCTGTTCACATCTAACCTCATTATCTCGCACAGGTAATGTGTACTTTGTACTTCCTATGCTACATACTCATACTATACTCATCACTTTATGAGTTTAGAAGCCAATTATGTTATAGTTACTCGTGTTACCTTTTGACTATTAAATATGAATGAGTTTAGTATAGACTCCTGGAGAGAAATGAACCATGGATGCATTATGAAAAGACAGTATGTTTGACAGTTGATGGGGTAGATGTGGGACATTGGAGCGGCCCCTCACAGATGCTACACCTAAGCGCTATCCATCCATCTTCACCGAATGTTAAATATTACGCCCAGCAACAGCATCACTGCCCACGACCATACTACATGTTCAACAAAGGCTACAGAGGTTTGTCAGCATGTAAAATGACTACAGTTGGAATAGAATCATACTTACAGTCAAAAACAACTATAAAAATGATGTAAACTTGTCTCCTGTTATCAGGGCTGCCACCTTCCCTTTCATTGCCCCAATGGTAAAGCTCTTCTGTAAATATATGCAATTTTAAATAGATGACTACATACGGAGGTATATCTAGATTCACTAACGGTTGTCTTTGTCTGTGGCAGGTCTCCCTCATTCGAGCTCACTGGGATGGTACCAGACATTGTTCCAACAAAGCGACTGGTGTCAGCCTTCACTGAGCAGGATATTTTTACAGACAAGTCTTTCCAGGTTTCAAAATGTTGCAGTGTGCCTGAGAATTCCTCCACCTTGATCACTAATAAACCCATGACCAGTCCACAGAATGAGGAGCAGGAAAACTCATTTGAAGGTTATATATGCACTAATACTGTCATATCAAATCAAAATTAATTTTGGAGCTTTCTTTTATTATGTTATTTACTATGTGACTGTGTTGCTGTTTAGTGGGGTTGTCCATGTTCAGATGTTTACCACTTGGAGAGAACCAGAGATGTGTGACCCATGACAGTCTTCTAAGAGAATCTGTTTCATGCAGCAGTTTATTTGACAATGTGCTGAGGAGCACAGATTTAAGAGGACAGAGGTAATTCACATTCACATTCTGTCTCTTTTAAATACAGAATCTCATTATTAAGATCTTTTATTATAGTTTTGTGCTCATATCTCCTTTTAATTTTTTTAGACTGTACAAAGAATCTCACAAAGACAGAAGGCTGAAAGGTGTTTTGCCGTCTTTGACAAAGCCTTCAGGCCTCACAGAGATGGAACTTCGGTGTTCACAGAGTGACACTATTCGTAGGCTGCAGGCCAAACACACCAAGCTGTGTCTACCTGGAGGAGAAAGCCAGAGTATGGTTCCACAACAGGCACAGGCCGTACGACCATCACAGTCTGCACCACTGTAAATACTTGTTATCTAGGCCTAATTATTGATACACACTCACTGTGTTTTAATTTACTTTATTCACTGTGAAACAGCAAAATGACAATTGCAAATCAAATACAAAAATAAATACAATTTCCCTTTTTCTGTCAGAGATTAGTCTATGTACCATTTATACATAAATGTTTTGTACATGTAGGTACATTAAAACATTTTTCTTGTCAATCCCAACCCTGGGAGATGTGACATAATGAATGGTCCTGGTGCATCCAAACAATACAGAAACACAAACTACGGTTTCAGCTTTTAGTCAAACTGTCGGATATGAAATTGCCTTTCTGTGTGTCTGACCATGTCCCGGAGTGCCACAAAGCCAGAGAGGGCCTGGAGGATTTAGGAATGAAAACATAAAACTTTAATCAGTGATTATCATCATACAAAAAACTTTAGTTATTGCAATTACATGCACTGCAGAGACTACCTGCATACCTGCGTTAGTATGAATGTGGCAAGAACGATGTGAACACCCCTCTCCAGGGGCTGAATGAGAGTGGCTTCATTGAAGAGCAAAAACAGGATTAATGGAAACTGCAGAAGGATGCTCAGCAGCCAAAATCCAGCCAATTCTGGGACCTTACACAAACAAAGACTATACATTATTACTATGACTGCTTTCCTCAGTATTTTGTACTATGTTAGTGGTGCATCACCTTCTCTTGTAAGTTCCCAGCATAACCAAGATAAAGCCTAATGGCCTCAATCAGGGTCATCACGATGAGAATGGTGACGAGAATGAACTTGTAGTAGTCCGGTAAGACAGGATACTGGTGAAGACAACAACCAAAGCATGGCATTAAAATGAACGACTTTCTCACCACTGTGGCCCCTTTCTGTCTTTGTGGACGTTACCTTGAGTTGAAGCATCACAATTTCACTGATCCACCACCAGGGGAAGAACCACATGTTAAAGTACAGAGACATCTGGAGGTGGAGACTTGACAGAACCTGCTTGTCTGAAACAAAACAACAGAACATGAACTGATCGGACAAGCAAAGAAAATCCTCTTAATCCTCTTAATTTGAAAAACAATGCTGGACGAACACGTGGCCTAATAAACACCCACTGGTTGCAATACACATTGCTAGCATTAGCTGACTTTACCGTGTCGCAAAAACGTGTCGTTCTCTTTTGTGAAAGGCTGAGTTCGACTTTGGTCAAATAATACGTTCCGTGAAAAATCCTCCAAGCGCTTTCTAATCGTCTCCGGCAGGTCCATCGTGTAAAACGCTCTCTGGAGAGCAAAACATCACCAGAACGAAAGCGATGCCAAAAGCTTTTCCTCCCTGCTTCCGCCTCTCCTTCGCTTCACACAACGGAATGCCTCAGACGTTTCCATGGATACCAACAAAGTCTCGCGTTTCTCTCAAATCTCGCAATGAATGTGTCTCATTCCCTCCGTTATTTTCACTTCTCCTCTTGTCACTTGTTTAACAAACAATCTGTATTTAGCCAATGTTATATAATATATGCACGCGACACAGTCTTTTACAGGTTAGGAAAACTAAACTAAACTAAACTAAACTAAAGCAAAAAATAATAATTTATTTTTGTTTGATTTCTTTTTTTATCTTTTTTTTAGAGATAAACGTTATCTGAATTTTCTGAATACAAACATTCGAATAAACAGAACGAGATGTGAAACCACTCGATTTAATAATCCGTTTCGTTTTAAGGGAAAGTGAAAGTTAGTGATGAGAGGAAGATGGCAGGGAGCAACGAGCCAGGTTCACTAACTTGCGCCATATGTTTGGATGAACTAAAGAGGCCCGTGGCGCTCCACTGTGGCCACAGCTACTGCATGGACTGTGTGAACACCTACTGGGACCAGGAGGATCGCCACGGTGTTTACAGCTGTCCACAATGCAGACACACCTTCCCCTCCAGGCCTCTGCTGAACAAAAGCACGGCGCTGGTGGATTTGATGGGGAGAGTGTCAGGGGCAGAGAAACGTACCTCTGCAAATCAGGACGGCGTCAGCACGCGAGACGTGGACTGTGATTTCTGCACCGCAGGGAAGCTGAAAGCAGTCAAGACCTGCTTGGTGTGTCTGGCCTCATACTGCGCCACTCACCTGCAGCCTCACTACGAGTCTGCTGCCTTTAAAAAGCACAAGCTGGTGGACGTCTCTACCCCCATAGAAGAGCGGATCTGCTCGAAGCACGACAAGCTCCTCGAAGTGTACTGCCGCAGCGATGGCCAGTGTGTTTGCCTGCTTTGTGTGATGGATGAGCACAAAGGTCATGACACTGTCTCAGCTGCAGCAGAAAGGAGAGAGAAACAGGTAAACACACTTACTCCCTAATGAGCAGAAGGGCGTTTTCCATAATTCCAGTGAGAATAAACATTATTACAAAGAAGGACTTTAGGGCTGTCCTGGATTCTTCATTACCGCATGTATATATTTCACTGTGCAAGACAAGTCACACGTGAACAAATGTGTAAAGAACAATATGAATTTTATTTGCAGAAACAATTTGGGAAGAAAACTCAAATATACCGACAGGGAATCCAGGAGAAAGACAAACAGCTCAGACAGCTGCGACAGCAAATTAAAGCGCTGCAGGTAAATCATGTTGGACTTGATTCCTATTGAATTCCTGTCTTTAGGAAAGTTTACATTCTAATTTCTGTACCATTTATTTTGTTAAATGAATAAAGATTTTTTTCCGATCAATAGCTTTCAGCAACACACAACGACAGATGTTTTGCTCATTTCTGAACAGTGTTACTGTCCTTGCTGCTCAGAAGGTCCCTGTAACATGCAACCATCACAGTTGACCTTATGCATTACATAGCTTATCTGACGTTTTCACTTTGTCATTATGGGTGATTATGTAGCTGAAAGAGGAAAATGGAAATTTACTCAGTTGCAGACTCAAATAAATTGCACAAAAACTAAAGAAGGGTTAATTTTTTCTCGCTGTAAATACGTTTCAGTGTGCTGGAGATGCAGCAGCTGATCAGAATGAGAAGGCCTATGCTGAAATCATCCACATGGCTGATATGAGACGCTGTGCTGTGAGGGAGCGGATCAGGGTTCAGGAGAAGGCTGCAGTAAGCCAGGCTGAGGCACTCGTGGATCGGCTGGAGGAGGAGATCTGTGAGCTGGGGAAGGGAGAGGATGAGCTGAAGCGCCTGTCAATCACAGAGGATCACATTCATTTCCTTCAGGTACATAGACTCACAGACAGAAACGATCTGGAGGACCCAAGAGTAAAGCTGTTTCTCTGTTCTTGTTTCTCTAGAGCTTCCAGTCCATTTCACAGCATCCAGAACCCAACACAAATTTCAGCATCCAGCTACACAAACCCTTTAAATTTGTGACAAAGACTATGTCTGACTGGAGAGACAAAATGGAAAATGTGATGAAAGCTCTTGATGAAATTTCCAAAACAAGTAGGAGAAAATAGTTTATAATAGTTTATTGGATTTAGGTGATATAGTTTGCCAAATGATTTAAGAATGCACTAACTGACTTTAACTTTCTGTGTTTAGTTCAAGTCAACCTGGATCCCACAACACGTCAAGAGTTCTTACTGTGTGAGTTGGCACAAACACATTCAAATGACCCCGTGCTTTACTGTGTATGTCCCGAGTTACACTGTGAACATGTACATTACAGATTTCTCCCACCTCACTTTGGATCCCAACACAGTATTTGAAAACCTCCTGCTTTCTGAGGGAAACAGGAAAGTAACCTGGATAAGGAAACCCCAGCAGTACCCGAGTCACCCTGAGAGATTCACCAATTATGATCAGGTTCTGTGCATCGAAGCTTTATAAGGCGTTTGCTACTGGGAGGTTGAATGGAAAGGGCCCCGGGTTGAGGTTGCCGTGTGCTATAAAAGCAGTGGCCAGGTAGAGAGTGGCTTTGGATACACTGGCATATCCTGGTGCATTTCCCTTTCAAATTCTGGTTGCACCTTTTGGCACAATCAAGTCAAAAGCAAAATATCGGCTCCCTGCTCCGCTACAGTAGGAGTGTATCTGAATCACAAGGCAGGGAGCCTGTCCTTCTACAGTGTGTGTGATTCTGGTCAAATGACCCTGCTGCACAGGCTTCAGACCACATTCTCCCAGCCGCTGTACGCTGGGTTCATGGTCTCCAGAGGATCCACCGTTAGAATAATCACATCTAAGTAGAAGTGTCATTTACAGTTCTAACCATTGTGATAATGGACAAAATGCACCTGAATGTGGGCAGATCGATCCTAATATCAATACTATCAATACCAACGCTAGTATTGATATCCATCCCCCCAAAAAATATTGATGCTTTGGTTGGATTTTTACTCCTCTTTACGCAAGACTCTCTTGTCTGTCTGCATCTCTAAGTGCCTGTGTGTAAGCTGAGTGCCTGCGCCACTGATTTGTTGTTGTACTTTGCATTTGTTGCTGTATTTGACTAATGAAATTTCCCCATTGCGGGAGCAATAAAGGCTTTCTTTTTCTTATTCTTCTTATATGTTAAATTGGCTCAAAGGAATTTAAGAAAGTCTAAATATTTCAACTGAAATTGCACTCATAAACTTTGTAACAACAAATTAGTGGTGTAAGGTTATACGTTGATCACCCAAAATAGAGGGGGTGTCACAGCAGTACAAGAAATGAACAATATCAGTACAGAATACATTTTATGTACACAATAGAGCAGTAATAGTACATGTACTATATTACTCACTGAGAGACAGCAGTGACATCACACTGACTGCATCCTGTAAGGCAAAGTGCAGTTATCTGACTCCATCGTGTGGACAGATATCTGATCAGAAAAGAAACTAAGGTCAAAGCACGCTAATACACACGGCAGTCAGCATGAAAGCCCTCCCACTGGGAACAACCCACCAGGAAGCCACTCCTTTGTCTGAGGAAGTAAGAGTAACTCTCTTATGCCTGGGAGAAGATGGCTGACAATCCAGAGCTGTTCGACTGCTCAATCTGTCTACAGTTACTGGAGGATCCGGTCACAACTCTCTGTGGACACAACTATTGTATGAAATGCATTAATACTTTTTGGGATCAAACTGATAGTGGAGACAGAGCGTTCAGCTGCCCTCAGTGCAGGGAGACGTTCTTCCCGAGGCCTGTTCTGAAGAGGAACACACTTCTGGCGGATCTGTTGGAGCAACACAAGAAGAAAAACTGCCAAAATGCTGAAGATGAGGACGCTGCTGCTCCCGGCGACGTGCAGTGCGACGGCTGCACAGGCAACAAACGAAAAGCGTCCATGTTCTGCCTTGTGTGTTTGGCCTCTTATTGCGAGACTCATCTGCAGCCTCACTTTGAGGTGTCACCGTTAAAAAAACACCGTCTGGTTCCGGCTTGTGCTAAGATCAAAGAAAGCATCTGTCAGGAGCATAACAAACTTCTGGAGCTTTACTGCCGCACTGATCAACAGTTCATATGCCTGATGTGTGGGATGGAGAAGCACCAGGGCCACGACACTGTGGAAGTGGCGGCGGAAATGGCAGAGATGCAGGTAATACAGCTAAACCTCACGTTGAGGACATGTGTCTGTCACTTCGTTTCTGTAAATCTCCTGAATTTGTGTTTGAACAGAGACGACTGGACGGGGCTAAACTAGAAATTTTAGGTAGGATGCAGGACTCTCAGAGGAAGATGGCACAGCTGAAGGAAGCTGCAGCCTCTATTAGAGTGAGTGTCCCCCTCACCTTCATTAAACATTTATCAACTCTTTATTGGTCAGAACTCAAAGCACTGCGCCTAGAAAATGTCCCAGAAAAAGCGCAGGTTCTAAATACATATACGCGTTTCAGGCTGCTGCCTGGGAGGCCTGCGACGACTTTGAGCAGCTGTGCGAAGCACACATTCGCGGATACGTCCGCTCTGTGCAGAGGAAGTTCTCTGAGGTGAGAGAAAAGGTGGGAGACGTGGAGAAGGCCGGCGTGGACTGGACCGACGACTGCGTCAGACAGCTGCAGCGGGAGGCGTCCGCGCTGAGGAGCCGGGAGGACGACCTGGACCAGCTCTCACTAATAGATGATCCCGTTCAGTTTCTGAAGGTGACGTGTGCACGTTGTGCTGTTCTGTGTGTATCTTATTGTAGTTATGCAGTGTATTTGTCTGATGCGTGTAGGGCTTGCAGGACCTGGGGCCCCTCCCTGTGTCCCCGGACGCACATGACAGGCTCAACACCCTCACAGACTTTGTCACCGCACAGAAGGATAAGCTTAGACTTATGTGCAACAAGGAAAAACAGGAATTATCCAGTCATTCTGAAAACACTCAGCGTAAGTGCAGAATGTCTGAATCCATTAAGAGTTGCTTCTTCTTCATGACTGCATGAAGTGAATATTGTCTGCTTTTTTTCAAATCAGTGTTAAAAATCCCAAAACAGCAACAAATACTCTCAAGGACTTCATTCAAAGCGAACAGTAAGCATGGCGTTAATTCAGTTTCAATAAATATCTGCACCAACATACAAAAGCTTCACCTAAAGGCGTTTTTTGACCCTTTCCTCGCAGAGGCCGAAGTGGAGGTGGATCCCTGCACTGTAGCGGCGTGTCTTTGCTTGGCCAACAGCAACAGGCAGATGCTGTGGAGCGAGAGAGACCAGGGTCACCCCGATCATCCCGACCGGTTCACCCACTCCTACCAGGCTCTGTGCAAGGAGGGTCTTGACGGAAACCACTACTGGGAGGTGCAATGGGATGGGGGCGTCGTTGAGTTGGCCGTGTCCTACAAAAGCATTAAGAGAAAGGGTTATGGGAAGGACTGCTGCTTTGGCCACAATGATGTGTCCTGGAAATTAACCTGCTCTCCCTCTGGCTGCACCTTCTGGCACCATAATCTTCACAGGGACCAAATACCTCCAGCCTTTTCCCGCAGAGTAAGAATACACCTTGATTGTGAAGCAGGGGGTCTGAGTTTCTACCATGTTTGTGGTCCCGACAATATGATTCTGCTGCACCGAATCCAGACCACCTTCACCGAACCGCTCTATCCTGGATTCTCTGTTGACTTGGGTGCGACTTTGGAAATATGCAACATTTAGACAAGAGTTATGATTCAGCAATGGTAAACATTTTATATGTGAATTAATGGGACCAATAAACACTAATCAAATATGATTACATTTTATTCACTACGTTGTGCTGTGCATTACAATAATATTCCTTCATGCATTCAGTCAGAGTTGCATAACACCACAAATACGTTTTTTTTAATAAGTATTGATTTAAATTACGAAATATAAACTGATTGAAAATGATGAACTTGATTTAGAAGAAACTAAAATAAATATCAAAAGATTTTTATTATATATATGTTATTATAATTTTTTTACATTCTTAATTTTATTTACAGTTCCAAGCTACAAACATTGACATAACATGTAGCGCCAGCGCCACAAGCAACTTTAATTGCATAGAGGGAAGTTATAAAGCAGATTCTATGGAGGTGCTGGTGTAGGACTGGTCCACTGTGTCGTAGAAGCGCAGACAGGCTTTATAGTGCAGCAGCTTCTCATTCAAAGGGCTGACGGTCAGAGCTTTACCCTGCATACTCAGGTCTGTGTACCTGGGAAACAGGTTGACAGGAGAATACACTTAGAGGCACCGCTAACCCTCGTACTAACCTCAAGAAGAAGTCTGTCCAGAAATAATACTATACCTATAAGACACGCTCCAGAATGTGAGGGTATTGATAGCCATCAGCATGGCCAGGAGAAAGAAGAATCTCTCTAGATTTCCTTCATGCAGTGTGTTTGGATAGAAGTTACCTGTAATCAAGCGTCACCCTGCTCATATCAGCATCCGTAGATACTGGCAATGTGGAATAGAGTACTGCCCTCTCACCTCCAGAGACAAAGTACGCCAGCTGAATGATGAGAGCTCCAAGGCAGCAGCCCCCTCCATAGGACAGAGTGAGGAAGTGCAGCGAGATCCCGCTGATGTGGTTTGGCGTCAGCTGGAAGGATATGAGGGAGCCTGGCAGGGAGGAGGGCACTCATAGAAAATACACAGGCTGAATGTCGCTATGGAGCCGTTCAGTTTCACACTCACATGCCGGAGTGACGAGGGCCTCGGCGAGGCCAAGCAGTATGTACTGGGGCGCCAGCTGGAAGCACGGCATGGACGACACCTGCAGAACCTTCCCGGACAGGGTCTGCTCCACCAGGGGGGACGCCTTCCGCTGCAGCTCGGACAGACCCGCCACCAGGACCGACAGGGTGGCACACGCGTGGCCCAGGGCTGGAGGGGGAGCAGGGACAGGGTGGAGTCAAAGAGCTACGAAAACACCAGGGTGCTTGAATGCAAGCGGGGGGGGGGGGAACCCACTGATGAGCTTAGCGGGCGCCAGAGGAGTTTTGTCCATGGAGAGGCAGCAAGCAGTCACAAACTCAAAGAGCGGCGCTAAGAGCAGCAGAGGCAGAATGCTGATCACATTCATGGCACCGATGGGCAGCAGCAGCTCGTTCAGGCGAAGGTTGGAGTTCATCGTCTGTATGTAGTAACCGGAGGGAATCTGCAGGAAATACACCGGTTAACGTTCAGGCCTCGGTTAAAACGCGCAAACAACCCAGGAAGTGGTTATTCTCCAACCTGTGTGATGCAGGCCCTGTACAGCAGCTGCAGCCCGTACAGAGGGAAGAGCTTAGCCAGGACTTTGACGTTCTCCACATGGGTCTCGCTGTAACGTCCCCCGTTGTTCTCCTTGGCTCGGTCCAGCCAAGATGCCACGTCCCCGCCCAGGTGGCGCCGGTGCAGGCAGCACATCTTCAGCGAGTTCAGGAAGACTCCCAGCGTGGTCAGCAGGGATCCGGCTGCGGCGGAGACACAGGCCCGTTGAAGAATACAAACCAGGGCTGAGTGAGCGTGCGAAGGCCTCTGTACCTCGCTTGGGTTTGTAGGTGAGTTTGTTGCGTGTCATGTGCATCGCGATGAGAGCCAGGACCACTGAGGTGAAGGGGATGAGGAAGCCCAGGTTTTCGGCCACAGACTGCTGGATGTAAGCGATGCCCAGAAACACGAGCGCGGAATTCAGGTTGACCAGCCAGTAAAACCTAAAAGCAATGAGAGCAAATGTCACAGTGAGAAATCAGCCACATGATCACACAGCCCTGATGCTAACACTGACGCTAATCACTCCATGGATTCAGACGGCAGCACCACCCACCAGTTAAAGAAGGACAGGAGCTGATGCTGGTTGTAGCCCTGCAGGCTGTAGGCTCCCATTGGGCAGAGGATGGCCCGGATGCCGCCGATGCCCAGCGCCGCTGCCAGGAGGCCCACGTAGAACAAGATCTGCTGCTCCCGAGGTTCCAGCTGGTGGGTTATGTGGTGGGAGTCCACGTAGAAATCTTTAAATGGGAAGGCCACCACGGGCAGCATGGCTGTGCCTGGAAAGCAGAGGTCATGACCTCTACAGTAGCTTCACGCTCGAACATAAAGTCGCATATATGTTACATGCTGTGTTCGCTGTCACGTCTTACCAAAGAAATGCAGAAAAGCACACGAGTACAGCACCTTGGTCCTTCCCAGATAGGTTTCTGCAAACCACCCGACCAGAACCGGGGTCAGGGTGCTGGCCCCAATGAACGCCAGGTTGACGACAGCAGCCAGGTAGTTGTCGTAGCCCAGCTTCACGGTGCAGAAGAGAATCATGTTACATACGATTCCGAAGAAGGTGAATCTTTCACACAGCTCAACGAGCAGCACACAGATGATGACTTGGATCTTCTTGCGGGACCTCCTCGGAGACCCCCGGTCCAGACGCGGGGTCTTGGTGAGCCGTGGCCGTTTGCTTCTGCCCTGTGGCAGTCTCTGAAGGTCTATTGCCACCATACGGTAGGCTGCCGGGCTGCTTCGCTGGCTGAAAGCAGTGAGTAATGTCCCCTCGCGGAGCACCGATGGGAAACGTCTGACTAGGACAGGAGGAGCAGGAGAAAACGCTGGAATCCATCACTATAGTGTGACTCGAGCTCAACTGGATTTGCGAGAGATCAGACACACCTTCCTTCACTCTGCACGTGCTGGTAAGCGACGACCCTCTCGTGTCCTGATCTTACTCGGAATTGAAGACGTGTGGCACGAATGTGATATTTTATGGAGGATTGAATCCATGAAACACACGTGGAGCTAATTCGAGACCGCGGCAGAAATATTTTAAATACTGACACTGTTTTTTTGTTTGTTGACACATTTAATAGTTAAATGACAACGTGCCACTTAAAAGTCCACAATTCAATATAAATAATGAACTCAAAGCATCAAAAACAAACAATTTATTGCTGTGGGTTATAACAAACAGTCCCAAAATGTGACACCTCACTGTGAGAGCAGCTCTTCATTTTGGCTCGTCTGCTGGTAATTAGACGGGTGATGTTAAGCGGGAGTGAGAAGTGGTGCAGGTTCACTTTAGCTGGATCAGGCAGATAAACAACATTTGCCTTTTTTATGGTGGGCAGCAGTTGTGTCAAGCACAATCAGGAAGAAAGAAAAATAAAAGAGCATTAGGTCTTAAAAACTCAGGAAAACATCAGTAATGACAAATTTATAGATCTACCAGATCATATTCATAATAATTAGTACATATTGTGGTATTATCTTTATTCCCTTTGTTGCAGACACTCTGTTGTTGACTGTTCGTTTGTTTTCATCATGATCTCACTTTGAAATGAAGGTGCATTTACACTGCAGTCAATAATATACAAACAAGTCGCCTTTTAAACCAAATGGTGATTTAGGGGAATGATTTTATACAGCGTGAGTAATGCATTTTATGAAGGGTTGTATTTTTAAGTAGCTTGTATTACGTTTGAGTGTATGTGTTGGTAATTTAACAAATTTCCTCACTTTACATGCTTTTAAAAACAGCACAACCCAAACAAACAAACTTTGTTACAGCGTCACAGAGTGAGGCGTTATCCATCACCATGGTAATAGAAACAGCGTCGGGTTGAGCGTGGGGGCGTGGTGCATCATGGGAAAAGGCTTTTAGTACAATGGTGCCAGCGTCAGGAAAAGGCGAACGGCAGCAACGAGACTTTTCCGCAAATTTAAACGTAAAGGTAGGCAGCTGCACGTGCACTGTTATTTAGCCTGCGCACATATACCGTAATGTTAGCTAATACACGGATCTGAACGTCAGCAGCACGTTAAGTTGGCTAACCAATGCTTGTTATGCTAACCAAGGTGTTACCTTTAAATGCTAACATTAGCAACACTTACGTGAAAACAGTTTGTTTACACTTATATCACCTAGTGTTAGTTGTGTATTTATATGTAGCTCAATTTAAAGGTTGCTTTAAGTTTATTTAATATCAGCTTACACACACAATTTGCTCATAACGTTTCATAAAAGTTCTCAAGTGTCGACGTTGTGCATTTCGCAGCTGACATCAGCTAGTAATGTCTGGAGGGAAGATGCCGAACTGTCCTTTATCTGCCTCCAAGGGGTTCAGCTCGACCCCTATCAAGATTACCCAGGGGAAAGACTTCCACACTACCAGCCAGTCAGCCGATGGCGTTCTGTCTGACGACGAAGACACATTTTCCCTGCTCTCACCCATCTATCATGACAGTTTTGACAGTGGTGAAGAAGACTTGGATCGCAGCCCAGTTCAGCAGCCTTCACCCAGGCACCGCACACATTCAAGGCTCAGTAATTCACCAGTCAGGTACTGCTGAGTGTTTAAAATATGATCTGACCTACATGCTGTTCTATTATATGCTGCGACTTATACAGATAACACTTAAACATAGACTACATGTATCATTATTGCTGTGTTCTTAATATAGATGCGAGCTACCCAAAACACCTTCAGACCAGATGCTTAGTCCAGATGTTCATCCTGCTTCCACCACTCTGAACGCATGGGAAATGTGGCTGGTGAACAAAGCCAAGAAGGAACGCCTAAGATTGGAAAAGAAAGCCGAAGAGGCAAGACATCAGCTTTAATTTCTAATTGCATGATACAACATTAGTTTTTGCTTTTCTTTTGTATTGGTATTTTTTGATTATTTGGTTTCAGTCCCTGAATAGGGTTTTATATTTTTAGGAGCGCCTACTCAAACAAAAAAAAGAACAACAGGACAGAGAGGAGGTACAGAAAAAAATTGTCATGGAGGAGAGAATCCAAGAGTGGCTCAAGATGAAAAGACAACAGGTAAATAAAAAAATCAAGACAAAAATCTAATTTTTCAAATTATTGCACATGGATTCAATTTTTCTCATATTATAATTGTTAACTATTTTCTATTTGCCATCCTAGGAGAAGCAAGAGCAATTAATAAAACAGAGCAAAGAGGAGGAGGCGATACAGAAGCAGCAGGAGAAACAAAAGGAGACTGAACGGAAAGCTGAGCAAAAATACAGAGACTGGCTGCAGAAGAAGAACAGAGAAAAAATGGAAAGAGAAAAAAAGGAAAAGGTAATGTGAAAATATTTAGTATTTCATTTTCAGTTAAAAAATACCTCTACATTCATGATACATTGGGCAGGTTCTGAGAGAGGTTTCTTCTTTGCAGGAGCAGGTTGCCTTGAAGGAGGAACAGGAAAAAGAGCGCAGGAGGAGGGCAGAGGAAAGGTTCAAAGAGTGGCTGGCAAAAGCTAATGAAAAAAGCAGCGCAAGTCCCAAATCACCTTGCTACCCTACAAGTAAGGACATTTCAGTGATCCGGAAATGATTAACTATAGATTTTAAATAAAACTCATACAATACACGTTTTCATGCAAATTGTTGCAATTATTGGCCACAGAATGTCATGTCAGATTATTTTAAATATTGACTGTTCTGTACTGATTTAACTTCCTCCAGGTCCTTATGACAAATCCTACCCATCACCCAGCTTCTACAATCCGATTCCATGGAAACCAATTCCTGTCCCTCCTCCAGAAACACCAGTGAATAAGACGTCTGTCAAGAAACCTCAGAAACATAGAACCCGCCAACAAAGCCCCATCCCCACTTATAGACTCAGAAATACTGTCAGTGCAGGACAATTGCTGCAGAGGAGATGACACGGCACTCTGACATCTTTGCTTGTGTTATTGTATCCTAGTTACAGCTCTGATATGATTTCATCCACACCACTGCAAGCTCCTCAACAGACGTTTTTTCTGAATCACACGAGTGTGCCTGTGGCAATTAAGACATGATTCTTTATGTATGTCTTATTCTTATGGTTGTAGTTGGAGCAGTTCTATAACACATTCAGATGTAATGTCTGTTCGGGGTTTAGAATACTTTCCATATTTTCCAAGATATTTTGTCTTGTAATTATAATCATCCTCAACATAAGAATGCGCAGCATAATATGTGGCATGTTATGTAAATTAAATCTGATTGTTTTTATGATAAATGCTGTACGTTTGTTCTCAGCCAGGCTTGACTGCTGTCCTTGTGCTCTCTGTTCCATCTCTGACTGGTCAACAAAGCCACATCTTTTTTAGACACCAGCCGCACAGCAGAAAGAAGGCGGTTGGTGGTCACAGCCAAAGATAGACCCGGCTTGGTCAAGTGCCTCTTACACTCACACATTGTTCTGTGTCCAGCTGTGTCTTGTTCTTCTGTGGGCTGAGATGATGACAGAAACAAGTGAGGGGGTGGAGAGCGAGCGAGGCAGCGAGGGGGACTGATTTGTAGCAGTTTGCTCATTCTGTGTTTGCATCTCACTGTGAGTGCATGAAGCCTCAGGTAAAGTGATTTCAGTTACGCTTTATTTATTCAGTAAATAATCTACTTGCATTGTATTTTACCTGTGCTTTGGTGGTTCAGCCCTTTGTGTCACTGACGTCATTGGAATGCACTTGTTGACAGGAGTTAATGGAGATCCAGATTATGCTGAATGTAAATTTGGACGGGTAAAATAGAACATTCTCAGGTCTAAGCTGTGAAGACAAAGATGGGAAGTGTTTACATTCTGTCAGGAGAGGCTTAAGCTGTTTGCCTCGGAGCGTTTGCACACTGAGCCATGTATGCATAACTTGTCTTCAGAAAGACTTACGGTTCTGTTTAAGGTCAGCCTCCAGCACTTTGGCTCTCTGTGTACTATCTTATGTGTTAATCATCAGCTGTGCTCACGTTAATCTACTGTACAGTGCTTTGGATAATAAATAATGTTGGAACTGAACTAAATTTTATTCTGGCTCTTCCAGGTATTGTGTCCCGCCTGAACAGAAGGTTCATATCCCAAGATGCAGTTGTGCAAGTGGGCTGGCAGTTGGAGGTCACACCTACCTAGACAGGTAGGGGAGTGTCTTAACTGTCCCAGAATCAAAATGAGTGGGTAAGAGCTGTAGAGGGCAGAAGGAGGGACAGTCTAAAGGGCAGAATTACAGAACACGCCACGACTGTTTAAGACTTAAGGAACAGAATCAATAGTGTGACATGGAACCAAGGACGGCATGAAAAAGTCTTTGTGTCCAGGATAAAAGGAGCAGATTATGGAGTATTTTTTGGGGGGGGGGGTTCTTGTCTGTCATTTTTTTGACTAAAGCCTTTAAATGAGAGAAATACAGAACCTGTTAGTATAAAGTTTAGATTTAACAGTTTTTTGTTAGATGGCTTTTGATGACATACACCTTAAACCATAAGGTGTTTTTTTTTCACTATGGTTGTTGCAAACCTGATTAGTTCCTTTTGCTGACAAGGATGTTCCCGCTGTTACTGTAAATAGTCTCTGTTGTTATTCACACAACTTGGAGGAAACCAGAAGTCTGAGCCAGTGTTTCAGTCCCAGCGTTCTGTTTATATGTATATATCCCTCTCTTCATGATGCAGTCTACGCTTCCAGAGATAGAAGACACTTTTGACTTCCTCTTTAAAATCATCCTGGTTGGGGACTCCGATGTGGGGAAGACCTGCGTCGTCCAGAGCTTCAAGTCTGGAATATTCATCGAGAAGCAGCAAAACACCATTGGGGTCGACTTCACTGTTCGTACTCTGAACATTGATGGGAAGAAAGTGAAGGTAGCTGACGTGTATTCTGTTTGTTTTACTGTCCTAGTTATCTATTTTTGATCTTAAATATTCTTAATCTTAATCACAGGTGTTAAGGCTCAGTCATTTCACATATATGATGCATTATATATATGCTACACATCCTAATTTTGTGATCTGTGTACCTGTGCACTTTCTCCTAAAGCAAATAATCTGTCTTCATGTTCCAGATAATCAGGTTTTTTTTTTTGCTAACTGCTTCTTTCAAACCATATCCTGTCTGGGTTAGCTTTCTGGGCGTGTTGACTGTATGGATGTCTTGTTACGCTAATTAGGTGAGGGGTAAACATTGTTATCAAACACCCAGGAATGATCTTATCAAACGTTTCTGGGAGTGTGTTCGGAGACACTTTTACACATTTTAGTTAACTATTCACAGACTTTGGTTTGTCTTTGGTGTGTTGCTTTAGATGCAGGTGTGGGACACGGCCGGACAGGAGCGTTTCCGCACCATAACTCAGAGCTACTACCGCAGCGCCCACGGTGCCATGGTGGCCTATGACATCACGCGGCGCTCCACTTTTGAATCTGTTCCCCACTGGATCAGGGAGGTGGAGCAATACGGAGCTGCCAGCGTGGTGGTGATTCTCATTGGTAAGTAAAAAATCTAATTCTGTTGGTTTCTTGTGAATAGCCTTCAAATGTATTTCTGAGGCATAATAACTATAGACTAAGCGCAAGAAAAAGACACAAAATAAGAATACAGTGGACTCCAGTCGCTGTGCTGCCTCATTACAGTCACTGGGCTAAAGTCAAATGCTCAACACTCATCATATTTGATCCTTTAAATTCTTCAACAAACTACTATTTATTTTGTATTTTTGCCAATGCATAACTTTTGTATTTATTTGTAAACTAGTTTGCTTGGTTATTTTTATGGAAGCAGCAGGTGGTGCTGGTGCTGCTGATGTGTTGTAGCTTATCCTGGTATCATGCAGAGAAAGAAACTACCACAGTTCTTATCTCAACTATCTATATTTAGGTATTTGCATTTTTTAGAAAAATGATATCTGAAAATACTTCTAGAGTGGAAACAATAGAGAATCAGCAATTAATGATTGATTGGGATCACAACCAGTAACTATTGTAAGTACGTATTGAAGATATGCTGCTTGTTTTATACCTTATCACTATTGGTCAGAGTGAACAAGTAACTATCAGTATATTAATTTAAATGGAACAAAACACTTTTAATAGCTCAAATGCTCTGACCTCCTGCAGTGCAAATACTTAGGAAATCATAGTTATAACATGCAGCCCAGTTTGTTTTGATATTTATGCTGTTAACTGTAAACACTTCACATCTAGATGAGAGGCGCAGAAATTAAATAATTACCTGATTTAAAAATGTTAAATAATTAACAAAAGCACAAAAGGTTCTTCTTTGACAGTAGCGTAAGCATCCATTCATTGTGCTGTCACAGACGCTCACAATAGTAGACAAAATAATTATTGTGACCTCTTGTTTTACAATGTAGTCCAGTGATTTGAATCTTCCTTTGTTCATCATCATTACAGGTAATAAGTCAGACCTCCAGACTCAGAGACAGGTGTTGTTTGAGGACGCATGCACTCTGGCAGAGAACAACAGTGTGCTGGCTGCTTTAGAAACGTCCGCCAAGGAGGCTCAGAATGTAGAGACTGCCTTTATCCTCATGGCCCGGGAGCTGCTGG
Organism: Betta splendens; assembly: GCF_900634795.4. NCBI lineage: Eukaryota > Metazoa > Chordata > Actinopteri > Anabantiformes > Osphronemidae > Betta > Betta splendens. The sequence continues at coordinate 6,913,100 of NC_040886.2, read as the reverse complement.
CACGCAACGGCTTGACCATGACAGACGAGATCTCACATGAATCGCCTCATTTCATGCTGAGCAACAACTCCCATCCCATCGATAGTTTGTCTTCGGATAAAAAGTGTGGCTGCTGAGTGAGCTGAAGAAGGGATGCATTGTTTAATGCTTCCTTGAAAGATGGCGGCAGCTCAGATTCAATGGTTCAGTTCATCTGCCACTGAAGGAAAGTTATTTACATAAGAACTATAGACTGTTTGTTATTGTTATTGTGTGAATATAGGTTTTGAATTGTAACATTTATATGGTGACAGATTTTAAAAGACAGTTGCTTGTCAAATTTATTTTCCAATAATCTTCTGAATGTGACAGTTGATGAATGTGATGATGGTTCCACTATTACAAACAACACCTTTGCCGAGATTGTATCACAACATACACAGTATTTTTACTCAAAACGAATCATCCTTTCATATACAGTATGGCTTATACAACACATCGCCAGACTTCCACAGTATGAACGTGCAAATCACACATTATGCCTATTATAAACAAAACAGACCAGCACTTTATGGAACTGTCAGTGGTTCCACTTTCCCTTAAAACATCCTCTAAGACATTAATCAGTCATTGTGATTCATTAACAATTTGACAAAATAAGCCAAAGCCGTTCTATAAAGGTACCAACCTGAATCCTGACAGCTTTATTTTAAATACAGTCTCATAGTCAAACCAAGCTGAAATACGATAGCAGGAAAAACAAACAGCAGAACTGGTCTTGTGAAAAACTGTGTGTGGGGGGGTTGGGGTGGCTGTGCTGTCATGGACCCACAGTGCTGTTTCTTTTGTCTAGGCTCTGTGCTAGAAATCACTTGTAATTTAAAACACTTACTCATCTCATTTTATGAACTTTCAATTAAATTATAAAAGTCAGTGTAGTAAAAGCACGTAACTTAACACCTAGATAACATCTGTGTTCTCTTTGTTGATGTAGCTTGGGTTGTAAAAAAACATAAAACTATAAAACTTCACTATCGTGCACGAAAGACAAAAAAAACACCCCACTGTCCTATATTTAGTGTGAAAACTGCAGATTGTCACATCTGATTCAATGGGCACTTCATGAAAATCTACAGTGGCTACATTAATAGCTACAACTCACCCGAGAGGCGCATAGATCAAAGAGTAAAAAGATTGAGAGGTGTTGAAGCTTTTGGACCTGAGCATAGGAGGTGCATTTTACTCTAAAGGCCAGCCTTCCTGCTGGAACACCAGCTCCACCGCGTCCTTTACATCATGCACCTCAAAAGACGGCTGCATGAAGCTGGAGTTAAAACGAAAGTCCCGGTGGCCGTGAAAGACCTGCTGGTCGTTGCCAGTGCCTGTTGGCTCGGACACCGGGTCCTGCTGATCTCTGCTGTACACACCTGTGCACACCAGTATGGAGCTGCACCCCTCAGGGAGGTCCTCCTTAGCCCCATAACCATCAGATGCAGTAGGGCTGCAATCGACAGTTTCTCCTAAAGAATCTCCTCCTCCTTTACCACTCTTAGCCTGCATCCTGCGTCTTAGAGAGTTCTGGAGGTAGTTGTTGTACAGGTTGGCGCCATATATGTCAGCCATGGGGTTATCACTGTGAACATACATAGGAGTGACAAGAAACCCATTGGTTACAAAAGAGGATGAATAACGTGACTCCTAAAGCTCAAATGTTAGTCTCTCACCCCACAGCATACAGTCTTTTCACGGGTGAGGTCCAGCCAAGTCTCTCAGCCTGCTGTCGGACCAGCAGCTCAGCGTAGTTATAAGTCACCACACTGGGTTTGCCGATCAGAGCCTCGTACTTCAGCTCATAGCCTGTGACCTTCTTGTACAGGCTTTCTAAAGCCACCAAGAACATGCCATGGCCAAACCTTTGAGACAGGAACTGTGATTACAACCACACATTGACACGAGAAAAAAAGTGTAGTCCAAAGTGTTTTTTTCGAGACACATGTACAGTACCTGGGATTCTTCGCCTCAGCCATCCACAATATATCCATGTTACAGGCCAGGACGGGGATGTGAGGGTACTGCATGGGAGCCCAGTTATTGTCTGGGTTCCCGCTGGTTAGAAGTACATCAACAATAAGCTGAAGGTTGGTCTCCCATCTTATTGGCTCACCAAACAAGATGACAGCTGTGTGAGCAAACAGACGAAGAAGTAAACCACTGCTAGACTACTTACTACATGCTGAGTGTTACACTCCTATAGAAACATACCATCTATTGGCCTTAAGCCTTTGGTGGGTGGAATCTGTAAAGCAACAATTACAACTAGTAAGAGGTTTAACTCATAACTACGTATGAAGTGGTTTGAATATTAATTCTACTTACACGCCCCTTGGGTCTTCTGTTGTGATCCACCACATCCAGAAGTGGATATGCCTCTCTAAGCATGTCTATAGTTACAACATCCCGAAAGCCAAGGCTGATGTTTGGAAGGTTAAAGTCAAACATAAACAAGTGGCCATAAATATTTGTAACAAACAAAACCCTGGGGATGCAGTCTGCCATTGATCTTGCAACTCACTGACAAAATGTAACATTTGTTACACCAGAGTATGAATATGACACACCGCAGTGGTCTACTTACTCATAATAGAGAACAACGTGGGCACAATTAATAGTAAATAATAAGCCCTTAATCAAAAATGACAAAACTGTAAAGAATAAAAACAGTTGAAATGTGTGTAAGGCCCCAGCGAGGACGTCAGATGGAAAGGGGGACAAAGGGTGCAAAGATTAAATGCTGATAACAAACTGGGCCACGAACAGAAATACTCCAAATCAACAAAACACGCACAGATCTGAGGTCAACGGCCAGAGGGAGAGCAGGAACCAGAGGCAGTGATTTAAGACAGGATACTTATGAGCAACCTCCTCCACGGGGCCCTGTCCCGATACAAGCACACACATTTTGTGGAACTTTTCGAACATTCGCAGAGGACTGTGAGAGAGCACCACCTGGTCTGGAGACACCTAAGTTCAGGACAGTACAGAGAGTAACATTAAGGCCAGGGAGACAAGAAAAGCAAAGGCAAGACAAGGAAATCTTGGACAGATCTAATGAGTTGTTTACCTCCACATCCAGCCAATGTGATAGATGTTCAGCTTTGGTCTCCCTCATGCAGTTGCCAGCGTTAGTGACAAACACCACTGGCACCTTGTATTTCCCGTTTCGGTCCACCAGGTTCCTGAAGCACTGCTTGGCTGCAGGAATTGGTGTCGTCCCGCGCACCAACACCCCATCAATGTCAAACAGAAGCCCAAAGGAATTGGGGCCCTTCACAGGACGATCAGACGTTTAGAATGAAGAGATAAGGTTGGTCATTAACTTCACACTGAGTGATTATTATGATCTCATCATGTCAGCAGAACTGTGCTGAGATTGTTCATTGTGATGTTTCAGTGGAGTTAATAACACTGGGTATTATTTGAAGCTGGTAGTAAATGTGTTCAGAATTAAGTGAATTAAGTAAATGGGTAATTAAGTAAATGGGTAATAATGTGCTGAAATTAGCAGGAAATGTTTAATTTGACCAAATCCTGACCGCATACAACATTTACTTACTTTACTATAGTTTCTTAAAGTTGACGGCGAAGTGTGTAGTTGTTTTGCAGCTCCTTCGCAGCTTGACTTCAGCAAGTGCCAGACACTTTTCAGAGACTTCATTCTCTGCATTTCTTCAGGCACTTGTGTGTTTGAAAGCCGGCGAGTAAACAAAACACCGTAACTGAAAAAGGCCGCCCAAGCATTAGCTGAGGTCACGGTACCGGTCCAACTTACTTAGCAACTGTAACGACTGAAGAAACGCTCCTGGAACCGCAAACAGCTCATGCTGAACTCATGCTGAACTGCTGTCAACAGCACCGACAGCTAACGTCAATGAAGGCGCGTGCGCACAGAAATCACACCATTGTACTTCCTGGTACGATAATACGTCACTTTTCCAGTTGCCGAAGAGGCAACAAATGCGGCCATATTGATACGGGGACATGTTCCGTTACTGGGGATTATTGTTACTAATGGCTAACATACAGTTGTACAATAAACAAAATCAGTAACATTTAAATCAACACGTCTATTTATTCTGTCATGTCTCTCAAAACAGCATTTGAGTCTGGTCTGTCCACCGCTGTAATATGGCGGCGCCGGTCTGTACGTTTGGTGGAATTGAAACTGATCGACTCATAAACTGTAACTTTCTATTTACCGCAAATGGAAAGTTACTCGGTCCTCGTTTTAACCGTTTGTTTCCCCACCATATTAAAAGCCATAATAAAGAATCGTTTTCAGTTTTTGTCTCAAAACGAAAAGACGAGAAACTACTTTTAATCCAATTATGTTTCTGGTTTTGAAACGAGAAAACCAATGTGTTTTATATTTTATCTGGGATAGGCTCCAGCACCCCGGCGACCTCACGTACAGGATTAAGTGGAATAGAAGATGGATGGATGGATGGATGGATGGATGGTGTATGTAGTAAAGTGACTTAAGGAAGAAAAAATTAACAAATCAACGTCCTGATTAGTGTTACAACACTATTCTGACTTCAATGTGTTAGTTAACAGTTTATACAGATGTTACATCCTAAGAAGCAATACAAAGAAAAGTATATGTTTAACATCAAATTGATTTATTGAAGCTTGTAATCAGATGTTTCTATATGATCTATGAAACTGATTCTTGATGTCTCGTCTTGATTTTCTTCTGCTCAGAAGGAGACCAGCAGTGAGTTGAAGAGCTGCCAAACCCAGCAGCACAGAGGAAGCAGAGATCCAGTCACTTCCTCTATGTGATCCTGAGTCTCCTCTTCGTCTGCACTAGAGGCTGGAGGGATCGAAGAGGTGCAGGCTGCGCGAACAAGCATTATGAATAGATGTATGTCTCTGCACAGTCAGTTTAAGTTTATCACCACTTTATGTCACTACTATTACTCAGGTAAATTACTGCTCAGATGATGACTTACTGCACTGAGCCTCAAGGAAACACAGGTCTCACAGACAGGTAGGGAAAGGGAGAGAGCGGTAGGGAGAGAGTGCGTTTGGAGAGAGTGAAGGATGTAGAGACGGGGAGCAAGAGAAGGAGAGACAAAAGGAGCTTGGAGAGAGAGGCAAAGGGAGGAAGCTTGGAGAGGGAGAAGAAGTGAGCGAGAGAGTTTTGGGAAAAAGAAAAGGAGGGAGGGAGAGGAAGAGGGAGGGAGAGAGCTAGGAAAAATAAATGGAGGGAGAGACGGAGGGGCTTGATGGGGGGTACTGACTTGGGATCTTGGAGACAGAGTTTGGAGGGGTTTGGAGGGAGTCGGAGGGAAAAAAAAGAGCTTGACTAGAAAGAAGAACATTGGAGAAAGGAAGGAACAGAGGGAGCTTTGAAGGTGAGAGGGAGGGTGGAAAAGAGTTTTAACTAGAGGGAGGGAAGGAGCCTGGAGGTTGAGAGAGATGGAGCTTGAACAACAGGGAGCATGACTAGAGCAAGCCATCCAGACGGACTATGTCTGAATGGCAGTCCAGACATGTACCAGCCTCAGGTTATCGTGACTGTGCCTCTGGGTTTTAGGTGGGATCTTACCCGTCACAGGCGAACCAGCCTTCCAAACCAGTAGTGGTGGTGACTGAGTGGACTCATATGGAGCTTTACACACATTCATATGCTGGGGACAACTTTAACTCAAGCCGGGAATCGAACCAGCGGCTGTAGTCCCAAGTTTTCTTCAGTTTGGCTGACCTCAAACAATTGTGACTGTGCCTTAGGTCATCCTGGGTTTGTCGGTGGGATCTTAGCCGACATGGGAACCGGCCTTCCATGTTTGCACCACCAGCAGCTCAGGCTGTTGTTGGCTCCTCCTCCAACACAGACACCATTACGTTGACATCACCACACAGAGGTGGTGGTTGCCGTGGTAACGTCTTTGGAGGTGACAGTGGAGGTCAAAGGTACAGAGCTTTGACAAACACACACATTCACACACTTTCAGTTACTTTGGTATTAAATGTGTGATGCTAATTGTTAGTAACTGTGCTCTTTTCCAGACAACTGCTCGTCACTGGTTGGCATTGTCAAGTGTACACTTACTATCGTCATCCACACTTTACAACTAAAAAAACCTCTAACTAATATATTTGTCCATTATTACCTTGTGTCTAACACTGGTAGAAATATTTTGTACCAACACAGCATGAATCTCAGAATAAGTCAGATTGGTTGATCTCACATGTGGAATAGTGTAAAGTTTGTACTGTGTACATGCTGTGTAATCACTGATGTCAGTCCAAAAAACGTTTTTATTGGTCAAAAATACAAATATAATACTCAACATTGAAATCAACCTCACATGCGATTTCCTGTACAAACACCCAAGGCATCACAGTCCATTCTTAGCTGAACCTTAGCTCATTTTCCAGTCCATAGATTTTAGCCTTCAGTGCCATCAGCTCACTCTGAACCTTTTTAGTCCTGGTGTTGGTCTGACGCACCTCATGCAGAATTGCTAGGTCCTGGTTCGGCCCAACATTCAGAGTAACCTGAAACAGTGAGCAGACATACAACTAGTTAAAGTCCAAGTGCTCAAACTATGTTGAAATAATATATGCACAACTGTGAGATTAAAAAGGCTGCAGTAGGCAAGTTAACCTTAAGGAGTTGCTTTTCTACATCTTTGAACTTCTGTCGGAGGTGCTTCAGGTCAGCCTTGAAGCCCTCCACCTCCATGACCCTCCTCTTTTCCAAAGCCTCATAGCGCTGAGTCATCAGCTGAAGTCGCTTGGCCATTTTGTCTGAACGCTCCTGATTTGGTAGGTGAAAAGTGTCAGTAAGAAGAAATTAGGGACTCACTCACAAGACGTGCACGTGAATATAATAGATATAAGCATCAATTGATCCAACTTACCTTGAATATCTCTCTGCCCACGTCTCCTTCCTCTCGGATTTGGCCCAGTTCTGTCTCCAGAGTGATACACTGCTCCCTATACATCTCTGCCAGACGATGTGCTTGTTTCAGATCTTCTTGCAATGCCTAAATAAATTAGGAATTAGTTTAAGTAAACAAAAAAATCCAAATAAATACCCTTAAAGAAAATGAGCTTAATGTTCTACATCAGTATTTAAACTAGTTAGCAGCCACTTGCACACACATATGTAGTGTTTAAAACTATATAAATATAATACTTTTAGCTCCTCCTTGTGTGTTTGCTGTGATTCCGGATGAGGATGGTGAAGGAGCACAGTTGTACTGCTGCTGGGCTGCCATGTTCGTCCTGGATCACCACCAGAGGACCCAGCCTTCCTCAGGCGGTTGTGGCATGAGTCTAGCTCTCTCAGCAGCCGGTCCTTCTCCACCATCCAGCTCTTTTCATGGGTCCGTGTATCAAACTTGAGCTGCAAGTAATCCCTGGTGCTCTCATACAAAAGCTTCTGCGTTTTCTGAAGCCTGAGGTGTCAGATAGAGTCATACAGAAATGTATAATATGCTTGTGTAACAACAATTGGCAGTGCTTTACAAATGAGATAAGGGGATTTATTTTAAAACTAAACTCAGCTGTAGGTGGTTTATAAGTATTTAACAATTATAAATGCACAAATTATTACATAACCCACCTGTCAGTAAGTGCAGTGATTCGATCCTGATCTTTCTGCCATTGTCCTTTTGCTTCCTCTGTTTTAATTCTTCCATCCTCCAGCAGAGATTCTATCTGTTCTTTGGCCAGACGGGTCTGTTCCTCCATCTGAGCCTGTAGCGCCTCCACCTGGAATTATGCAATAAAAGCATGTTTAAGTCCTTGGCAAAGCAAACATCAAAAAACATTTTTTAATTAATTGGCTGCGTGTAGCTTTTAATAAGACAAAATATGACACAAATACCAATTCATGCATATATGTACCTGAAGTAACAAAGTCTGGTTTTCATTCTTGTATTGTTCCAGTGTTTCTCCATCTATACCATCTGCGGATTTTGTTCTTCTGCCACTCTCTGTATAACATGAGAAAGTAAGTAAGTATTAATCTTTTTGAGGACGCAGTTGTGTTTCATTTATTAAAAAAACTAAATAAATATTTAATTAAGTTTTGTATTAACATCAAGCAATAACAGTACAAATTAAAAAGTCACAAGAAAAATATTCTATCTACTTGTCTTTCATTTTGAAATAATACTAAATGTATTAATACTAAAAGTACTAAATGTAAATGTATTGTTTTCCCACCTTTTCTTATCACAGTAGGTTTTAGCTTTGCTGGTCTCAGACTGAGACTTTCCTCCAGTGTGGACTCGGGTTTTCTCTGTGTGATTGTAACCTGTGAAACAAATGGTTATGTTTATTAATACACATTTCAACTTCTGTCAGTTTAGTAAGGTGATTCACTATGCGAATTATAAATTGAAACTCCTGGTGGAGAAGAGGCCTGTTGTGAGATGTGTACAGTACCTTGTGAGGTGGTTCTCTGTGAAAGTATGTGATCTCTCCTGTGTCAGGCCCCACCAGTGCAAGAAGGTGCTGGATTTTCTTCCTGTCCTCCAGCTCTCTGTATAGTATGTATAAACAGATAGCCTATGTCCAAAATCACTATGGAAGAAGTGAATAATTATTTAGAAATCTGCTTTTCTTGCTACAATCACTCACCTGATCTTCAGTCGGTCATTTTCTGCATACAGGCGCAGAGACTGCTCTCTCTCTTGAAACAAATAGACCTGCATGTCACTAAGAGCATTTTGCAGCTCAGCAATTTCTCCCTCACGCTGTCGTACCTCCCACTGTAGTTTATGCTAAGAAAACATAAGAAATAAAATCAGTTCAGTCAATTTAGTCAAGTTAAGCAACTTTAAATATCATGACTCCTTGCTCTGGCTCACCTGGTCCTCTGTGATGCCTTTGTACTTCTCTAGCATCTGCAGCAGCTCTTCGTGTTCGGTGTCAAACTGGGCAATCTTCTGTCTGTAGAACTCCAAGAGCTCCCTAGATGGACGCAGGTACGCCAGCCGCTCATTAATGGGAGGTAGTGGGGAGTCAGGTTCCTGACCAGGGGTCCGGATGCGGGTTCTGTAGATGTAAATAAATGGTCTTTATGGTCCAGTATGAACTTCTGAAGAACTGCATACATATCAACTAGCCTTTGTATATTTTATATAATTACTAACTAACTAGCAAATAACTAAGATAACTCATTACTCCAGCTTAGTAGTGTACTACTTACGAGTTCTGATTAAATCCATTTGGGACAAGTCTTACTGCACAGTATTTAGTAGTAGAGGATGAGATTGGGAAAATAAGTTCCATTCAAGAAGGTTACAATTAAAAGCTTGACATCCTTCTCTGAATGTATCCTGTGTGTGTAACAGACACCGTACTTTCTTGCTATAAGACCTGTACGTTCCCTGCACGTTGAATGAACAATCTTACCTGTGTGGCGTTGCATTTTTAGTTGGAGATTCCATCCTAGTACAAAACTGTAGAAAACAAGACAGAGAAATGTATTGGGCAAGTCTAGTGATACTGACATTTTCGACTTTACAGCAAAAAAGTTGAAGTTGCAGGATTAATATGACATAACATAAGATAACATAACATATCATTATCACGGACACAATGATTGTTATGCTAGGGTCCACAGAGCGTTTCTGTTGGATGTCGTGGATGAGGCGGAAGGCGTAGCGGGAAGTTTAAAACACAGCTCCAAGCGTTAGTAGAAGTGCACACATTTAAAATAAACACATAACTCTGCTCATTTAGGAAGATTAAAACTATTATCTCGTTTAAAATGCCAAACGCAACCTGTTCCCATTACAAAGAAAACAGCGGTTGTTAACGTCAACATAACATTAAGTTCGCTTGTCTCCACTGTTACTAGTGGCCAATTTGTTACTACAAAGCGTGTAGAAAAATGTGTAATTTCAGAGTCGGGATATGCTTAAAAAGTAAAATGTTTTTGTAGTTTTACCTGTAATATATTTTCTATTCTCACGGGTCCGTTCAGTAGTATATTTCGTTGCTATCAAGCATTTGAAACACGGAAGATTACGTCTCTACTTCTTCTTCGTGGGTTACGGAACCAAAATAATATACTATGCCACCTAGCGGCAGTAGTTAAAAACTCAACTGTTGTTTTATAAATAAAACTAGAAGTCAACGATTTTAAGATGATTTGAGGGTGACAAACTGTTGGAATGTGTTTGTAAGCTATCGGTAGTATAATGTGTGCCTCCAAAATAAAGTTAAAATACAGAACTTATAGTGCCATATAGATATATACCATATATGTCTATATGGCACTATATATACTTTTAAACCATATATATAACCATTTAGGTCTGGTCACAAAATTCACTAAATTTGCCTAGTCTTGATTTATTATGATAATCTCAACCGGAAGCTGTGCCCCTACTGGTATTAGCTTGACGAGCGTACCCTGGTCCCGTCCTGTCAAACTTCATTGTCTGGGATCTCACGTCGCTGGTTTTCTACGGCGCCTCAACGATGGAGCGAAAGGTGGCTCGGGAATTTAGGCACAAGGTGGGATACATTCAAATGCCTCTTAAACAGCCGTAGAAATGTTAGTCACTCAGCGCTGGCTCAGTTTTTGACCCTAGTGGGATGTTACGCAGCAGATACAGGCCTGATCGCCATCCTGAACGGAAAAAAGCAATGGTTACTTTCTAGAGAATAAGTTTCAATAAGTGTATTTATTTATAGTCAAACATCTAATTTAGTAAAAAACAAAAAATGAAGTTGTAATTATGGGACATCCTCTAAAACTGACAGGTGACTGGCACCTGTTCTGTCATAGGTAAATACCATTCGGCTGAGATCACCATCAACGAAGATGTTAAGTGTTATTTAATAAGGCTAATACGGGTCTGTGCATGCAGATCACTAGAGTACGGTTTGTGTATGTACTGTACTGTGTATATATAGTAAGTCGCGCAAATGAGTAAAACACAACAGAGGCAGGGAACGTGATACGTTCAGTGCGTCTTGGGCTCCGGAGCATGAGGGGATCGCAACGCTGCCATCTGCGCTGCACGCAGGCAGACAGCCCATATTGTGGGTTCTTCACAAAGGCCATTTCAGCGTTAAATAATGTACATGCGTCAGTGGTGGGTCACTGAGCGAAAGCGATGAGACAATTCAGGGGTTTAATTAGTGCTGAGGGGCTGAACACGGAAAAGTCGGGCCTTGTTCCTTTTGTGGAGGTGACTGTAAGAATGTGTGCGCTTGAGTTCTCAACATTCAGCTGATAAAACACTGTAGTCTGTGCACATTATGAAAGAGCCCTTGTATTGTATGAAAATGATTTCAAACTCTAAACCAGGCTGTCCCCTCCCAGATCAGGATCTGGACAGGGTTCATCCTATTACTGTAGTTTATGGTGCCAAAGTCTGCATGAAGCGCAGGCAGTGGGAGTCGCTCATTGTATCACTCCTCCAAGCTCCATAAAATTTTATGAGATGTCATAAAAGATGTCACACACATTCTAACTGAAACCCAATTCATTCAACAAACTCCTGGTTGAGCTGAGTTGATTTAAAACCCTACATATGATTATACAACAACTTCAGAATGTGTGTGTTTTTTTCCGTGTGTGCGTGTGTGTGTGTGTGTGTGTGTGTGTGTGTGTGTTTTGTGTGTGTGTGTGTGTGTGTGTGTGTGTTTAGCCCGAATGTTTACCTTTGTTTGTGTCCGAGATGTAAGACGACACTGCCCTTTCCTATTGCAGCTTCTCCTCAGCTGCACTGCCATTATTCCCACTCGGTGGTGTGTCTGTTGAGGAACGGTGGCTCATCATCGCAGGCTCAGGGCCATGGAAATTCCTCATTTCAGACTTTTAGCTGATCTCATCTCTCGTTTACAAAAAAAAAACAACGCTCGCTTTTTTTAAAGATTATATTTAGAAAAAGAACAAAATGTGTTACATTAGCGATTGGCCGAAACGTTTTCTCAAAACTGTTCTGCAGCATCTGAGCCGACACAAGGTATGTATGACACACACACACACACACACACACACACACACATGCAGACCTGTGACACACCCCGTGGTAATTTGCTGACATGTCGTATGTTCTGCAGCGAGAAGAAAGCCGGCACCACATGTTTGTGTTTTGTTGCAGGTGGAGTTGCTGATTGAGAATGAAGCCGAGAAGGACTACCTGTACGATGTCCTCCGCTTGTATCATCAGTGAGTAATGCTGTCCGGGCTCAGTGTGGTTACAGTCTGTGTGTATTTTCATCCCGTCATGCACAGATCTGAGTTATTACATCCTAGACTGGGACACTTATGATAATTAATTCCTGTCGTGTGTCTGAATTATGCTTAATATAGCAATATTTTCAATAATATTCCTTAATCTTGTTACTGTTAGTCCTAATGCACATAAGTACGTAGACCAGCAGCATAGCGCGTGCTCTTTATCATGATTTCTCGTGACAGGCTTCAGAGGTCTAGGTTTCAGTTCATCTTTGTACCCTGGTTAAGCGTCTGATCAGTTTCCACTGTGCTCTGACAAGCCTGGCTAGTTGTCCACAAAAGCTCTTTTTATGTTCCTCCTCCAAACAAGGCATCTATTAATAATTCAAGGAGGAGGCCCGGTGTACTGATTTTCTATAATAGCTTTTATTTTGCTGCTATTTTTCTGAATTAAAAATGTACGACAGGGAAAGATGTTACTGATCTTCTGACTGTTGACTGTCACCAAAAAAAACATTGTGATTTAATCCTCTTTCTTCTTATCCTCCTCTAACTCTCTCAGGTCCATGGAATTGACAGTCCTGGTCGGGGACCTGAAGCTGGTCATCAACGAACCAAAACGCCTGCCCCTGTTTGACGCCATCCGACCCCTCATCCCCCTCAAACATCAGGTGGAGTACGACCTGCTCACTCCCAAGAGGTCACGGTGAGTAGTTTCAGGCTGACCCTGTGCTAGTTCTCCTGTTCTAAGGCTTCCGCATCTCCTGCATCTTGTTTTGTGTCCTTCCCCTGTCCGTGCAGGAAGCTCAAAGAGGTGCGGTTGGATCGGATGCATCGCGATGGACTCGGTCTGAGTGTTCGCGGGGGGCTGGAGTTTGGCTGTGGTCTTTACATATCGCAAATTGTCAAGGATGGTCAGGCTGGAAACGTTGGCCTGCAGGTCTGAGGAGTGTCAAAACGTCTGACTATTTCTGAACATATATTGATTTTAGGTTATGTGATGATGTCATAATAGATTAAACCCACTAGATGGGGTGAGACATGATGTTTGTTGATTGTTTGCCACTGACGGTGCGACTTTGGTATTTGGGGAGGTTAATAAATACTTATACTTAGTATTTGTGTAAATGAAAAATAATATTGCATTGGACCACTGCACCAGTATGAGTTTTAAATGTGTTACTCTTTATTGCATAAATGAACTTGAAGTTAGGAGCTAGGGTTATAACTAAGGACGTATTGAAAGGTAACATTATTCAAGAACTCTCCGTCTGTGTTGATTTATAGGTGGGCGATGAGATCGTGCGCATCAACGGTTACTCCATCTCATCCTGTATCCATGAGGAGATCATCAGTCTAATCAAGACAAAGAAGATCGTATCACTCAAAGTCAGGCGTACGTATGAACAGTAGCGTGATTGTTTAACATTAATGGCTCTTTAATCTGTTTGTGTTTTCTCTTGCGTGCACAGATGTGGGCATGATCCCAGTGAAAAGGTGAGATTATAAAAAAATGGAACAGCATTCATTTGTTAGTTTGTCAGTGTGTTCACGTTTCGTTCTCTTCTTCTTTCAGCTCATCAGATGAACCCCTCAAGTGGCAGTTCGTCGATCAGTTTGTGTCTGAGTCTGGGGTATTGGACGTCCTGTTTTCCAAATGTGCGTCAAACACGTGTATCAAATCGCCACATTCAAATTTCTTTTCCTTGTGTTTAGGAGAAAAGGAGCAGTGTTGCGGGCTTGGCATCGATGGGAGGGAAGGAGATCAAGGAAAAGAAGGTTTTCCTCAGCCTTGTGGGCACGAAGGGAATGGGAATCAGCATCTCTAGTGGTCCCACCCAGAAACCTGGCATCTACATCAGCAATGTCAAGCCAGGCTCTCTTTCTGCCGAAGTTGGACTCGAGGTGATTGTTAAAAAACACATCAATGAAACCCTTAAGCCTATTTGTGTTGCTCCTGTGAAATACCTTCATTTTTTTATTTAAAAAATGTAGGTTGGAGACCAGATTGTGGAGGTGAATGGGGTGGATTTCACCAACGTGGACCACAAGGAGGTGACGTTTGATTAAAAATTATGGTACCATTTATGGTAACAGCAGCTGGAGTTTGTAGTTTGTAGTTTGATTTTTTTTTGATCGTTTCAGCCACTGACACATAACATAGCAAATAATGTAATACAAGTCATGAAACTATTAGTAGATTCTTCACCTACTGTAATTTTATACTTCCAGGCTGTGAAGGTCCTGAAGAGCAGCAGAAGTCTGACTATTACTGTTCTGACTGGAGCTGTAAGTAAATTGAGGTTTATAATTAATAATCTATTTATTATTAAAACAATCTGTAGCTCAGTTGGGACACATCATTTTGCATAAAGTGATGTATTGCTTTGTTTTTTTTTACACTTGAATGACCTTTTATATGAAGTTGTAATGGTAAAACAAAATTGCGTCACACAGCCCACGCCTGCATATTTATTTTGAATGTGCACACCCAAACGTCTGCTTTCCTGCACCGCCAGATTAATGTCCCTTCTGTTTTCTAAGACATCACAGCCCAGCGTCTGCCTCAGCAACAGTTATCATCAGTCAGGACACTGGGCACGTTGTTTACCTCCAGACTCATTTGCGATGACTGCGTAGCCACGACAGGCAGTCCAGCGTTATTTACTGTGTCCTCTGATGCCTGTCTGATGCGTTTATTTATGCCGAGTGTGTGTGTGTGTGTGTGTCTATACCACATATTCAGGATCTCCACTCTAAAATTTGTTGCCTCTGCTCCCAAAGTTGACTTCAACCAAAGCTCATATCCTCTCACCTTCCATATGGATATAATTTATTCGTACTACTAATATTTTCTGCTTAGCGTTACTCCATGTGTATAGAGCAATTATGTCCTATTGGTTTGGACTTGTCCGCCTGTCTCCGAAGCCTTGAGGCTGGAGGGACCCTGACTGTACTCTGCTTTTCCATGATCGACATCTCTGTCTGTTGTCACTCTCTCAGGGCAGTGACCTGTTTATGACAGACGGGGAGCGTCTGGCTGAGGAGGCCCGCAGGGAGCTGGAGAGGCAGGAGCTGATGCACCAGAAGCGGCTGGCAATGGAGACCAACAAAATCGTCAAGGAGCAACAGGAGAAGGAGAAACAGTGAGTGAGCGGCAGAGAGTGACGTGTATGAATGGACGGAGACTGTCAAAGTGCCTGGAAGCAACTGTTTGTTGTAGATTGCCTGACATTTTCAGACAGACTGACTAAATTCCTAGCTTTTTGTAGCTTGTTATAGACTGAGGTGCAGTGTTCCTGATTGTTCAGAGAGCGTTGCTGCCTTCGCACATCTGTCAGCGATGCGATTGAAGTACGACTGGGTCCTGTAATCAGCCCTGGGAATAGTGCAGTCAGTCTGACAGAGGGTTATCTTTCCATAACAAGGCTCGTAACCTACAGAACATTATGTCAGCGCTTTCTAAGAATCCTGTTTCTTTTTTCGGAGGCGTCCTTCTCTCTGCATTTTGGCAACTGAGCCCTCCTCTGTCGGCCTGTGTCGATCGTGTGCATGTTTTATGAGCGGAGGTTTATGTTGGTGTGTTTAACAGGAGAAAGATGGAGATCGCTCAGAGGACTGCGGAGGAAGACGAGCGTTACAAGCAGGAGATGGAGAAGTATTCAGTTATTTATTTGGCCTGTAATACATAACTTGGCATTTTGGAAATATATACAACACCTACAATATGACCTTTTTTTCTTTATAGCATTGAAGCCTTGGAGAGAAAGCACAACAGAGACTGGGAGGAGGACTGGGGAGCAAAAGACCGGCCCAAAAGCCCCAAGAGTCCCCACACTCCCACAAGCCCATCGACGTCCCCACCTCAACTCAACACCACCCCGACTCCCAAGGCCAAGAGTTCCCGTAAGCGGCTTTGACACCGTCCCCCCTTAAGATGCATGGGGTTCTCTCTCTTCAGCTCCAGCTTCATTCACTTTCCTGCCGGCTCCTCACCGAGCCTCCCTTTACTCTCTGCATGCTTCCTGTCTCCCTTTCCTCTCCCTTAAGCTAATGAAGCCGGCTCCTTCACGACGGAGGACGCGGAGGAGGAGGAGGAGGAGAACGGACAAGTGAGTCTGGGGCCCCATCTGTGCATCGTTACAGCTCTTGTATAAGGGTTTAGATGGAAACTAATGTTTGCAGTCTAGTGCTAGATTTCCTTTGACAACCAAATTTGAACTACTGGCAACAACGTTGGCACGTGAAGGAGGAATTTCTGCGTTCAGATCTGACTTAACCTTTTTTCTGAGTGCTGTGTTGTTACTTTTTTGTGTGTTTAAAGTGTGTGGATACACTGGTGTGCGTTTGCTGTGGCTTATATCAAAAGCTGAATCATACTAATGAGAACAACATGTTTATATCCATCTTCAGCGTTCGGCTGGTTTTATCGATATGAAGGGAAACTGCCATCGATGCGCAAGGTACTGTGAGCTGTGTGAGTTCAGTGTGGGTTTTAGGGTCCTTCATAGAGTTGTACTGCTTTGATGTTTTTCTAATGGTCAGTATCAGTGTGATGTCCAGTATTTTTGGTATTTGGAGTGCTGCGGCCCGTCCCCCTGCTGCTGTATTTCCTAACTGATGTTAACACAGAAAGGAGAAAAGAAGAAGAAGAAGAAGAAAGTGTCTAGAACGGACACGCTGCAGGAGCAGCGAAAAAGCAAGAAGGAGATGGAGTTTGAGCTGAAACTCGCCAAGGAGAAAGAAGAGATGCACGAGCGGGAGAAGCAACTCAAGATCAATAGGCTGGTGCAGGAGGTAGGGAAGGGGCGGAGGGTTGAAGATGGAGTCATTAATTGCTAATTACCTATGTGAGAGCACAAGTGTAGGAGGCTCTGATGCCTGCCGGCTGTGCACCAGGTCTCAGAGACAGAGAGAGAGGACCTGGAAGAGTCTGAGAAGGTGCAGCACTGGGTGGAGCGTCTTTGTCAGACTCGGCTGGAGCAGATCTCCTGCGTGGAGAATGAATCGCCCGAGGTACAGAGTGAGAGATCCTCTGTCCGAGCTTGTTTTCTTTGTATAGAAGTATTTCGTTAGGATTAGAATTTCAGTTAAACTTACTGGGGGGGTCTGGATGGTCGGGGTTAAAGGAGAATTAACACACCTCCCTGTGACTTCAAGCTCTCCCCGCCTCGCTCTGTGGCCTCTGAGCCCACGGTGAGGCGTTTCGCAGGCGGCCTGCATCTGGCCACCACCGACCTGGACGACATCAACCTGGACGATGTGGATCAGAGCCTGAGGGGCCCTCAAGCCCTGAAGAGACTGGCCCCCACCCAGCCCAGCACCAGCCAGCCCCCGCCTCCCTTGCCCCTGCCTCCGCCCTCGCCCAGGCTCAATCCCACCATCCCCGCCCACTCCCCTCCCATGTCGCGACCGCCCCCGCAGCGGCGGCCTCCCTCTCCGCCCAGCGCCAGGAAGCCCCCGTCGTCCTCGTCCACGATGGCCACCAGGGGGCGCAGGGCTCCCCCTCGTCCTTTTCCTCACCAGCTCCCTCACCCGTCTCCCTCCTACTACCCCGCTCCCGCGCAGTCGTCGAGGCCTCCGTCTTCCCCTCAGCCTGCTCCGCGGCCCCCTCCGCCGCCGCCGCCCCCTCCTCCCCCGCCTCCCCCGCCCCCCCCTCCTCCCCTCCCTCCGCAGCGCTCTGAGAGCCAGGTGGGGGCCCGCGGCGGGCACCGCCAGCAGCATTATCCTCACCGCCAACACCCTCCCAGCCCCCCTGAAGGTCGGAGCGAGTGGGAGGCGGGCGGCTATCTGCCGAGAGGGGGGATTTTCTCATCTAACACCAGTGAGCTGTCCTACAGCTCCAGTCCGAAGGTCAGAATCAAACACGTGAGAGGAGCGAGGTGTGGAATGGCTTTTCCTTTTTGTGTTGAAGTGATGGATTTCTTTAAATTGATGCTGAGTGGTTGCATCAAAGAATTGACTTCAGGGGATTGAATCCTACAGGACATTCGCTGTCCTATGTGTTTTACGTATGTTTTAACGCCGCTACACTGACTATTCATTAATTTCTAATCTTCTCCAGCTGGGGGGAATGTGTTCAGATGTACGGGTAGTCGCTACTGATGTTTGCTGCAAGCTGTGTGGTGTGCAGTGATGATGACGATGAGAGCAGCAAATCGCTGACGTGGCAAAAGTGTATGTGCAGCTTGTTTAACAGTCTAGGGCACCTGAGAAGCGAGGATGTGCGTGTTCATCTTCTCTCGCTGTGGTCCAGGTAATGAGAAACACGTCGCATGCCAGTCGCATTTCCACTTCAAGCTCTGCGTTGGTGAGTCTCCTGCTGCAAACATCCCACGCACGCTTTTCAAAAGCCTTTTCTGGTTTGTTGAGTTAGTGAGCGAAGGTGTTTTCTCTAAATGTTTAAATGTCTACCCCCCCCCTATACTGTAGCAACTAGCTCCTAGTCCCCCCAACCAGAGGCGTCAGATGGCCCCCGTCATGTCCAAACCCGTCATGCTGCCCCAGTCTCAGACCCACCGACCAGATCCACTCCGGCCCGCAGTCCGCTCTGAGGGCCTGGTATGGAACACATCACACTACCGCAATCACCAGTCCTCTCCCTGCCTAAAAACCCTTTAGATCAGCGGGCCATGAAGCATTGAGCCATCTGACAGTTATGAGGGATTCACCTCTGCATTCTTTTCCAAGCCCTGCCGAGTCTCCCAGACTCCAGCGCTGTTTCACCGAAACCCAATTTGTGGTTATTAGATGACGCCAGGGGAGCCATTGTGCTTCCCGTCGAAGGCTCTAATGAAAACTGAGCAGATTCGTTTATTTTTCAAACAGCGTTTTCTCGGGGCAAATCGACCCAGCGGCCCTGTAGCTTCGCATTAAGTCACATATTCGCACCCGGGGGCACAACCGAACAGCCGCTGAGCCTCCAGCCGCCTCCAGCAGCTGGACATGGACATAGGAAAGGAAGGTGCTGGGAATGGCGTCATTCTAGAATGCAGTATATCCACAAAGGTTTCAGATACTCAGGGCACCAGGTTCAACTAATGTTGACTGAAGGCTTAGTTCAGTATTGACTGTGTTTGGTGTAAGCAGCTGCAGGCTGGACTGTTAGAAAACCTGATCTTTAGATCTTCAGGGTGTGGGGCTTCTGTGGCGTTAATACCATGATTACTGAACGCCTGCCTTGTGTTCCAGCCTCCAGAAATGCTGAAGCGGATGGTGCCTTTCAACTCGTCCTTTAAATCAAACAACAAACGTCAAGTAATCTGCCCCCTTTACCACCTCAATTACTCTCCTGAGTGCCTCTGTCCTGTCTTCCTGTGGAGTTTCCTTGTCTGTGTTCACACGTCAGGTTTCCTTATTGTTGACGGGAGGCTTCATTGTGGGCTTGTCTTTTATTTGTACAGTATTGACTGCTGCATCGCTGCAGCTTCAGGTCCAGTTGCGCAGCTTCTGCATGACTGGACTTTAACTGATTTAAAGTGCATAGTAGTGAATACAGTGTAGGAAATCATGCCATTGAGGCACTGATTAGCTCGAAGGCTTTGTGCGTTTTCACTCTGGTGACTCCAGTGGTTGCCTGGAGACAGAAAACATCGTCTCATTATAGCTGTTATCCCTAATATCAGCCAGATTGTTTGATTTGATTTCAGTAACAAATGAAATTTGTTTTTTCATGTGTCTGATGCTGAGCTTCTGTTTTGGTGATGGGAAAAGAACAGTTGGCTACAGTGTGTTGCTGCAGAGAGACAAATGTCCTTATGAGTCATCACATGTAGATCAACATAATTGCCTTCTCTAGGAGGTTTTTTCTCTTTCCTTCTTCGTTCCATTAAATATTGCAGCTGTCGCCATTGATAGGAATGATTGTGTGTGTGCGTGTGTTACTGTATAGTGAATTACTCTTCTTGTCATTGGATTAAGGTGCGAGGCTTTAGGTCATTGTGCGTTTTGAGTTGACGAGCGTCTCCGTCTATTCACTGTGGCATTAGAGCTTCACCACTAAACTTGGTTGTCAAGGGAAATCGGAGCAGGACGTCATGCAAAGCCTTTTGCGCTGCAGAGAGGTTTCTTAGAGATTGGTTTGTTTCCTTGTGCTTGTTAACTCTCCATTGACATATTGATCCGTTTTGATGAACTGCGTATTGATTCTCTTCCAGGGATTCCAGAAACATGGGGAAGATTTTGATCCCTACTCAATGGTATTGTAAACCCGAGCTTATTAACATTAAGTCCACCATATGAAAGACTAACTTATGGCAGATATATATATATGTACTGTACAATGGTTTTGCTGTCAGCAGGAATAGAAGCATCATCCAAGACATTAAGACGTCTAGAAAATTACCCAGTAATGACAAACCCATTAAATAGCATTAATGGCTGTGCTTGTACAGGGAGGTTAACTTAATCTCGTTGCTATTGACCTAATAGGCTACTTATGATAAATAGCCATTTAAACACAGCTACTTAGGCTACAGTAAGTGATATGACTTCCCAGGAAAAGTGTAAATACAGTATGTACAGTAAGTGCTTATTCTTGTGATTAATTAACAAGTATCTTCCGTTTTTGCTGCCTGTGAGCGTTGGGATATGTGTGAGTGGGAACATGTTGGTGGAAGCTGATATTCTGCCTTTTGTGTCCCTGATTCTTAGTTTTCCTCGGAGCAGATCGCCGGACGAGATGTGCGACTGCTGCGGATCAAAAAGGTACTGGCCGCCTTCGCCGGTGAGAGGAACCCCACCTGTTGCTCACAGCCGAGACATCTGAACGGACGCCGGGGCCTGTTTGCCTGTCGTTTTTTCAGACTGGGCAGCTCGACGTCGCGCTGGAGGGCGGAGCGGACTCTCCCCTGGGGAAGCTGGTGGTGTCCTCTGTGTATGAGGGTGGCGCTGCAGATAGACATGGTCAGTTTAAGTTTGATTACTGCATTTAAGGGACAGCTGGACGTTCATTATGCTACTTACACAATATTAATGCCCTTAAACCTACTGTAACGTGTCTGTTTTTAAGAAGCGGGCATCAGTGAACACTCCTGACTCCTCAGATGCTGCATGTTTCCACAGTGCTATGGGGGAAAAGCATGTTTACTCGGGTTGCGTTAGATTCCAAAGTGTCTGAGTGCCTCTTCATTGGCTGCATTTTTCCTCGGCAGCTGGAGCCGGCGCTCTGCTGTCTGTGTGCGTCACCAAATAAATGCGTCGGCCACTCACGAGTCTGTGGCGTCTCTGCTCGTAGGCGGCATCGTGCCAGGGGACGAACTCATGGCCGTGAATGGGAGGATCCTGATCGATGCCACGCTGACCGAGGGGCAGAACTCGCTGGCTCGGGCCTGGAACAGTGGAGGGGTAGGAGTCAGACACGTAGAAAACAATGAGATGCCATGCTCCGTCTTCTAAAACAGATGTTTACCTTAGCAGCCACGACTGAAGGGTGCTGTACTGATTATAGCCAGGCCCCATCAACTGTGATGGATTGCCGGTGCCTGTCGTTGTTGCACTTTCTGTCAGGTGAATTGATTTCACATTATTTATACATTCATTTTCTTTCTTTTTTTGCTCTCAGGACTGGATTGATGTTGTGATTGCTGTTTCCCCGCCGAAGGAGTACGAGGACGAAGTGTAAGAGCCCTTGTTAATTCGGCCTCTCCTTGATTTCAGTCGAATTATTCATCATCAGTTGTTCACGTTACTATTTTTACAGTTTATTGAAACGCAGTTTTGTGTGTACGTGTGTACGCAGCCCTAAGTCAGCATCAGTCAGTCCCACTGCGAACACAAAAGTGTTCGAAGGCAGCGCCACGCTGTACAGACACGGCTACCTGCTCCAGCACTAGCCCCCACCCTCCTCCACCTCCTCCCCGTCTGGGTAATGGACTCAGCCTTCGCTGCGCGTGTCAGAGGATGTTTGGACTGGCATTGATGTTCTTGGCTGGCCCCGTTTCTGTTCCCAAGCACATGTGACAGTCTCCCTGTCAATCAGAAAGCGTGACCGAGCAGAGTAGTCTACTCGCTCGCTTCAGTGTGTACATATGCCTATTCTAAGCTTCTTCCCTTTGTGTTTGAAGAACAATAGAGCCTGTGCTATTTGCGTGGTGACATTTACAACTAATGAGTTCCAGTGACTCGTCCCACCATATATCTGCCAAATCCCTGCCCAATGAGCCATATATAAACATACAGGCACGCGTGGCCTCTGTGGCGCCGTGTCCCTGGGTCATGGACGTCCGTAAAGGCAGCGTAGGACTCCTGCCAGCCTTCAGCAGTCGTTCTGATTGATGTTGCTCCATGGGACTGTTACATGTTCTGACTTTCTGCTCGAGTTTCTCCTCTCCCTCCCGCTCGAGAAGCCGTTTTGTGTCGCCTGCGTGTGTTGGTCTGCTGTGTTAAAAAGCTCGGTGGAAGTGTTTTTCCCACTGCATATATTCATTAACAGCCCAATGCCCCCTCATGCCATTGATTCGCTCTTCTCTGCCCTCCTGCAGGACGTTCTTCTAGACCGGTCGACACACTGCCAAGAAAACCTGAGCTGCTTAAACATGAGGCTTTTTGCCTTGATGATTTCTTCATGAGTCGCTGTGTTCAGCACAAATAAATGATTCTGTTTCCTCCTCATCCCCCGTAAGCAAACAGGCTTGACTTTTTCCGACTAGTCAGCGTTACAGCTGTCTCTTTAATGGTGACCCTGGTGTCATGTGTAAGGATGTTGACAGGATGCGATCAACAAGCCTGTTTCGCTGTCTAGTTTTGTTAAAGGATGCTCCCGTCAGTCTTTACTTGTTTCCCATAATCCTCTTGACCTCTGCTTAAGCCTAAACATGACTGACCTCGTTTATAAACATATGGCTGCGTTGATGTTCTCATTACATGTGTCTCATCTGTCCCTATAACAATAAAGAGGAAACACAAAGCAGGCAAGTCCAGATCAATAGGACTTGTTTAATGTGCCTTTTCAAAGCCCAATAAAGAGCTGCTGATGTCACACCATTGACTTTATGTTGTGCATAATGATGCTCTACTCTCGCTCTCTCTCTCTTTCTCTGCTTTACTACTTTTTTGTTGACGTTATCAGCTCAAGCTAAGGTCTTATATGAAAGTGGACATGTAGTCTCTCATTTAATGATTTTTTTTCCCCATTTTTGGGGACTGTCCATTAACACAACTGTGCATTGATTTGCGTCCAACTATGGTGACTAAGACGTGAAAATAACGTCCACAGGGGGCAATAGTGCTCCTTGAATATTGAGCTACTTACTCTGTAGGACTCCTCGTTGTGTTTGCTCTATGTAAACCTGAATATCGGGTTTCATACGTTCCAGTTAGAGCAAAATAGTCCATTGTTAACGTTTTAGAGTAAATCACATTACAGTCATAAACATCGTCCTCCTGCATGTGTGTTGCTTCGCTAGGCTGCACCCCCATTTCATGTTATATAACCGCTGTGTGCAGCCATCCACTCCCGGTTCACGATGGCATACGTGACTTCGGTTTCAGCGTCTCATCGACCGCTATAAAGACTCCGGTTCGGCCGCTGTGACCCGCTGCTCGTCGGTTCATGACCAACGGTGGCCTCGCGTCGAGGATCGGCTCCCTTTCTTGCTCTCCCTCCTCCTCCGCCTCCTCCTCCTCCTCCTCCTCCTCGGTACCCGGGTTCAGCACCGCGGACAGCTCTCCGCTTCCTCCCGTAAACCGACGCCTGCTGCCGGGTGATCAAACGCAAGCGGGACAGCGAGAAGTCGGCCGCACTCCGAGCACATGAGAGACTGGACCCGCGCTGGGGGTTCCCTCTTACTTTGTTTAAACCACGAGCGGCGTATGTGACAAAAGAGGAGAGCGTTCTGGGAGTCAGGGAAACGACGCCGAAGCAAAATGATCTCACGATATAAACCGGTAAGTGCGGCCACCTGCTCGCTCACCTTGATGGACGCTTCCGCTTTAAATCGCAGGCTGCGCTGCTCTAGTATAGTGTTTGCATTCCAGGCACAGCGGCCCATAATTCACGGCACATACTCTGGGCTGGAACGTAAATGTTTTCATTTGCATTCATACATTTACAGACGGCGCTTGGCTGCAGATTCGAGCCCACCTAATGGAGCTGCGAGTCATTTTAGGTCATATTTAGTCACGGAATCCTCGATTGGACAGTAATGGGATCATACATCACTGCGGGGTTTTTTTCTGGGCTAATTTGTGGAGGTGAATTATGGCGGGGTGTGAAATACTGAGCAAGGCGGTGCTAAAGGAGGGTAACACAAGTTTACAG